>NW_018743405.1:3714669-4219669 GCF_001683475.1 Chenopodium quinoa | reverse complement strand
GTTTTATAAAAAAGAGTTTGAAGTCGGGACAGCATGGATACGAGACATTTGAAGTGAAGTTTGGAATCATTGCGGATTTCTATCTTCAGATTAACAAATGAAAAAATCACCAAGACCTTTTAGCGATTCGACGCGCTCCCCTAAGCTAGACGCTTTACCTACCTGACCTTAGAGAGAATAGAATGAGTTTCCCTAGCCCTAGTTTTACTAAGAGTTTGAATTCCTCTGTAGGATAGTAGGGTGAATGAATTGCATTAGTGCGATTTGGCTAGCTGAATCGCCCAGAGAATAAATCGCCTCCCTGCTAAAAAGAAAAGCGGACCCGAAAAATAGCGTCTTCGATATTGCATATAAAAAATAGTTTTTTTCAACCAGGTATCTTTTTTTTTTCTTTTGGCTAAGATGCCCGTAGGTCTACGCCAACCATACGTAGGTTGAACTGTGATGGCCACAATGCTTAGCAATTGCCGATCCTTAAAACGCTTTTTGTTGAATGTTCACACTTGATGCACCATCTGCACGTCCTACATTCACTCCCAGAAATTGAAACAGGAAAAGAGGAATTTGAACCCCCGGTCTGCTGTAGTCAGCCTTAACGGTTTGCTTGACTTGCGAGTCTGTCGTCTCCGCGTCTTTCCCTTTTGAGGGCTGCTCCTCAAGCCTTCGAGTGCCTATCTTCGCTTGGGCCGTTTCGCGAAGATCTTCGATCTGAACCTTCGCATCTACTCTTTTTTAGAGAATGAACCATGCCTTCTCTATTGCAAGAATATAGCGATCGAAGAGCTATCGCTCAGCTACTTCGCGTATTACGAAAGCCTTATTGTATTATCCGAAGGGGGATGCTGAAAGAGCGTAGGTAAGTGGTAAGCGTAGGAGGCATCCTCGAAGGACAGCGGCAGCAGTGTGGTTCCAGGAGCTTCCGTTAGATTGAGATCTACAGGGTGGCGGGGACTTCGGCTGCCTTGTTTCGGGTGAAAAGAAGAGGGTAGTAGGCTTAATAGGGTTCAAACCTACAATATAACCGTTATGAGCGGTACGTTTCAACCAATTAAACTATAAGCCCTTATGGATCTTTACATGAAATTCTCTCACTTCGGGAAGAGCGGACGGAAAGAGAAGGCATTTTCTCTATCTGCTTCTTTCACTTCCCAGGAATGAACAATTGGAAAATCCATTTTTTCCAATTGTTTATAATATATAAATAAATCTTATAAAAAAATGGACTAAATTAAGTAAGCGACTCAAACTGTCGGTACGCTTTCCGGCTCGCAACGACTTCAAACGGGCGGGGGCTCTCTTGCTTTGGACAAGACGGCATGGGTCTACGATAGGAAAGTTCCCTTAAGAAAGAGATGAGACTGCTAAGGAAAGACTACTGACCCAGGATGTGGCTAAGAATTTCACTAATTTATTATTAGTTACATGGGAAAGAAAGATGCTTGTTCTATTTACGGAGCTAACGAACATAATCTTATTAATATCATATATGATGTTCTTTCTTATTGGAATGGAATTCAATCTTGAAAAGGGCGCTAAGATTTACTTGGTTGTAAGAGAAGAGAGAGGATGGGAATTGGTGATTCTATTCTAAGGCATTTCTTTCTATGTGGGACGATGTCGCGAGCAGAGCCGGAAACGCGGTAAGACTTTCTAGAGATAGCCTTCCAGACTCAATCTTTTGACAGGATCTTCTTTAGTTGAACCTGAGTTCGATAAAAGCTGGCCTGCGCCTAAGAAAAAGCCGTTTTTTGACCTCTCCCGTTGTTCGAGCTACTTCGTAACCTCTCCTTCAAGGTTAGAAGCTAGAAGCAGATAGCAGCCATAGGGATAGGTATTCAATCGCTTGCTTTAAAAGGTATGAGATTGCTCGCAGAGGACTAAGGTCGACAGATAGGGATAGGCCAGAAAATGCAATGAGAAAGTCTTCTTCTTTTCTTGCTCGTAAGCGCTTCCTTTTTCTTGCGGATGAATTTCTCGAATACATATTTCTTTTCTGTAAGTGAAAGGCTACAAGACCATAGAGTAGGCAGAGGATAGAAAGTAAGCGGGAATCCAATTTCTTCCTGTGAGCGATGGAATCAATTACTAAGCTTTGGAGCGAACACAAGAGCAATAAAGGTTTCGGTTTTTCAAGTTTGAGCATTGTAATTCCTGGAGTTGTTGTGACTCCTATACCTGTTTGAGGTGTTAGAGGACTTGTCTTGGAATACGTCTGATTGGAATCCATCCTTAATTCTCTACCCGATCTCTATGATAGCTTTGAAGTCGGGTAGGTATTGGGCATACATATGCTTTTGATACTCTGGCAAGAGGGTTTTCACTATCATTTTCGGTTGCCCCCCCTCCAGGGGCCTGGTTGTCATTTAGGGTGCCCTTTTCCTCCATCTGGTAATGGACTCAGAGAAGGTCTCGGTTAGGTTGCAGCTTGGTGCTTTCTAAGTCACGTTTGGTTACATCTACCTCGATGTTGTAACTATCCTTATTATTGAACTCATTGCATATGTCCTCCCAATTTCTTGAACTTGTCATCCAGGGAGAGGAACCATCTTAAGGCAGTGCCGGTCAGTGTCCTTTGGAACAACTGAGCAAGGGTTCCGAAGGAAGCACCCAAAGGTTGCATGTTCCCGGCATACATGAGGAGATGTGTCTTAGGGCATCCCGTTCCATCGAACTTGTCCATGTCGGGCATTTTAAACTTCAGGGGTAACCCAGCATTGGGGAACACAACCAAGGAGGATGCGCCCACAATGTCCTCATCTTTCTTAAAAGCCTTATAGTTCTTTTCCATTTGGTCAATCCTCTCGATTAGCTTTGCTTCTATTTCTCTTTTTGTATCGGCGTGACTCGGACCGATGGATGGCTGGAATTCTCCGTCCGATCAGCAGGAAGAGGCTTAGAGCCCTCCCTAAAGAAGGATTATAGGAAGAACAGGGCGAAGCTCAATTACCTCGATAAGCGCTATAGAAGAGCGAATAAGCCTGTACGCGATAGGCGAGAGGCTTTACCGCGAGAAGAGCCCAAATGCCCCCTGCTCGTTTAGTTCTTGGAAACAAGTGTTGTCATCCAGTAAAGGATGGTAAACGTCAGGGACAACAGGCTCTTGGGTTTGGTGCTTGGTTTACGCTTTCCTCTGAGTTTGGTACGCTGAGTGCTATTGTTTTTCTCGAAGTAGAGAAATACAATTCGAAATGAGCGCAAACATGAAACCCCTCTATTCTACCTTCCAAAATGAAATTCGCTCAATAGAAGGGCGCCCACATCCCCGCTCGCCCCTACCCATCCCTCGGGGTGGCCTCGCTCTCGCCTTTGGCTCGAGCTACTTTTGCTTTCGGGGACAGATTGCTTGCGGCCTAAGTCTACCTCCCCAAAAGCAAGCCATACACAATTCAACCTACCAACTATGACTCCCTCTACGCGGGGGGATCCCTACCCCTAGAAAACGAGTACTTATTAATAATGCCTAGACACATAATCTAGGTTAAGAAAATTGGCCGTTCAATTCGAAGTTTTCCCTTATCCTAAATAGCTTCTTAAAAAAAAGAGTCACTGCAACGGCCTTCGCCATCGGTTATTAATAATAAAAAGTGATGATTCAGCGTTTCCATAGTATACTCGGCTTTGTTATTTAATATACCGTCGACGACCAAATTGTGCTTTTCTTTTGCTCAGCCCAGAATTTATGCGGATCCAACTGAGCCATGCGATCGATAATACCTCTCTTTAACATTATTATCGCATCAACTTCAGCGTCGTTGACTTCCTTTTAGGAGAAAAAGTAGCAAGCCGATGCGAGAATTTTTTGGTGTTGAATTTCCCAAAAAGGATCCTCACATGGAGCGGGAAAGGAAAGATTAATTAAGTGGTCATCGAGATCCTTACAGAAAAGAAAAGCATAACAAAAAATGCAAATCCATGAACAAAGGGGATTGACTGAGATGTAGAGCTAATCGATCTATTGAATGAAGGGCAGGAATGAATGGACTGATTGATTGCCCCAACTCAAACAAAAGGTAAGGGGAAAGATCAGTCTTGAATAAAAGAAGAGCTATCGTCGTGGACAGATAGACCACTTATCAGAAGAAAAAAAGAAAGGAATTCCTTGCTCTACTAGTAAAGTAGAAATGAAAGTAGATGGTCCTAGGGACCTTAAAAGAAATCAAATTATAAAGCATTCGAATTGACAACATGTGAGTGGCCCATAAACTCACTCTCCTTCAGTTGAAGAAATGAGGCACCTATTGCCTGTTATGCTATTTTATCCCTCCAACTACAACATGTGACAACATGTGAGTGGCCTCCTTCGTTCATCAAGGAAAAACCCTACCCTCCCTTTTTTGTCCTTGAGGCTGGGTTAATTGAACTAATCAAAGTGTCGCAGAAGCCCCTACTACAACCTTTATTTGCTCAGGCTTACAGGAGCTAACGTTGAAACGTCTCCCCAGATCGAGATTCGAATCTTCCGCTCTCCGCCAGCTCCTGCACAAATCTCTTCTGTCACCGCTGGTTCTATCTTTAACATGCAAGCCTTACTTGTGCAAGTAAGCAAATAGGAATTACCTTACTCTTGAAAGTTTAAAAGTAAACTACCTTTGAGTTCGGTTCCTATATACCGTTGGTGTTAAAGGGAGCCGGCAGCTATTATTCAACTTTCATCTTTCTTTCCTTTGAATGAGGGGAATGTTTTTGCTAAAATGCTTCCTGGCTTGAAGTTGGGAGATTATCCTCTACCTTCTTTCAGGCTCACTCTAACAGTTCCTTCAGTCTGCCACTCTCTTTTTCTTATATCTGCTATTTTTTACGGAAGGGCCCCAAGCGGACCGTATCGGTCCTCTCGAACGAACCTTCCGGTCGGGTCTTAAAGAGAGCAATCATAAACCAGGTGAGAAACCAGTTACAGGATCAGGAAGGTCAGAGCTGTCGTTGATATGCAAAACAGAGTTTAAGATATCCCTATAACCAATCTCACTTTTTAGGATTGTACCTTCGCGCACTCCTTTGTTCCGCCACAGAGCATTACAAGCACAAATATCCGACAATTTATGATTTATAAGAGGTATGTAATCGCTCAATATATTTTTTTATTGAGGGCAAGTCAATCGCATTAATAAACTTTAAGTCCAGGAGCGGGAGAAGCTGTAACTGAAGCAGGAGAACGGGAAATTCCATTTCAAAGAAGATAGATGAATGGGGTCCCCGATTGACATCGTAACCATTAACGAAAGAGAAAGGGCATTTATAATAAACTCAAAGAAAGGGCTAAGTCCTACCACTATTATTGCTTAAGCGCATTCATCCACAACAGAATCGATTCACTAAATAAAAGTCGAATAAAGTCCGTACGTGAAGCCCTACCCCTACGCTTGAATGAACTCCTGAAACATCCACTTCAATTGATTCTACTTCATCCCCCCCGGGCACCCCTTTCTCTCCTTACCAGCCTGGACAAGACGGATGGAATGAAGGATAGCGGACAAAGAAATCTAACCAACAAAGATTGATCTAGTTGATGTTGGGACTTTCCAAGGGATGGGAGTCCTTCATATCATATGAGGATTCACTTCTGAAACTCGAAAGAGGGTCCTACCCTACGCCCGACAACAAGAATCGCCTGAGCCAATTAGCTGTTGCCGACCGTGCTTCAATCCACCTCGCTTCCTTAATGCTTTTCAAGCACTAAGTAAGTAAACACCCTTCCCCAGAGGATTTTTCCTACTCATTGACTAGTGACTTCGGCACCGAGACACTGACTCCCAGATTAGCTAACCACTCTTTGTAAGGTAGAGCAACTTTCTGATCCCCAATGACAATCTCGTCACCAGTGGGATTGGGGGCTATGAGTTGAACTTAACTAGACCTGTAATCAAAACTGTGGACATGGGTGAACTCCTATCCTGTAGGGACTATCCCACATTGAATCGACAACAAGTATCTTTCCTTTCAAAGATTGCTGCTTGAAACGAAGTCTGACTCTTCCGGATACGCAACGCCCCCTTCTGGAGGCCTTACAACGGCTACTTTTATTGAAGAACTCGGCGTAACGACAGATTTCGATGGCAATCCTTGATTGATTTCGGAAGTGGTGCGAAAGAGTTCAATACTACGCTTATTTCGTAGATCTACGATTTCAGGGTAAAGGATTTTTGCTTAGCCGCTTAGCGAATCCCCTTGCCTTTATGAAACTGTTAACATTATCTTTGTTTTTCTCGATGCTTATTAAAGCAATGGAAACACTCGAAAATAAAACACCGGTAATTGAAGAAACTGAAACGGTTGATATCTCAAATGATTCAACCAATAAAAGAGAAGTTAAAATCGGATTAACACTAAATGAACAAGAAAGAACCGATTTAATTAACTTACTTAAAGAATTTATCGATGTATTTGCTTGGTCATACGAGGATATGCCAGGCATTAATAGAGAAATAGCTCAACACACTATACCACTAATTCCAGGAATGAAACCCGTAAAACAAAAGTTACGTCGAATGAAACCCGACGTAGCTCTTAAAATAAAAGAAGAAGTCCAAAACCAAATAACTACAGGTTTCATCAAGGTATCCAAATACCCCGAATGGGTCGCCAACGTCGTCCCAGTTACGAAGAAAGACGGAAGGGTAAGAATGTGTGTCGACTATCGAGATCTAAATAAGGCAAGTCCAAAGGACGACTTCCCTCTACCACACATCGATATTCAGGTGGATAACACGGCAAATCACGCACTCCTCTCGTTCATGGATGGGTACGCGGGTTACAACCAGATTCTCATGGCAGAAGAAGACATGGAGAAAACAACTTTTATAACACCATGGGACACTTAGTGCTACACGGTAATGCCATTCGGGTAGAAAAATGGGGGTGCTACTTACCAACACGCAGCAACTGCCTTACTCCATGACATGATGCATGAAGAAGTCGAGGTATATGTCGACGACATGATTGTGAAATCAAAAGACCATCCAGGCCATCAAGTAGCCTTAAGGAAATTTTTCGAAAGGCTAAGAAAATATAATATGAGGTTGAATCCATCTAAGTTTGCTTTTGGAGTTACCTCAGGCAAGATTTTGGGTTATGTCATAAGCTCTCGAGGAATATAGATAGACACAACCAAGATCAAAGCAATCATGTCAATTCCACCGCCCAAGACTGAGAAACAGATTCGAGGATTTATTGGCCGGTAGCAATACATAAGTAGGTTCATATCAAAATTGACAACAATATGTGTACCAATCTTTAAAAGGCTTAAGAAGAATGTACCAGTGATATGGGATGATGAGTGTCAAAAGCCTTTGAAAAGATCAAAGCCTATCTTGCAAATCCTCCCGTATTAGCACCAGCACTTCCCGGAATACCTCTTAGGTTATATTTGACGGTTACCAAAGAGACAATGGGAGCCATGCTAGCACAAGAAGTAGAAGGCAAAGAAAACGCAATCTACTATCTAAGCAAGAAGCGAAAGTCTAGCCCCTTACCAAACCCATCTGGAAACTCTCACCGATCAGTTAGAGAAGGTAGAATACACATATCTACCTAGGGAAGAAAATCAATTTGTTGATGCCATGTCAAGACTAGCCTCAATAGTTAGGATTCCCACGAAAATCTAGCAAATGCCTCTAACAATAGAGAAAAGGCACAAACTAGCATACATCCAGGCTATAGAAGACGACGAAGTAGTCCAAGACGAAGAAGAAGAAGAAGAACTGTGGTACACGGATATACTCAATTATGTCACCAAAGGACCCTCCCCATTCTGACAAAAGAGCAAAACGAGCATTAAGACTCTTGGATTCCCAATATGTACTCATAGACAACGAGCTACATAAAAGGGTACCTAAGGGTCGAGCTCTCTTATGCGTAGGAAAAAAGGATGCACAAAGAGTAATGAGAATAGTTCACGAAGGAATTTGTGGCACTCATATAAATGGCAAAATGTTAGTCCAATAAATAATGCGAGAAGGATATTATTGGACTACAATGAATAGGGATTGTCATCAATATGTAAAAAGATGCCCTAAGTTCCAAATCTATGCCAATTTACAACATGTTCCTCCATCCTTACTCTACACCTATACGTCACCATGGCCATTCTCTACATGGAGAATTGACATCATCGGCAAAATCACTCCCCCAGGAACAGGAGGCTACGAATATATATTAGTAGCAATTGATTACTTCACAAAGTGGGTCGAAGAGCAATCATACGCTAAACTCACTGCAAAATATGTAGCACTCTTTATCAAGAGAAATATCATTTGTCGATGTGGAGTCCCACATGAAATGATAAGTGATAATGGAACTCACTTTCAAGACGAATGTGAAGAATTGTTACAAAAATATAGCATTCAACATCATCATTCTTCCCCTTATAGACCTCAAGCAAATGGAGCAGTTGAGGCATCTAATAAAAATCTAAAGACTATCATCGAGAAAATGACAGAAAATTATAAAGATTGGCCTGACAAACTTCACTTCGCATTGTGGGGTTACCTCACGTCAATCCGTACATCAACAGGAATACGCCATTTTCCTTAGTATACGGAATGGATGTCGTACAACCTGTCGAACTAGAAATTCCATCTCTACGCATCGCGTTAGAGAGCAAACTCGATGAAGTTGAATGGACAAGGGCAAGATATGAAGAGCTAATTTTACTCAATGAAAATCGACTAGAAGCTCTACATCACACTCAGTGTTATCAAACTTGTATGGCTAGGCATTTTAATAAGAAGGTCAAGACAAGAAACATCAAAGTAGGAGACTTGGTGTTAAAAGCATTAAGGAAAAATGTTTTAGATCCAAGGGGAAAATTTAGACCTAATTGGTCTGGACCCTACATTGTCAAAACAATCCTGTCAGGAGGTGCAGCAAAACTATCTGATATGGATGGCAATGAGTTCTCGAACATGACAAATCTTGACCAACTTAAGAAGTACTACCCATAATTACTTGAGTAGGATACTTAAGAGAGCTATGTTTGGCCTGATTCCTTAAGAAAGGATACGTAAGCAACCCTTTACGGGTGCGGCCACCTTATTTTTCGACATTCTCGCGTCCCAAAATTAATTAAAAATTCGACAGAAGATCGGCGAAATATTGGCGTCGCAGAGAAAACTCTGTCACCAGCCAACGACCATCAGCGCCAGCCGACGGCACTATCGCCTGACGCCAGACTGCTGTGGCCGGCGCCAGTCGCAGATAAGCGGCGCCAATTCACAGCTAAATTCAAGGCATATTTCGGTGTTTTTTGGAAAATTTTCGACTTTCGTACTCGAAGAATTTCTGGAAAATTAATTATTTTCGGTTTTCATTGCTTTAATAAAATAAATTTAAAGTAAATAATTAATTAAAGGCCGAAATTTCATTAATAAAATAAAATTACATTATTGATGGAATTTTAATAAAGCTGAAATAAATTAACTTTAAATAAAAAATATAAACTAAGTCTAATAATTTGAAATTAAGCAATGCTCCTAATCTTTCTTTTCTTTCCTAGCCCTTTTCCAATTTTTGACTGCTTCCTCCTCCTCATCCATAGCCTTAGCTAGTAGGCATCCTTTAGAGGACCTACATTCAATCTTAGAGTAGATAGTTTCCCCTTCAGCTAGGACTCCATGCTTATTTTCTACCCAAACCTTTTTATCTGTGGTGTCAGCTTTCCTCTTTACCTTATCTTTTGTAGTACTTTTCTTCCTAGGCATTGCAGGTGCTTTGAATTCAACTCTTTCACCTAAGTGTTCCTTGGCAGGAATCACCCTGTCACCTAGACGACTCTTCACATCAGTTTTACATTGATCTTTCTTCAAGTCCTTTGAAGGTTTCCTCAGAAACCACTTCTTCACATCATTGGGCAAGGAAGGAGGAACCTTTTGGGTAATTACTTCCCATAAAGATCTAGTACTCCAATAAGCATCAAACATGTCTACTTCCTGGGAGACAGGGAACTCATAGGGAGGACGAAGATCTCCGGAAGGAATATTCTGAAGCAAGCCGTATTGTCTTTTTACCCTGCAGGGATAGTAATAAGTCAGAAGAGACAAACTTGGAAGGCGGCAGAAAGGTTGCTTGTTGACACCAACCATCCTTTCTGTTTTCCACATCGGATGACCCACTTGATAGCAAAATTGCGAGATTTAAAGACCTTTCTCCACTCATGGCGCCCCATTTTAGAGAAGCGTTTCTTCCTTCTCACGAAGCAATTCGGAGTGTACTTCTCAATGTTGTCCGGAGAGCTAATTAATTCTAGCCTTTCCATTAGCCACATCTGTAAAAAAATTGCATTGCAAATAAATTATTATTACTATACAAAAATATATTTTTTGATTTTTGTAATTAAAAATATTATTTTTCTACCTGTAATAAAATTGGAGAGGCTCGAAAAGGTGCTTTTGGGTTCCTTTTCAATTCATCAAGACTAATCATAGTCTCTCCAACTATCAATGGCATTGGATTTCTCCCTGATTCAATTTGTTCTAGTACGGTGGTTATAATTGATTGACCCTCATTATTTTTACCACTACTAAGGAAAAATTGATTAAGCATGCAAAATAAGAAAGCCCTTCTTCTATAAATATGAAAAGATTCAGAAAGAGGTTTATCAAAATAATGGCGAGCAAATTCTTTCAAATTAACTATGTTGCCATCTACTATTTTTGATAAATCCCTTTCTTTTAAATTGAAGAAGCGTTCAAAATCCTTGTAATAATATGCATTTATTCTAGGGATTACTATGAGGTCTATTGCAGGGAAACCTAAAATAGCACCAAATTCTTCCGGCAAAGGGCTAATTTCATCATACCCTATTCTAAAGCAATGAGTGTCAACATTCCAATATTCTAGAGCGGTATGAATGAAATCTAAGTCAAGATCTACCCCTTTGATACCATAAATTCCCCCCAAGTGAAAAAAATCTAATTATTTTCTTTCTTTGACATTAAGAGACCGACACCATTCATGGGTGTATTCGGTAAAAGTTTTGGTGACTAGAGACATGATATTATTTTTCTAAGGCCAAGAATTATTTTTTTTGCTGAAATTATGAAAAGAATCGGCTGGGCAGGGGGCTATTTATGCACGAATTAGGAGCAGTTTTAATCGGGTTAGAATACATAGTCAGCGCTACTTGGTGTTAGATGCCGCGATTGGCGCCAGACGCCAACGCTTGGCGCCACACGCTAAGTTTAGCGCCTGGCGCTACACCCGATTGCGTGGCGCCAGTTGGCGCCAATTTGCCACGTCATGTGCGCTTTCTAAAACCGCGTTTTTACCTTAATTCGAGTCTACTAATGACTTTACGGCTCCCTTATCTTTTCTAAAAATCTTTTTATTCTTTTTAAAATTGATATAGCTATTATATTTATTATATTATTCTTTTTTGGATTTTATTTAGGTTAATTTCCAAGTTTTTTATAAACCCAAGCTTTTATTTGACTTTTCCTTTTTTCATTTTTCTTTTTGGGGGAGAAAGTCGGATACCCTCCATCAATAATAAAAATGTTGGAATTTTTGCGCAAAATTACTTGTCACACAAACATGCACATAATAATATAAATGAAAAATGAAAAAATAAAACATGATAAATAAAATAAACTTATAATAGTATGTATATACAAAATCTGTCTAAAAAATGAGTCTAACTAAAAAGCAAAGTTCTATACAAAGTCAAAATGAAAAAAAACCACAGGAACAAACTACGGCGCCGAGGGGCGTGGGCGTACACCCATCATCTCGTAAAAATGCACCGTACGAGGATTAACCTCTCCACCAGCTCCGGCTCCAGCTCCAGTCTCAGTAGGAGGAGGAAAGCTCAACGTGGGTCCACTCCACCCAAGATCAACCTAAGGTTGAGGTTGCGGAGGCTGCTGCGATGACGAGCCAACCTCGTACATCCCACCACCTCCAAGAGCCGAGGTAGCCTCTCCCTGGCCTACCGGTGCAGCATGAGCACCCTCAGAAGAAGAACCCGAGCCCTCCGCCACATTGGCACGGGCAGCCTCAGAGCGACTGCCTCTACCACCTGACGTAGTGCGGCGACGTCTCGAGCTAGACCTCGCCAGATCCCTCCGCACCTCAGGTCTCGTGCGGGTATGAGAAGCAATAGGCTGACCCTACAGAAAAGAATTAAAATTAGAAACAAGGCAAAATCGAAGCGGTAGTGCAAAGACATATGAAAGAAATATTACCTCCTGGACGGCGTCGTCCCGACGACAGGTAGCCGCATTCCTCATCCGGACGAGCTTGCTCCGGAAGGCATCTATACATCGTGCCATTGCCAAAACCACCTCGCGCGAGAACTGTCAAAGAAATAAGTTAGTAAACATGCATAATATATATAGACAAGAGTTGAAAAAAAATAAGTTTACCCGAGTCTGGTGGCGAGGAATCGACCGCTCTACGAAGCGCTCGTCCTCAGGAGCCGGAGGAATCATCTCCTCAATCGGCACGTATGTCCCCTGGTAATTGATAGACATACGGGGTGGCACAAACTCAGCAGCATCGTCCTGATAAAGCAAAAACCAAGTCAGTAAAGCATTACTTAGGGGCTACTTAATGAAAGATAAAAGTAGAAAAATCGTACCGCCACATCCTCTGCTGGTACAGGAACTGGAGCTAACAACGGCAGTAGCTCCTCCGCATAGCATCGCCCGGGGATCGTGCAAGATCGCCAAGGGGTACCAGTTACCTCTGACATGCTCAACAACCTCGCGGCGTCAAACATGTGACGTGGTGGAAGAGCAGGAATGACAAAAACATCGGAGGAATGCTGTCTAGCAACCCTCTCTCCCAGATATACGATCGCTCCATAAGTCCCCAGGAAATAGCGACGCTCAACAGAATACTGTGCGGCTAACCCAGGGACTGCCAAGCCAACCCATGGTCAGTACACCACCTCGGGCTCTTACAAAATGCATCAATCAGGCGCAAGTCTACCTAAAGCTTTACGAAATGGCAAATAAGAAAAAATCGTACCGCGATGATCTGGTCTGGGACATATGTAGTGGACATCCCCACACGGCGGCTGCCCCAAGAAGAACTCACAAGAAACCCGCGCGACGACAGTCTCACCGGCGCAGCAGAAGGGAAGTACTCGTAGAACCAGATCTACAAGGAGTTAAAATTATAAGCAAGTGCTAGCCAAAGTGTAGAGCTAAACTTTATAGGGAGTAATGTTTACCTTTACGACCCTCCAAAAGCCGGACAAAGCAACATTCGTCCCAAAGGACCGGTGTCGACACGAGTCCCTCAACGCACGAATGAAGTCAGCACAGGCCAAGCAAGCCCAGTCATAAGTCCCGATCCGGTGTAGATCACGGACAGCAGGAAGGTAGTAAAGCAGCGCCCTACTACCCTTGTCAGGGGAGAACGTCCCTGACAACAAAATAAGCGCAAAGATGCACACCCGCTACTCTCGGGTGGTCGCACCATCATCGAAAGCCGCTGCCAGAGTCGAGTGGAGAATCCCCCTAGTACTGAACTAAGACAACTCGACCTCAGCTCGGGCCCAAATGGTAATCGGCCCCAACAGCTCCTCGACCTCGGGAGAAAAGAAGTCGATCCCACTATCGAACGGCAGTGGCACGGAGTTGAACTCCAGTCCTGTGATGAGACTGAATTCGGTAGGAGTGACCATCATCTCACCCTAGGGAAAGTGGAAAGTGTTGGTGGTGTCCTAGAAGAACTCCACCAGAGCACGCACTACGTGGTGACCCCAGCTGGAGGCGACCATCGCCTCAGAGGTCTCAAACAACGCAACAAGACCGCAAGACTCCCATAGGAGTCTCGTCTCAACGTCCCTGGCGATGTACATCTTGTACAGGTCGCCTAAACCGTCACAGCCGGAGCCATGACAACGTGTCCTCCCAACGGTGATGCCCTATCTCACCCTCTTAGAAATGTTGTGGACGGGGGCATAGAACAAGGTTCCCTCGTCCCATTCGGGGAGTCGACCAAGCGAAGTGGACGGCGCGGCGTCGTCCTCCACGGGCTCATGCTCCCGTCGAGTATCTCGGGACCGTGAACCAGAACCTCGTTGTCTAGCCATGCTACATTGTGCAGAATTATCATAAATTAAGGTTCTATAGTATCTAAGGTTCGCCTAGCCGCATGATACTATGTTCGCAAAAAACAGAGTACGTAGTACTAAAAGAGAGCACAAATTCAAATTGAGCATATACGGCATTTTTCAAGCAATCAAACAATTTCTTGCAATACTATATTTATTATTGTGACAAATTGGACAAGAATTGCTAGCAAAAACATCAAGAACAAGTCACATTACATTCCCGACCTCAAGAGGTCCAACAATGGCAATTTGCTCATTTCTTCACCAAATTGAGTCAAACAAGTCTCAAATTACTCCCAAGGCAATATATAAACATAATCAAGAAATTTCATGGCATAAAATTTGATAAAGAAAGAGAATTAAGCATTCTAAATTTCAAAATTTCATGAAATTCGAATATAAACATGTGCAAAATTCATAAAAACCAGTGTGAGTTTGAAGAAAAATTACATAGATCGAGAAAATGGATGAAAAGAGCTTTGATTTGAAACAAATTGGAGTGAATTCGGTTAAGAAACGAGCAAGAACGAAGCAAATGAAGTTCTGCGGCTTTTCGAGCAAGGCACGACGAGAAAAACAGCGAAAACGAAGAAGGAAGGGGTATTTAAGGAAAACCTCGTTCTGGCGCCAAGCGCTAGGCTTTGGCGTAAAAAATCAGGCTTGGCGCCAATCCCAGCGTCTGGCGCTATGGCCAGTTGTGTGGCGCTGATGCTTTTTCAGCGGCGCCAGGACACTTAGCCACTTAGTGGGGTTGTTCTACCTTTTTGCAACATATTTTGGGTTCCTTGGTACGTTAGTTAGCCCCTCTAAGAAAGTTGACACGATTTTAGTAATCGACTTAATTGCACAAAGTGATCGACCTAATGAAAGATCGTCTCACATAGCTTAAAGCGCCTAAGCATTGGCTCATTAACAAAAGACACCGACATAGTGGTTCATTCGCAAAAGGCACCGACGTACAGGTTCAAAGCAACAAAAGCGCCAATGTACAGGCATAGCGGGAGCAACGTTCAAGCGAGCTTTTAAAGATCGACAAGCGAAGATCTTCGGTAATTTCCTTTGGAAAATTATCGCAACAAATGAGGATGGCTTCAAGCGAGGATATCTTTGACGGCATTCTCTAGATTGTGGAGAGTTGTCACAAATAACTGAAGGCAATTTCAAGCGAGGTTGTCTTCGACCATGTTTCCTTAGACGTGGAAGATGGTCATAAAGTGGAAGAAGATTGTTTCAAGCGAAGCAATCTTCGATAGTATTCCCTTGGATGTGGAATATTATCAATGCGGAAGAGGATTGTTTCAAGCGAAACAATCTTCAATAGTATTCCCTTGGACGGGGAATATTATCAATGCGGATGAGGATTGTTTCAAGCAAAGCAATCTTCGATGGTATTCCATTGGACGTGGAATATTATCATAGAGGGAGAGGATTATTTCAAGCGAAGCAGTCTTCTATATTGGAAGCAGTTACAAGCGTAGCAGTTTTCAAGCGGGATGGCATTCTCTTGGCATGAGGTCATCAAAATAACAATAATGAGGCAGCAAATCGGTTACTTTCAGAGACGTGTGCTCGACGATGCAAGATACACGTTTCTTAACTCTCTTATTTGTTTGACTAACGCTAGTTTTGCAGGTATCGGCGTTACAAGAGTGATTTAGGATCGCAGAACGTTCTGAATCGTTCTCCGTCCCTATTGATACTTTGACTTTTGTTTCTGAAAATTCCGTTTCTCCGAACTCAGTCAAAGTGGGGGCTTCTGTAGACACCCATTTGTGTCTCCCCAAAACCAAACCCGGTGATGAGTACCTTTCACGTCGAATCATAATCGAATGAAGTGAAAGTGTGGAAAGCGAATAGTTTTAATTTCTTTTCTCTTCTCTCTGTTTTTGAAAACTTATTTTAAGAAAACATCCAATCCGGTTGGTTGGTCCATGATATGGGTCCAATAGTAGTGTAGTTGTATGGGGCTTGACAAGAGCTTTCCAACGATATATTATAAGCCCAATTCCGATGAATATTAAGGAAGTTATGGCCAATTTACTAAACTGGGCCCGTTTTTCGCCTTAAATGCGGCCCAATGATCTAGGGGAGGGTATAATATAGATTTATCATTCCTAATGCAATTAGGAATGGTTTTAGTCTTCTAGATTCTTCTAGAAAGTTTTTTTCATTCCTAATTCAATTAGCATTGATAAATTTACTTTTGTTGACTTTTCAGATTTTTAATTAAAATCAAAGAGCTTTTTTGAGGAAAATACGATTTTATCCTCCTGTACGACAATTTTTATCTGATCTTAAAAAAACGCGTAAATTTCCAGGTCAGCGCCAATTGCCAGTTGTAGCGCCTTGCGCCAGGGTCAGCGTCCGGCGCCAATAGCCAGCGTTGGCGCCACCCTTGTTTCATATGCGCTAGACTCTATTTTGATGTTTTATCTTTTTGGCTGATTTTCTTTATAGATAACGTCGTAAAAAAATCCGTTTTCTATAACCAGTCTTCATCGACAACCAGTTTTCATCTATAATCATTCACCAATTCTCATCAAGATTCTCTTGATTACTCTCTCTCTCTCTCTCTCTCTTTTTCTAAACTAGCTTTTCTCAAACACAAAATTCCGCATTCATTAGATTTAGAAACACCTAGCCATATTCAAAGTTGCCTTCGCCCTAGACGTGAAAGGTTTTAATTTCTGAGGGTTTGGTCCCAAATCTCTATTTCCATTATTTAATTTAATTGTTTTGATTATTACTTTCCTTGAAGTTACTAACGTGTGTATTTTGTTATTAGAAAGAGGTACGACTCATCCAAGTAAGTGATTTAATGGTTTTTATTGATTTTATGATATAGAAATCATGCTTAGATTATTATTATGATTCCTAGTATCATGTTAGGATGATTGATGTTTTGAATGACAACAATGATTCCTAGTATCATGTCTAGGGTAAATTTAATATCAAGTATGATTAAAAGTATGATGCTTCCTATGTTCTTCCTAATATTTATGATTGTTAGTATCATGTTAGGGTTAAATATTTGATCTTTATTGCTTAGTGACATGCTAGGGTTTGTTAATAATCTTGTTAGTATCATGCCTAGGATCTTGCTATGCTTTAACATGATTATTATTATTATTATTAATATAATTTTTATAATTATAATGATTATTTTTAATTATGATTGTTATGATTATAATTTTATTATTTTTATTTTGATTATTATGTTTCTTGATTATATATTGTTATTGCTTGATCACGCCTTTTATGCATGTTTAAAGGGAATTTGTACTTGTAATCACGCTTAATAAGATAATTAATAATCTTGTTTATGGTTAATATGATTATAATTCAAGTGATCGCCACTGATAGTTTTGTTTGTGCATTAATATTCAACCAACATAGATAAACAGGTTTAGGGTTAATCCTATTGATTGTATGTTAGTCAGAAAGCACACATGAATATGATCAGAATAAAGTAGAGGCCTATTATTAGGGCAGGTTCAATCTCTTTTAGGTTGGATTTGTACCATCACCCCCGAACTACCAGTCATGGTTCCAGACCTATTGGAGTTGACAATCCCTTGGATCGTGAAGGGGTGTAACCTTCACCTCGTGAACGGTTTACAAGTTCCTAAAAAACTTTTTGGCGACTCTTTTGCTCTATCTTCTTTCCCTTTAGACGCCACCATGCTTTAGTGTATGATCACAGTGGGGTTCAAGCTAGGGGTTAACGCTTGAAATATTCCCTACACTAACGCTTTAACTTTTTTCTTTTCAGCATTTTCCATCTTCTTAATTCTTTTCTCCTCGGCCTCTTGAGCCTTTTTCTCTCTCATACAAAGAATTTCCTGTTGAAGTTCTTCGACGGTTGTCATTGTTGTTGGACTAGGATTAGTTGTCTAAGGAAAGTGGTTTGAAAGGGGTTGATCTTTGGGTGGTAAACGTAGAATGCGAGTGCCCAGGGGTCCTCTTTCCCAAGCTTGAAAACCGGCCCTAAAGGAGTACGAAAGGATAAGTAAATCGATACGCTTGCTTTTGAAAGGAAAACAAAAAGAAAAAAGACGCAAAATATACTCCAACGGATAACATCGTCCTTAAAAATTCTTCAATGAAGATATTGTTCAGACAAGTCAATTTGTTTTTTAAGTAATCAAAACTGACTTGTCCAGTGTGCGCGCGCGAGTTACTCAGTTGCGCTCAACAAAGTAACTTGCGCAGGGAGGGGTCGTTCAGCTTCTTGAGTTGCGCACGCCACCTTCTCGTAATATTTTTTTTTTAATTCGAGCGTTTTTTTCATTCGATTTTTTTTACTCGACTCTTTTTTTTTCTCTTTTTTTTTGTTATCCTTTGAATATGATGCTAAATCACAAAGAGACAGCTTCGTAATTGGGAACCTAGACCAAACTAAGAAAGAAAAAGAAGACTATCCTAACATGTTGCACATGGTCACATCATCACATAAGCATGTCATAAGTCAAGATTCACGCAATTCCGTTCTAAGGTCAAAAAAGGTTTGGGTGTCCAAAGTTACCATACCTTAAAAACGACGCATAAATCAATCACTCAACATGTTGACCCATGACATCGCCCTCCCAACATTTTGTTGGTTATATGGGTGGGATGATTGTTATTGATTTTGGGATAAACGCCTAGTGTTGGCGACCCCTAGTCAATGAGCCAATCCCCAATGGTTTCAGTGTGCTATTTTTATGCATGATGCAATGTTGCTTGTTTGGTTTTTACTCTTGTGCAAAAGGAATATATTATGCGTTCAAGTCTCGCTCTCTAACTAGAGATTATCCAAGTTAATTCTCGTTACAACCCATAGGCAACCTAGTGTTGGATACCTTGGACCATAACTACGAATTAATCATGTGACCTCTAAGTCCCCAGCGGAGTCGCCACTGTAAGGAGGGTTATCCTATCGTAAGGGGTACTCTCCTTAAATGCCCTTAGCCACTTAATAGCCTAGGACTTTACACTTGTTAGGGTGTAGAAGGATTTCAATTCCTGACTGTTTGGGGAACCTTGAATTAGAATTGATTCTATCATCACACTTTTTTATAAGAAACAAGTAGGAGTCGCTAATGAGTTTTAGGAAAAACTCATAAACCTGGTTCGTGCCTTTCTTCCACGTGGAATTCATGGAATAATTAGCACAAATCATAAGTTTACCCATGCCCAAATTGGTCCATAAACCAGAAAAGAGTTCGGGAGCGAGGGTACGAAGATAATGTTCCTTTTAGAGGGGAATCGTCATCCTAGCCCTAGTACGGCCTCTACTAGCTCTTCCTTTTTCACAATATAATTTCATCACCAAACAATATATGCAGCGAGATACCTAAAGCTATGTTAGTTAATTTTATTTACAAACATTAATTCACATAGGATTTACATTGCAAAAGTCGTTATTCTTATTTAATAATATTCGTGAAAGAACAATAAATAAACAAGATTCTTCTTGGCTTAAGTGATCAACCAACAATCATTTAATTCAATTCCAGTATTTATTTAACGCAAGATACAATGTGGAATTGATTAATTAATTATTTTAAAGGTGATCAAACAACACAAGAAAATAAACGTGATTTAACTAAGTGCTCGGGAATTTACCACTTCTCTTTGCTAGATCCCCGTTTAGAACACTTATGGACACCTTCTTGTTGGGGAACCTCCACCGTAGTAGCAAAGTATCGAAAGGGTGAGTGTTTAGGGCAAGAGGGCTAGGTTGCACAAATTCACAAGTTATTTTGCTAGAGTTTTAGGTTAATTTTCTGTCTGTTGAAGCCTCGGTTTCAGCTCTTATTTATAGAGAATGATTAGGTTTAGGGTTTCGAGCAATCTGTCGCAGCAGGTGTCGCGTGCAACAAATGAAGATGCGCGCGGCAACCCAGCGCAAGTTATAGAGTTGCGCTGCTATGTGCAGCACAACTATTGGTCTTGCGCGTGGCTTTATGGTAAGATTCGATTTTATATTTTCCGTATAATTTCCGAACAATTACAAATCTTCTGTAGCGTAACTCTGAAAGTTGCGCTGGATGTCGCGTGCAACTGAAATAGTTGCGCGCGGCAGCCTTGCGCGACTTTGTGTGATGCGCGTGGCTTTTTCTACGACAACACTAAGTCTTAACCTAGGCTCTCCTAAATCCGTCAATAATAGGGTTTAACCACGACTTAAGCCTAATTATGATCGGATTGAGTTAATTGGACCTTTGTTTTGGCTTTTCTTTAATTTGGGCCAGTCTTTTGTCTTGTGGCTTAACTAGTTATCCATAAGTATTTTTCACTTTGACCCAACACGAAGATGGCTTTATTTATCGTCATTGCACTTTCTGTGGGGACAGGAAGCCAAAAGTAGATGTCTACAGTAACCTTTGGATTTTTCGGGTATTTTTATTGAAGGGGGAGGATTGGATTGATTTATTGTTTTGTTTGGGGTTTCATTTGGGCTTTCGGAATGACAATTTTTGTTTTTTTTTTATGCCGGAATAGTCTTCCTCATCTTCCCTCCCGCACCTCCAAATAAACGAAGAACCATTTTAGAATTTAAGTTTTGATTGGAAAGCTAACTTAAAACACCACAAACACACTCCCAACACAACACAAACAATCTCCGAAACTTCAAACCCCTGATAAAATCCATGTACTTACTTACAATTCAATAATATTCCAACATAAACTGCCAACAATTCCAACACATTAATTCCAAAACAACAAATTCACAATTCCAACAAAATTTAACCAATTTTCATGCACAAGTTCATCAAATATAAGTAAGAAACTAATCACAATTCTCTTACTCCATAACTAATCACAAAATTCTACAATTTAATTATCAATAGCAAGTAAATTTTTTAATTCACCTAATCATGTAACTAATCACACAAAAATCAAGAAATAAACAAATTAGAAAAGATTGAAGAAAAACCCTAAGGTTTAAGAGGGAAAGTGAAATATTGAAAATGATTTTACCAATTAGAGTATGAAAATACTCTAAAATTCTTTAAATTTACCCAAATTTCCTCCTCCTCTAGCAATCTTTATATTTTTCCTTGCTAGTTCTTCAATTTGATTTTGTGGGTCTTCAAAATTTTTGCCAAAATTTGTGAAAAATTATGGCTTTTGGAGAGGGAATTTGATGAAGATGAAGAATTTGTGAATTTTGATTGAAACAAATTGGGATTCGATGATGAAATTGAATAGAGAAGTTGGACAAAATGAGGGTTTTAGAGTGAGAAGTAGATAGGGAATGAGGAGAGGGAATAAGAGAGTATGAATGATTGGTGAAAATGGGTGAAGGAGATTAAAAGTAAGGGTAAGATTCCTCTTTATTTTTACCTGGAAAGGTGGGAGCAGGCGTAAAGCGAGGAGGAGCACCCGCTCCAGACCTGGGAAAAAACTATTTTTTTCCTTTGAGGAGCGGGCGTGCAGCTTCAAGGAGCACCCGCTCCATATAGAGGAGCGGGCGAGCAGGCTTTTGGAGCGCCCACTCCTAATCTTCTGCCAACATTCTGCTTCACTCTTAAAAAATATCACCCTGTGAGGAGCGATCGTGCAGGATGAGAAGTGCCCGCTCCTAAAGGTGAGAGAACCTTCTTTTTTTTTTCAAAAATTCACCCTGTGAGGAGCGAGCGTGCAAATCTGGTGAAGCGAGCGTGTAGTTCTTTGGAGCGCCCGCTCCAGATCTTCTTCAAAGCTTCTGTCTTGGCTGTTTAATGTATTGTAATTTGCCAAGGAATCCCCTAATTTCTTTTTTTGTTTGAGGGGGAGGCATGTCAACAATTGCCTTTATTTTAGAGGGATCGATCTCGATGCCACGTGTGCTTACTACGTATCCGAGTAACTTACCAGAAGTTACTCCGAAAGCGCATTTTTGTGGATTCAATCGCATTTTATATTCTTTTATGCGAGTAAAAAATTTGTGTAAAGCTTTTATATGTCCCATTCTATCTTTAGACTTCACGATCACATCATCCACATACACTTCTATTTCTTTTTGCATCATATCATGCAAGAGAGTCGTAGCCGTTCTTTGGTACGTAGCTCCTGCATTTTTTTAAACCAAATGGCATGACTGTATAGCAATACGTACCCAAAGGGGTAATAAAGCATGTCTTTTCATCATCTTCTTTTTCCAATAAAATTTGGTTGCAACCTACGTATCCATCCATAAAGGATAACATCGCATGTTCATCCGTGTTATCTACCAATATATCAATATGTGGTAGAGGAAAATGGTATTTAGGGCTAGCTTTATTAAGATCCCTAAAGTCGACGCACATACAAACTCGTCCATCCTTTTTAGGGACTGGAACGATGTTCGCTACCCATTCTGGGTAATTACATACGCGAATAAAACCGGTGTCCAACCGTTTTTGTACTTCTTCTTTTATTTTTAATGCGCCATTAGGTTTCATTCGTCGAAGTTTTTGTTTTACTTGTTTAGAAGTAGGGTTCAAGGGAATGGTATGTTCCGCGATTTCCCTATCTATTCAAGGCATGTCCTTGTATGACCAACCGAACACGTCTTCGAATTATTTAAGCGTCAATATGAGGGTCGATCGCTCTTCCGGATTTAGAGTTAAGCCAATTTTGACTTCTCTCTTATTTTCGTTAGTTCCTATATTAACTATTTCAGTTTCTTCAACGATAGGGTTCTTTTGTTCTCGTTCATTCATTAATTTAACCCATTTATTAATGTTATCATCTTCATTAGATTGATTGTTATAGCATTAAAAAGATTCAAGAGAAGGCATATACTTGGAAATAGAGCTCATATTATTAAAATCAAAAGAGATTACATCAAGAGAAGAATCCTTTTTGGGATCTTCAACCTTAGAACTAGAAAATAAAGACTCATTCATGGCCACAAGGCCTAGATTTCAGCTTCCCTAGAGTCTACAATAGATTCATCGTCTGATTCTTCAAACATCTTCCCTTCGCCTGTGACGATCTCCAGTTTATCGCCTTTGTGATAGATCCATTTGAAAGATTTCCTCCATCCATGCTCAAAAGTTTTGTTTGAAGGGGTGATCAACGAGGTTGGGTTAAAAGCTTCATCTTGAATGGCGTTTTGATTTGTCATTGTTGCGACATGATTTTCCTCTAGTCCAAATAGCAAGTTAAATGCTTGCCCATCATAGCACCCTAGAGTTGGGTGTTTTGATTTAACAATACTAAGATCGTCATCCAAGAAGTAGCAATTATGAAATATCTCAAATCCAGGCTTCTTGATTCCTTCCAAAACTAAGGGTTCCAAGAAGTCGTAGCATGGGTAATCTTCTCCCTCCCTAATGAATTGTCCATTAAGGGTTTGTTGATAGGATAGGAGTAAAGTGACTATCCTTTTCTTATTATTGTCTCTACGTGCTTTGTTTTTGGCATCGTGAGACTCCAACTCTTCTTTGGTTGGTTTACATCCCAATCCAAAGGAGAAGCTTTTCTTTTGGATAGGAAGTAAGAGAGATTTCTTCATTCTTATTCCCAAAGGCATCCTAGGAAAGTAACAACTCTTGAGCAAGATGTTGTTTACTATCCGAGTGGAATATGGATCAAGCTTGAATGGTTTTTCCAAGTCTTCTTCCATTTCAATTGTGAATATTGGCTCATGATGCGGTTCCAAGGCATCAATATTGTTATTATAATTATTTTTATTGTTATTTTTAGTTTATTATTAGATGACCGAATTTATTAGGATATTTTTGTTAGTTTAATTCGGTTAGTATAAGATAAGCTTAACTTTAAAGATCATATTTGCAAAATATTATCTTTACAAGTTTGAGTTAGTTTCCTAGTTAGATTAGAATTTGTTTTACCGATTTTTAGGCTAATTATTTAGCTTATAAATACGTGATGGATATAACCTTCAATCGCAGTGGAAAGGTTTGGAATCTTGAGTCTCGGTCAAGAAACGCTAAGCAACACGAGCTTAAAACCTAAACTAGGCCAAGAATACACAAGCACAAGCTTACGTAAAACTTTATAAATTTCAAATCAATCAATCATACTTTTTGTTAAACACCATCACGTATTTATAAGCTAAATAATTAGCCTAAAAATTGGTAAAACAAATTCTAATCTAACTAGGAAGCTAACTCAAACTTGTAAAGATAATATTTTGCAAATATGATCTTTAAAGTTAAGCTTATCTTATACTAACCGAATTAAACTAACAAAAATATCCTAATAAATTCGGTCATCTAATAATAAACTAAAAATAACAATAAAAATAATTATAATAACAATATTGATGCCTTGGAACCGCATCATACTCCCCCTCTTGAAAAAAACTTGTCCCAAGTTTAAGCAAATCATGGAACCAATATATCATCCAAATTAATCGAACATGAGCTAAAAGAATATGTCTCCATCCAACCACGTCATGCTTATATTTTACACCAATGAATGCACCACAAACTTCAATTGAATGCTCCAAAATTTTAATTGATGACACACCTTTGTCAATGCAATCAATATAATGGAAATAATACGTGAAAATATTTGTATCCCAATTATCACCATAAAAGGAAGTTGTAGAAATTTGACTTTTTGCTACCAACTTAGATAGTTCAAATGTAACCTCCTCGTCAACAAAACTAGACAAATATACACTTTTGTTCTCCATAATTTCTTTTTCTTCTACTAGTTGTTCATGAGATTGCTCTAAAATTGGATTTGTAAGATTATCACTCGGTAAAGTATAGCCTCAACAATTGGGTTCTCTAGTTTCTCTTTCTCATAAGACATATCTTGTACACCACATCTCACGTCACGAATTTGAAAACGAGCATCAATTCTATCCAAACATTCATTCATTTTCTTGATTTCCATCATAAATGCTTCAAACCAACTTTTATTTTCCATGTTTATGTGGATGAGAAAACACACAAAACCGATCCAGAAATTGATCGAAAGTACGAGGACTAAAACCCAATGAAAAGACCTCGAAAAATTCTCAAATTTTGTATACTGCTAGCCCTATCAGTCTAAAATACTCAACCAAAAATTCAGAAAAACATTCCCAGCCAAGTAATCGCAGTTTATTTTTTTCTCAATAATGGCAGATTAATTTGATTTTTGACCAGGTGTAAAGAACGAACCCAATTTAATAGCTATGCTTCTCGAAAAGTTCTCAAATTTTTCAGGTGAAAACTAGACAAAAAATTAAACAATTTGAAAAAAAGAATCACCTCAAAATCTTTAGAAACGAAGGAGAACCAAGTCGATCAATATGACATTCGAAACTGAGTTTTTTGACACAAATTGTCAAACTCGTCCCTCGTCAAACAGCAGCCACACCAATTTGATATGAATTTTGATGGATATAACCTTCAATCGTAGTTGAAAGGTTTGGAATCTTGAGTCTCGGTCAAGAAACGCTAAGCAACACGAGCTTAAAACCTAAACTAGGCCAAGAATACACAAGCACAAGCTTACGTAAAACTTTATAAATTTCAAATCAATCAATCATTCTTTTCGTTAAACACCATCACGTATTTATAAGCTAAATAATTAGCCTAAAATTCGGTAAAACAAATTCTAATCTAACTAGGAAACTAACTCAAACTTGTAAAGATAATATTTTGCAAATATGATCTTTAAAGTTAAGCTTATCTTATACTAACCGAATTAAACTAACAAAAATATCCTAATAAATTCGGTCATCTAATAATAAACTAAAAATAACAATAAAAATAATTATAATAACAATATTGATGCCTTGGAACCGCATCAAGTTACGTGTCGTGCAACCTATGGATCTCTAGCCCCGAGTTTTATCTTTCATTTGGAGCTGGTCTTGTACTAAATCAGAGTCACAGATCAAAAGTTATAACCGATATACTACAGCCTGTCCAGTTTAGGTGTCTTTTAGCGTTACCTTTTTTATTTTATTTAAAAAAAAATAATATTCGTGTCAAGCTAGTCTTAGCCAAGTCCTTTAATTCGTGTCAACTCGTATAACATAGGATTATAGATTTTTCTTTTTATTTATTTATTTATTTATTTATTTTATACCATGAGTCATAACTCTTCTAGATTCCTAGTCCTCTTCCTAGTTTCTTGTGATCGATTTTTGTGCTAACCTTAACATGTGTTCTTTCTCTTTGATTGTGGTTGATCTTATTTATGACTAACGATTGACAATGGACCGTTTTCACCTAGTAAATAGCATAAACATTAAAATTGGACAAAATTAATCAAGTTAGTTTGTCTTTAAGTCTTCTGTGCTATTTGGTTATTAGGTCCTTTGTTTTTCACAACGTCCTCAAATCTAGCCATGCGATCATACCACGAGTCCTAATAAACTCACCTAATCACACATGTTGAGTCATTGCACACACTTTGTCTAAGAGTAATGCAATATATTGTTTATGATCGTATATTAGGACCATGCATGCGTCATTTTCCATCGTAATAGGAATGAGTGCAGTATTTCCCATCAGATTTCAAAATTGTTTCATACACTCTTCCTTTCCAATCCGAGTATTGAGTGAATGCATTAAGTGAGTTCTTCCTTACATAGTACTCGAGTCTAAAATAACTAGGCAATAGTTGGAAGAATAAGGGGAACATCACTTCTTCCTTTTTTCCTTCTAATCAAAGCATAAACAACAAGAAACTATTTTCCTCAGCAGGCAGCTAGAAGTAACTCATAAACAGCCATGAAGACAAAGCACGATGCAAGCTTCTCATCAAGATTTCATGTTTTCTTCTTCTTTTGTTTCAAACCGTTCCCCCTAAAAAGTCTAGCATAGGTTCTCCTTAACCATGTGTCTATGTGTCACATTTCTTACCTTCTTCATAAATAAGCATCTCTTTCTTATATTCGATCATGTGATTAGCAAAAAAAAACTAATAATCAATTACCGAACTAAACACAAGGTACATCAATGACTTGAGGCACCTTTGGAACCCTGTCAATCCCTATTAACCATTTAATCACATATCCATTTCTTCGTCAACCACTTTGAGCCTCGTCTAACGATTGACCTTATTTATTCAACCCACATTCACTTAACCCTGGGATGGGAAGGTGTGCAATTTGTGTAACAGTCAGAAAGCAAGTTCAAATTAAAAATAATAATAAAAAGGGGAAAAGAATAAGTAAATAATTAACAAAAAAAATGTCTAAAGGCAAGTGTTCCAATATCTCCGATATGAACATGTCTCAAATTGCGTCTCTCATCGAGTGCTTGGTACCGTGCCTGAGAAACATGAATGCTAAGTGAGTGATGGACCGCATGATCTGAGATTGCCTACATTGATTCACAAGAATGGAAGAAAGAAAAAAAAAAGAAACTCAAAACAAAAAAAAAATGAAAAATAAACTTGCAAAATTCAAAATTTTCAAATTCACAATTACACATCTTGGGGGCTTCTCTCGGGTCTTGAGCCTTTTACCCCTTTCTTCCTTAAACCTTCAGCTTAACCACCTTACAACCCTTGAAAGACCTCTTTGAGGTGTACACACACTTGTGCAAAGTTCAGTTAGAGCTACGTTTGGCCTTATTCCTAAAAGATACGTAGGCAACCTCACATTGAGGTGCGGCCACATTCATATGAATGATCGCGTCAAAGAACATCCAATGCTTAATCCTATGACCCTATCCATCTAAAGCTAGACATGGGGGCTTGATCCCACATCATTTATCCTACCCAGCCAAAAGAGTCACCATTTTGACTCTTCTCACATAAATTTCCATCACCATAGCCTTTGCAGCCACCCTTAGTATCACATTCACACACTTCACTCATACATCCATATCCATATGATCTTTCCCTTTAAGAACCCTTTCTCATGAAATCTTGTTTCAACACGATGCATGCTTCATCATCTTTCAAGACAACATTTATTAAAAGAAACATTGTATACTTACTTAGCTCCCTGACCAAAGCAATGTTCATTGTTTCACGCATCGCATAATGTGCTGAGCAACATTTATATATCAACGATTTTTAGTCATACAAAGCATATCGTGCTTAGCTCCTTGACCTAAGTAACATTCATTATGTAATACTCAATAATCACTTCATCTATATACGTGCTTAGCTTCCAGACCTAAGTGATGTTCAAGATCGCTTCTTTACACCATATATGATGCTTAGCTCCGTGACCTATGTTCATTCATCTATTGTGTCACATGATGTAATTGTCCTTAGCCTCCTGGCCTAAGGACATGCATCATGCATATATTAATTTCAAGAAAAGCAATTCAATCCGTGCGATTCATTTTGTCTTGCTCAACGAGGAAGTTCAAAACTTCTTTCCCTTTTTCGCGTCTTTTCTTTTGAGGAAGTTTAAAAAAAAATTTCAAAATTTTCTCATCGAGGGAAGTTCGAAAATAAAAGTTCAGTTTTCACATCTTTCTTTTTCGGGAGAAAGTCGGTACCCTCCACTCATGACAAAAATTAACGGAAAATTTTTGCTTTTGCACACACACACTCACAAGTCATACACATGTCATGTCACATCAAGTCAAACTTGGTCAAATCAGTGGTTAAGTCAATCACAATGTATACGAGTCCATTGGCAAATTTATTTTTGCAGGTCTCATCTACAACCCACTTTTGGGGACAAGCGAACAATCTACAGCCCACGTCCGGGGACAAGCGGACCATCTACAGCCCACGTCCGGGGACAAGCGGACCATCTACAGCCCACGTCCGGGGACAAGCGGACCATCTACAGCCCATGTCCGGGGACAAGCGGACCATCTACAACCCACGTTCGGGGACAAGCGAACCATTTACAGCCCACGTTCAGGGACAAGCGAACCAACTACAGCCCACGTCCGGGGACAAGCGGACCATCTACAGCCCACGTTCGGGGACAATCGAACCACCATCATTTCATGACGCAAGGTTCTCGATACACAGAGACTTGCAATCTCATCATCTGTCGACTTTCCTCAAGCATGGAAAGTATTATCCGGTGGATTTCTCAGGCATAGAAAACCGCCAAATTCCTTTGTCGGCTTTCCTCAAGCATGGAAAGCATTATTTGTGGATTTCTTCAAGCATAGAAAAACGCCAATATCATATGTTGACTTTCCTTAAGCATTGAAAGTGTCATCCGGTAGGTTTCTTCAGGCTTAGAAAGCTACCAAACTCATCTGTCGGCTTTCCTCAAGCATGGAAAGCATTTCAACAAACTTCATCCGGTGCATTCCTTCAAGCATAGGAAAATACCAAACTCATTTGTCACCGATACACTAGTGTCAGAAAAGCGTTCTATCCCTTTACTCTTTTATCTATGGAATTAACATTTTTTGCAGGTATCGGCGTATACACAGTGATTTAGGATCGCAGAACGTCTTAAATCATTCTCCGTCCCTATCGACTACTTTGACTATCGTGTTCGAAACTGACGTTTCTACAAACTCAGACAAAGTGGGGGCTTCTGTAGACACCTAAAAATGTCTCCCCAAAATCAAACCCGATGATGAACAACCTTTCACCGCCATTATTTGTCGGGTTGAGTATTTAATCTTGGAGTGCTTAAATCCATATTTCTATTTCATAAACCAACCCAACTTCTAGACCATTTCCTGAAACCTTCACTTATTTTCCTCTTTTCGTGTCTTTAAACCCAAAATAATTCATTTCGTGTCCTTTAAAATCATTCATTTCATGTCCTTTTTATAAAACATTTAATCCAGTTTATTTTGGTCCATAATCTGGGTCCAATGATTTAATAATTGGATAGGTCTTGAAAATAGCTTTCCAACGATATATTATAAGCCCAAATCCGAGTTATAACGAATAAGTTATGGCCAAAATATTAAACTGAGCCCAAAACCGAACCTAAGCCCACCTTACCTACGACCCACTGATCATGTGGAGGGTCCAAATTATTTAACCCAATTCCTAAATAAATTAGGATTAATTGGAAGCTTCTACAAGTTTCTAAAAGATCTTTATTATCCGTTTTGAAAAGATAAGATTAAAGAGTTTGAAATTGAATAAAACTCCTTTTTTTTTAAAAGTCCTAATTTTATTCGAATTGAAAGACATTCAAAGATATACAGATATTATTTTCGTGACTCATAGTTTTTATCCAAATTTTATATGGTTGGATAGTTCTTGAAATTATTTTCCAATGATATATTATAATATCAATTCCGCGATATAACAAAAAAGATATGAATAAAATGTCAAACTCTATCAAAAACTGACACTGTCTTACTATTTCATGCATATCTTTTATTCTAAAAAATATTTTAATCTGATTCTAATTGGGGTAGAAATTAGACTTCAAGATCTTTCCAACGATATCTTATTCATATTATTTTGATTTCCGGATCAAAAGATATGATAAAAACAAAAACTGCAAAAACTGGTGTCTATCGCAAGAGTTTTTTTCCAATTCGAATTCTTATCTTTTCTTAATTCTTCGACCCTTTTTTTTCCCTCTATAAATAGAGGTCATATCACTCCTTTTCCAAGGATCAAATATCTTGATCATCAAATCCTTCTCTTTTTTGCACCAAAAATCATTCTCTTCTCTCTCTCTCATATTTTAAGCCTTAAACCTATATTCCTAATTACACCATTCTTCCCTTAAGCACTCCAAGGAATCTATACTAAACCTGAGGTTCCGTCCTTAAACCAAGGCGTGAAAGGTATAAATAACTGAGGGTTTGGACCAAATCAAATCTACATTTATTTAATTTAATTTCATTTGCTTTATATTTTTATTGAAGTTACTAACAGTTTATTCATGATGTAGCAATTTAAAGGAACGCCCGGAATGTGAGTAATTAATTAATTTAATTACTCTTATTTTATTTTAATATTGCTAGTATCATGATTAGATTAATATTTGATTTGACTAACAATTTATTGTTAAATTTCTTCCAATATTAATGTTAATTCTATTATTATTTATGATCACTATATTGCATGTTTAAAGGGAATATGTAATTGAAAATCCCGCCTAATAAGATAATTTGGACAACCGGTTTAGGTTCCTTTTTATTCTTGTTATTTAATCAAGTGATCACAATATTTTAGAATTATGTGTTGCATTAATATTCAACCAATTTATCTTAATAATAGTTTGGAGCAAATTGAATATTTTGTTTGTATGTCTTTGAGATCGCATAAATCACATTTCACTATAAGAATCGATAGAGGCCAATACGGGCGAATGTGACTCCATGACTCACTTCGTACCATCATCCCCGATCCTCCTTTCGTGGTTCCAAACAATATGGAGTTAGTAATCTCATGGATTATGAATGAGGTGTAACCTTCACAGGACAATCGTTGTTGCCTATTGTTGTCCCTTTATCGTGGTTGCCTTTTATGATCCGTGAACGGTTTACAAGTTCCTTAAAAACTTGTTGGCGGCTACCTACTTTCCTTGTCCCTAATTGTACACGTCAATTCCCACTTCCTATGAGTGCCAAGCATATTCAAACATGCTTTTACGTAGGCGCACTTCGAGCGACGCCTACAACATCGAAATTGAAATCGAAGATGACATCGCAAAACAAAAAGCTACTAACAATAGTAACCACGGTGGCTGAAAAGGAAAGCAAAAAGACAATTCTTCTTCTTCCGAAAACACCCACTCTAGTAACAATGTTAGTACCTTTGATCTTAGTGAAGTTTTAGCCATGGATAACCGAGGACCTAAGAAGCAACTAAGGATAGACTTCACCCCCATTGGGATGAGTTACGATACTGCCTTCGATCGACTCCATGCTAAGGGACTCATTACTCCCATCGGACCTATTCAAGATCCTGCACCTGAAAACAGATTGGCTAGTTAGAATCCAGATGAACACTACAAGTACCATCAAGGTAGGGTCATACTACTGAGAGTTGTTGGAAGCCAAAGGAGGCTATCTAACATTTGATAGATAATAACAAGATTCCTATGCCTCCAGCTAGCAAGAAGAGCGAGTGATGATAAAGCAAATGAAACAAGACAGAGGCAAGCTTCAACGACGAGATTTCGTGACCTCCTCTTCTTCTGTTTCTTTATTTACCTTTCCCCCAATAATTCTAGCATAGGCGCCTTTCTTTTCCCTTAAAATTATTTTTATAGGTTTTTTCTTTTTTTCCTTTCAATAAAATGAGCATTTATTTCCTTACATATGATAATCGCATTGCATTGCATTAAAAAAAAATCCATGTCAAACTAAGGACAAGGTATACCAATGATTTGAGGCACCCCTTGTAGCCACATCACATTGCCTTTCACCTTTCTAATTTACAATCTTTTCTTCATAAACTACTTTGAGCCTCGTGTAACGATAGACCTTTCAGTTTTCAACCTACATCTACCTAACCTTGGGATGGGATGGGATGGTGTGTAACTTATGTAACTTCAAAAATCTTGAGTGACTTCAAAATATTAAAATAGCACAAATAAATAAAATAGCAAAAACAATATAAGTGTACAAAAGGGCAAGTGTTCCAATGTCTTTGACATGAACATGTCTTTGATATGAACATGTCTCAGATTGCGTCTCTTACCGAGTGCTCGGTACCGTGCCTGAGAAACATGAATGCCAAGTGAGTGATAGACCGCATGATCGGGATTGCCCACACTTATAAAAATTAAAAATAATGCAAAAGCAAAAAAAAAACAAAAAAAAAAAAAAAAAAAAAGTTAAAAGCCTCAAGCATAAAAATATAAAGTTTCAAAAGTTAGGTTGCACACCTTGGGGGCTTATCGAGGGTCTTGAGCCTTTTATCCCCTTCTTCTATAACCTTTAGCCTAACCACATTACAACCCTTAAAAAGACCTTTTTGAGGTATACACATACTTGTGCGAGGTTCGCCAAGAGCTACGTTCGGCCTGATTCCTAACGGATACGTAGGCAACCTCACATTGGGGTGCGGCCGTAATAAACATATATTCATGTTCACATTCACATACCATGATCATATCAAGGGATCTCCAATGCTCATCCCTATCTACTTAGAGCTAGACTTGGGGACTTGATCCTTACATCGTTAGCTTACCCAGCCTAAAAGTCACAACCATTCGACTCTTTTCAATATATTTTTCAACACACTTAGCTCTTGCGGCCTAACTTTAGAATCACTTTCACATACTACACAGATACATGACCAAATAGTCTTACCCTTAGGAACCCTTTGTCATGAGATCTTAACACCATATTGAAGCATGCCTTGTCATATCAAAATATCTCATCACTTGTAATCGTTATCACATCACGAAGTATGAAGTGCTTAGCCTTCGTGCCTAAGTTACCTACATGCTTTCATTATTGAGTCAAGTAGGATAGTCTAAGATGTTACAATCCTTGTACTATGAGAGACAACATTATCAGATTAAGCTTATTCAAAATGCACCTTCGAAAACATCGATTCTTTTTTGTGTCTTCCTTTTTCAGGAGAAAGTCGGTACCTTCCACAAAAATGACGGAAAATTTTTGCCTTTTTGCATTTTTTGAGTCGCACGATCACAACACTATGCACACACAGGTCATGAGTCACACGTGTCAATTCACCTCGAGTGAGTCATCATTGAGTCAAGTTTATACCTTGAGTCATGTCAAGTCAATGAGTCAAGCAACACTAAGTCTTAGGTCAACCCTAATTACACGAGCAAAGTCTTATAGTCAAGGATATAAATGCAGGTACATCCCAGCAAGCAAGAACATTCCCTGATGTTTTCAAAAAAATTGCGAATATGACCACATGAGATTCTTCCAAGATAAGAGGAGTTTGAGCAAAATTACATGGATTAGTAAATTAGAGATGAAGTGCTTTAATTTACAAAAGATTTGAGCAGATTTGGTTGAAAGGACACGACCAAGTTCAAAGTTCGAAGCGAAATCAAGCAACATCGGCAGTAATAGCAGAATAGAGAAGACCCGATATCCAGCGTCTGGTAGTAGGTTTCAATGCCTAGCGCTAGATCCCAGCGTCTAGCAACAGAGCCAATTCTAGGCGCTAGAGATATTTCAGCAGCGACAGAGCTCGAAGACTCTAAGGACGGTTATTTCGACCTCGTACAACAATTTTGGGTCCCTTGATACGCCAGTTAGCCCCTATAAGAAATTTGACATGATTAAGTAGTCGACTTGATTAAAATCACAATAAGTGATCGACTGGATGAATGATCGTCTCACTTAGCTTAAAGCGCCTAAGAATTTGCTCAATATAGGCACCGACGTAATGGTTCATAAGCAGCAAAGGCGCCAACATACTGGTTCAGAAGCAACGACATACAGGTTCACAATCCAGGACACCGACATACTGGTTTACAAGCAGCAGAAGCGCCGACGCACCGGCTAAAGCAAAGTTCAAACGAGCTTTAAGGATCGACAAGCGTTGATCTTCGGTAGTTTTCTTCAGAATATTATCGCAACAATTGAGGATGACTTCAAGAGAGGTTATTTTAGACGGCACTCGCTAAGATTGTGGAGGTTGTCACCAAGATTTGAGAATATAGCACGAGATGGGCGGTCTTCGACAACATTCGCTAAGATTGTGGGTGTTGTCACCAAGATTTGAGAAGATAGCAAGAGATGGGCGGTTTTCGACGACATTCACTAAGATTGTGTAGGTTGTCACCAAGATTTGAGAAGATAGCCCGAGATGCGCGGTATTCGACGGCATTCACTAAGATTGTGGAGGTTGTCACTGAGATTTGAGAAGGGCGGTTTGTGATGAGGCGGTCTTCGGCGACTTTTAATATGATTGGGAAGGTTGTCTCTATGATTCAGAAAAAAGAAGCTCTTTGTTCCGAGACGCGTGAACATATCCAAAAAAGCTTTATTGTTCGGAGACGAGTGAACGACGGTGCAAGATACGCGTTTCTTAACTCTTTTATCTGTTTAACTAACGCTATTTTTGCAGGTATCGGCGTTACAAGAATGATTTATGATTGAAGAACGTTCTGAATCATTCTCCGTCCCTATCGATACTTTGACTTTTATTTTCGAAACTTGTGTTTCTCCAAACTCAATCAAAGAGGGGGCTTCAGTAGACACCCATTTGTGTCTCCCCATAACCAAACCCGGTGATGAGTACCTTTCACGTCGAATCATAATCGAATGAGGTGAAAGTGTTGAAAGTCTGGTGTTGCAGTTAGCTTTTAATTCTTTTGTTTCTTTGTGTTTTTGAAAACCTATTTTAAGAAAACAGCCAAATTTCTGTCCAATAATAGTGTTTTTGAGGAAGTTATGGCCAAATTACTAAATTGGGCCCGGTTTTAACTTTATGTGCGGCCTAATGATCTAGAGGAGCGCATAATATGGATTTATCATTCCTAATGCAATTAGAATTTATTTTAGTCTTCTATATTTTTCGAGAAGGTTCTTTTCATTCCTAATTCAATTAGCATTGATAAATTGGCTTTGGTTGACTTTTTAGAATTTTAATCAGAATAAAGGATTGTTTTTGAGGAAAATACGATTTTTCCATTCTGTAAGGCAAAATTTTATTAAAACTAAGAAAACGCGTGAAATTAATGATTAGCGCCTGACGACAGGGATTAGCGCCTGGCGCTAATGCTTGGCACCAGGCGCTAGCCTTAGCGCCTGTCGCTAATTTCCAGCGTCTGGCGCAATTTTGTTTTATTCTCTTTGAAACTCTGATTTGTATTTCTATCCGTCCAGCTGATTTTCTCTATAAATAGCCTCCTAAAACCTCCGTTTTCCATCATTAATTCTCATCAACTCTCTAGTTTTCTAATTCTCTTCTCTCTCTAAGCTAAAGCTTATTCACTCTCTTTTCTAAACGAACCCTTTTGCATACAAAATTCCGCATTCACAAGACCAAGAAACACCTAGCCAAGTTTGAAGTTCCCTTCCCCCTAGACGTGAAAGATTTTAATTTCTGAGGGTTTGGTCCCAAATCTCTCTTTCACTTTTTTTTTAATTTAATTGTTTTGTTTATTATTTTCCTTGAAGTTACTAACGCGTGTATTTTGTTATTAGAAAGAGATACGAGGCATCCAAGTAAGTGATTTAATTGGTTTATTGATATTATGATATAGAAATCATGTTTAGGTTGTTATTATGATTCCTAGTGTCATGTTAGGGCGTTTTGATCTTTCTATTAACATGTTTATGGTAATAACTATAATTTCTAATATCAAGTATGACAATTGTGATTCCTGCGATGCCTGTTATTTCTTTCCTAATAGCATGTTAGTATCATGTTAGGGTTAAAGCTTTGATCTTTATTGCTTAGTGACATGCTAGGGGTTGTTATTAATCTTGTTAGTATCATGCCTAGGATCTTGCTATTAATATTATGCTTTAACATTAACATGATTATGAATATTATTATTATTATTTTGATGATAATTTATTATTACGTTGCTTGATATTTTTATGTTATTGCTTGATCACGCCTTTTATGCATGTTTAAAGGGAATTGGTACTTGTAATCACGTTTAATAAGATAATTAATATTCTTGTTTAGGGTTAATTTGGTTATAATTCAAGTGATCGCCAATAATAGTTTTATTTGTGTATTAATATTCAACTAACATAGTTTAAACAGGTTTAGAGTAAACCTATTGATTGCATGTTAGTCTGAAAGCGCACATGAATACGATCAGAATAAAGTAGAGGCCTATTTTTAGGGCAGGTTCAATCTCTTTTAGGTTGGATTTGTACCTTCATCCCCGAACTAATAGCCATGGTTCCAGACCTATTGGAGTTGACGATCTCCTAGATCGTTAAGGGGTGTAACCTTCACCTCGTGAACGGTTTACAAGTTCCTAAAACTTGTTGGCGACTCTTTTACTCTATCTTCCTTCCCTTTGGACGCCACCGTACTTTAGTGTATGATCACAGCGGGGTTCAAGTTTTGGGTAATGCTTGAAATATTCCCTACAACTATTATTGTTAAGTTGCTTCCAATATTAATGTTTATTCAATTATATTTATTGATCACGATATTGCTAGTTAAAGGGAATATGTAACTGAAAATCATGCCTAATAAAGTTCCTAAAACTTGTTGGCGACTCTTTTTCTCTATCTTTGAATCTTGTTGTTTAATAAAGTGATCACTAATATTTTAGAATGATGTGTTGCATTAATATTCAACCAATTTAGCTTAATAATAGATTGGAGCAAATTGAATTTTTGTTTGTATGCCTTTGAGATTGAAGGAATCGTTTTTCACTATAAGAATCGAGTAGAAGCCAATATGGGTGAATGTGACTCCATGAATCACTTCGTACCATCATCCCCGATCATCCTTTCGTGGTTCCGAACCATATAGAGTTAGTAATCTCATGGATTATGAGTGGGGTGTAACCGTCACGGGTCAATCGTTGTTGCCTATTGTTTTCCCTTAATCGTGGTTGCCTTTTATGATCCGTGAACGGTTTACAAGTTCCTTACAAACTTGTTGGCGGCTTCCTACTTTGCTTTGTCCCTAATCGTTGTCCCTAATCGTAATGTCAATTCCCACTTCCTATAAGTGCCAAACATATTCACAACATGCTTTAACGTAGGTGCACTTCAAATGACGCCTACACGTATGAAACCGGATGTGGCTCTCAAAATCATGGAAGAAATCAGAAAGCAATTGGCTGCAGGTTTCAACAAAGTATCCAAGTAACCAGAAGGAATAGCAAATGTGGTTCTAGTTCCGAAGAAGGATGGAAGGGTTAGAATGTGTGTTGATTACAGGGACCTCAATAAGGCAAGCCCGAAAGATGGATTCCCTATACCTCACATTGACATTTTGGACGATAACACAGCAAATTATGCACCCCTATCATTCATGGATGGCTACGCCGGATATAATCAAGTATTAATGGTCGAGGAAGACATGGAGAAAACCACATTCATCACACAATGGGGTACATATTGCTATACGGTAATGCTATTCAGGTTGAAAAACGCGGGTGCCACTTACCAAAGAGAAGCCACATCATTGTTACATGATATGATGCACAAAGAGGTGGAGGTCTATGTTGATGATATGATCGTCAAGTCAAAGGATCGCCCAGGCCACATCATTGCATTTCGCAAGTTCTTTGAAAGACTCCGCAAGTACAAAATGAGATTAAATCCAGTAAAATGTGCATTCGGAGTTACATCAGAAAATACTTGGATATGTGATAAGTTCTCGAGGGATTGAAATAGATCCTACAAATGTCAAAGCAATCATGGCCATGCCACCACCCAAGACTGAGAAAGAAATTCGAGGCTTCATTGGAAGGCTGCAATATAGAAGTAGGTTCATATCAAAACTCACGACGATATGTGAACCTATATTCAAGAAGCATAATAAAAATGTTCCAGTCACATGGGATGATGATTGCAAAAAATCTTTCGATAAAATCAAAGAGTACCTGGCAAACTCACCTGTGCTAGCGCCAGCAATGCCTGACTTTCCTCTTCGACTGTACCTTACGGTCACTAGAGAAACTATGGGGGCAATGCTAGCGCAAGAGATCGAAAGCAAGGAGAATGCAATTTACTATTTGACCAAGAAGCTTCAAGGATATGAGACACGATACACACCACTTGAAAAGTTGTGTCTCGTACTCATGTTGGCCGCACAGAAATTAAGACATTACATGCTCACTGATACAGTGCATGTCGTGTCCATGATGGATCCTCTCAAGTACTTGTTCGAAAAGGCAACACTAAATGGCAGATTATCAAGATGGATAGTCAACCTTGCTTAGTTTGACTTGAAATGTGAACCGCAAAAAGCCATCAAAGGTTCTGCAGTTTATGACTTCTTAGCAGATTTTCCACTAGAAGAAGTTATGAAGGAAGAAGTTGAGTATTATTTCCCTGACGAAGATCTACTCATGACCGAAGATGATAGCTGTACGCTCTATTTTGACGGAGCTTCGAACAAAAAGGGTTGTGGTGTAGGAGTCTGGCTCGTATCACCCAATAAAGAGCATATCCCAATTTCCATGAAGCTCGACTTTGATGTCACCAACAATGTCGCAGAGTATAAGGCATGCATCTTTGGATTAGAAACAGTTGTGGCTTTAAGAATTAAGAAGCTCAGAATCTACGGTGATTCATCACTAATCACCAACTAGATCTCGAAGAAATGGAAGGTAAGAAGTGAAAGTCTCGCTATGTATCAAGCTCATCTGGAAACTCTCACGGAGCAACTAGATGAAGTGGAATATACGTACTTGCCTAGAGAAGAAAACCAGTTTACCGGCGCACTGGCTAAATTTGCATCTATGGTGCGAATTCCAACGGACACAATCAGAATGCCATTGACCATAGAAAGAAGATATGAGCCAGCTTTTCTGCACGTACTTGATGATGAACAAGAAGCACAAGAAGAAGACGAAGAGCCATGGTATACGGACATCCTTAACTACGTGACCAAGGGAGAATACCCTCCTAACACTGATAAAAGGGCACACCGTGCTTTGAGGCTCTTGGCCTCACATTATGTGCTCATCAGTGGAGAACTCCACAAAAGGACTGCACTAGGGAGAAATCTCTTATGCATAGCTAAGAAAGAAGCACACAAAACCATGGAAAACCTTCATGCCTGTATATATGTGGAACACATATGAATGCTAAGATGTTAGTCCAAAAGATTCAACGATAAGCTTATTATTGGACTGCTATGGAGAGAGATTGTCACGAATACGTCAAGAAATGTATGAAGTGTCAAGTCTACGCAAATTTACAGCACGTTCCACCTTCGCTTCTCTACACATATACGTCTCCATGGCCTTTCTCTACTTTGGGCATCGACATCATTGGAAAGATAACGCCACCAGGACAAGGGGGGCATGAATTCATCCTTGTAGCAATCGACTACTTTACCAAATAGGTCGAAGCTGCCTCATATGCTAAGCTAACAACAAAACATGTAGCACAATTAATTGAGAAAAATATCATGTGCCTTTATGGGGTACCTCATGAGATGATCAGTGATAATGGAACACATTTCCAAGCCAAGTGCGCAGAACTATTAAAGAAATATCATATCAAACATCACAGATCATCACCCTATATACCACAAACAAATGGTGAAGTCAAATCGGCCAACAAAAATGTGAATACTATCATTGAAAAGATGACGGAAAATTACATAGATTGTCCAACTAAGCTACATTTCGCCCTTTGGGGTTATTGAACCTCTGTTCGTACATCAACGGGGGCTACCCCTTTCTCTTTTTTCAATGGAGTTGAAGCTGTACAACCAATAGAGCTCGAAATCCCTTCTCTCCGAATCGCGTTGGAAAGCCAAATAGATGAAGTCGACTGGACTAGAGCAAGATACAATGAACTAGTCTTACTTGACAAAAAACGCTTGGCAACTTTGCATCATGTCCAAACCTACCAACAGCTTATGGCACGACCATTCAATAAAATAAGTCAAGACTAGGAACATCAAGGAAGGTGAATTGGTGCTTAAGAAACTTCGCAAAAATGTGTTAGATCCAAGGGGAAAATTTAGACCAAACTGGTCAGGTCCGTACATTGTTAAATCCATTTTGTCTGGCAGAGCAGCATAATTGGTAGACATAGATGCCAACGGTTTCCACAATTTAACCAACTTGGTTCAACTCAAGAAATTGTATGCCTAGTTGCATGGGTTCATGACCCGATAGAGCTATGTTTGGCCTGATTCCTTTTTAAGGATACGTAGGAAACCCCTCAAGGGGGCCCGACCACTTTTAAAAACAAAATCCTTCCTCAGTCGATCATGTATAACACACAAGACAGCAAAACGAAGCTAAAATCAAGAAAATCATACATTGCTCCAGTTTAGCATCCACCGCACCACGGCAGACCCCACCGCTAGACGGTAGAATACCCCGTGAAGTGGAAAAAAAGGCAAAACAAAAAGTGTCGTGCCACGTAAGCATCCACTGCGACATGGGAATTTTTATCGCGTCACGGCAGTTTCCACCGTGGCACGGTGTATTTCCAGCAAAATAAATAAATAAATAAAAATAAAAAATGTCGTGTCGCGGGAAGTTTTACCATGTCACGGAAATTTTCACCGTGGCACGGTGAATTTCCTGCATAAAAATATCAGCAAATTATCCCCACGTCACGGTATTTTACAGTGTGACGCGATTAATTGTTCCGTGGTGCGGAAAAACTGGACTTTGAGAATTCTATTATTTGTTCGACGATTGCTATTATTTTTCTATTGTGTCCGACTTCTTTACTTGGATAATATAAATAAAAAAAAGTCATTGTAATTTTTATTTAAAGCGAAAACAAATATGATATTATTATTGAAATAAATGTGACTACAATTATTAGCATCATGCGCCTTATTTAAAAATTAAAAATTTAAATAGAAAAGCAATATTAATCTAATCCTTCTTCACTTTGGGAACCTCCTTCTCTTTTTCAAATAGGTCCGCCTCCACCATTAATGTGTCTTTTGTAGCCCGTCACACCCCTAGTCGAACATTCACCCCTTTCACCTTTCTTAGAATTCCTAGATTGCTTCTCTTTATAAACCATCTTTTCCTTACCCTTTCCTTTTACATAATTCTTCTTTTTAGGCATTATAGGAGTCTTAAACTCAATTCTTTGTGTTCTCGGACCTAGACTATCTTTAGGAGGTGCCTTCTTACTTCCAAGACCTCCCTTCACATCAAAGTTGCATGATCTGACTCGATCCCTTCTACCTCTAGGATTCAACCACCCCTTGTATGCACTAGATAAGGGAGAAGGAGCTTGGTTACTTGCAGAAACGGTCCACAAAGGTCTTCCAATCCAATACGTCTCGTACTTATGAACGTTACTTTCATGCAACGATACTTCACGAGGACTAACGTTATAGCGTGGAACTACTTGTTCAAGTCCATATTGTCGCATCAATCGAGAAGGACAATAAAAAGTCAACTTTGAAATACTAGGAACGCAACAATACGGAGTATCATTTGTGCCAACCATCCTAGTAAGCCTCCACCAAGGCACCACCCACCGAATGGAAAATTCTCTCTTTGTAAAGAAAATCTTCCAATCATCAAATGACATGTTCTCAGATTCCTACGAACTAGGTCTTTGGGACCATATTTTTCAATATCATCGGGGTCTTCAAAGAGTTCTAAACGCTCCACCAACTATATCTACAAAATAAAAACAAATAAAAAAAAAACATATCAGTTGAAAAAAAAAAGTGCAGAATGCACTGTGTCACAGCAGACATGCACCGTGACACGGTGCCTGTTTTGTATCACGGGGGCTAATCAGAGCGCGTTTTTACCTGCAACAGTACTAGAGAGCCCTTCCTGATGACTTTCCGATCAGCTTTTGCTTCGTCAATCCCACACAAAGTTTCTCCAAGGCATGTAGGCATAGGAGATCTCCCAAATTCAACATGTTCAAGCACAAACGCTAAACAAGCATGTCCTACCCTACCGTTTGCAAATAAAAGCTTGCTAAACATGCAAAAATTTAAGCCCTTCTATGGTATACATGATAAGACTCAGAGACAGGACTATTGAAATACAAATTTGCATGCTTTTCTAAATCTACTTCATTACCACACACAATTTTATGTAAATCTAGATCTGTCAGATTTAGATGGCATTCAAAGTCTTGGTAATAATACTGACGTAGGGTAGGTATGTCAATGAGAATTCTGGCAGGAAAACCAAAGATGGCACCGGATACCTCCGGCAGGGGACAAATTTCATCATAATCAAATTTGAAACAATGTGTTTCTGGACTCCAATAATCTAAAGCTGGCCTAAGAAAATCGTGTTCAATTTCTACGTGGCTCAAGGCTAATAAGCCTTTGACATGAAATAATTCAAGCTCTCTTTTGTCTGCATTGGTCAAAGAATAAGATCAGTCGCGTAATGTATTATTAAAATTCGGAGACATTATTATCGAAATATGAAATTCTAATTATTTTCTATTTGGTAATTATGCATATCGCGAATAAACTGGTCCTACTTTATAGCCAAAATGCTTCGAAATACTAAAAGTCTATCTTTCTACGCGTGCAAACTACACCACTGCAGAATACGCGCACCGTGACACGGGAAATTCCACCGTGTCACGGGGATTAGTGCGGCTACACAGCATGCTATGCCGTGACACGGTGTACACTACCGTGTCGCGGTGCCCACGCGTCTTCATATTTCTATCCTTTACCTATTTTTATTCGGATTTTTATTGTTTTGCCTTCACCGTTTATCTTCTAATTCTGTTTTTCGAGAGTTTCATTTCTATTAAAATTATCCATTTATTTTATTTATTTTATATTTATTATTTATTATTATTTAATTTTTTATTTATATTTTTGTTTATATTTTCATTTTTCTTTTTATTTTGGGGGAGTTATAAAACTTGTCCTATTTTCTTTTTTATTTCTTTTTTCTCTTGGGGAAATTGTAAAATTTGTCCCATTTTTTCATTTTCTTTTTTTTTTCTTTCTTTAAGGGAAGGTCGGTACCATTCACTTATGATTTTTTATTTTTCGCATCATTAATAAATACACAATCACACACAATGAGTCTCAAGCACACACTAATAAATGCATAAACTGTGAATAAAGTATACAAAGTGAATCATAATGCATAAACAGTGTCAAGTGTAATCAACCAAAGTACAGAATAAAAACCCTTGGTCAAAAATCTGTAGAACAAAAAGAGTGAGGATCAGTGTCATCTTCAGCATGTGAATACGGGAACGGTGAACCAAAGAGTCCCTCCATTATCCGGATATGAGGAGTAGTATTCCTACTAGTCCCTGTAGCTCCAGCAGCAGACAAACTCAAAGCAGGACCCGTCCAACTGGCAAACAGCGTAGAATGACTCCAAGAGTTAGGAAGCGTCGGTGGAGGCATCGTCCCAGACACTGGAACTAAAAATAAGCCAGGCACTGGTGGAGGAAGCGCCCAAGACAATGAAACTGAGTATAAACCCTGGTCCACAAGAGTACTGACTGGCCTGAACTTAGGCTGTGAAGGTTGTGAAGATGAAGGCCGCTGCCACTAACCCTGAAAATGCTGGAATGGCTGAGAAGGTTGAGGCTGCCGATGAACCTTAAGAGATCGTTTGCTGCAACTAGGCTCCCCCTTGTCTGAGCCTCTATGCCTCGAGAGCGAGCGAGACCTCCGTTGCTCCTGAAAAACACAAAATGAAAAAATGTCAATGGTGCAAGATAGAACAAATGGTAAATATGGGGAAAAGGGTGAATATACCTCGAGAACATCGTAAGAACCACCTCGACAACTTACGCCACGTCGTAGCTTGATGATGCAGTACTTCATGAATCCCATCATGGTCGAGTGCGTAGGCATAAAATAAGGCAAAGAAAAACCAGTAACAAACGATATTAAAAAGGATGAATAATGTGTTAAAAAGCTTACCGGCTCAAACACATCAGGCAAAGACTCTGTGCCTCTCTGAAACCCTCTGGCGCGTCAATAATATGATCCTCGGTAATACCGATCGGCCCCGGGTAATGGACCGATTGAGGCGGGACCTCAATCTTCTCTATACGGCGAATAGTCGTTTGAAAATATGTTCGAATAATCAGGTTATTCGACGGTTTAAACAGAGACTAGCGACTAAAATTTCAAAAGAATCATACCTCGGGAAGACAGGATGGAGGAGCCAAAGAGGGAAGCAAGTCCTGCGAATAATCGCCCTCCATACGCACAAGCTCCTACCAAGGAAAAGTGTAGCGCTCTCCCCTGTGTATCAACTTCCTAAGCAAACGTGAGTCCAGCATCGACTCCAATGGAGGCAAAGGCACCACAAAGCAATTAACAATGTGCTGACGAACAACACGCTCCCCAAGATACCAAGAAAAGCGTCCAGTACCTATAAAAACAGTAGAGTCTTAGCATATAAAAGCAAAGCCGCCAGGCCTCGGGAAGATTAGTCATCCCAGCCCAAGGCCGATACTGGATCTCAACAGCAACCTAAAAAATCACAAAAAGTTGTATTAAATACCGAAACATAACATCAAGGTAGAGAGTAAACTACTGCAAGATCAATTCTTACACCAACAGAAGAAGTGCCTCGGCGCAGCAACCCGCGCAGCGTAGAGACGACCTCCACTCGTGACTCGCCTCGGTCACGCAAGCTAGCTCCAACAGGGAAGTCATTGACTGCTCCACGACGCCGTCTAGGGGCCAATCCCGGTCAGTACTCATAGAACCACAGTTGCAATGAAAATTAATCTCTGATCACATGAGTTAAACTGGTAAAAACAAAACAAGAAGAAGAAAGATCGTTACCTCTACAACTCTCCATAAACCGTAGACAGTGACAAGGGTCTGGTCATTTAGCTGCCTACAGCCATGACATAGAGACGAGAGTAGATGGGCATATTCAAGGCTGGCCCAACTAAAGGATCCTATCTCGCCGATCCTGACCAAAGAAGGAAGGTAACAAACGAGCGCATGTGAACTATTATCAGGAGAAAAAGTCACGGAAATGAAAATCAAAATGAAGATCTTCACTCGCTGCTCACGTGAACTCCTATCAGGAGAAAAAGTCACGTGAACTCCTATTTGGATTATAATTGTTATTTTAATTTTTATAATTTATGATGATTATTATGTTTCTTGATTATATTTATTGTTATTGCTTGATCACACCTTTTACGCATGTTTAAAGGGAATTGGTACTTGTAATCACGTTTAATAAGATAATTAATAATCTTGTTTAGGATTAAATTGATTATAATTCAAGTGATCACCAATAATAAATTTTTTTATGCATTAATATTCAACAAACATAGATAAACAGGTTTAGGGTTAACATATTGATTGCATGTTAGTCAGAAAGCGTACATGAATACAAGAAGAATAAAGTAGAGGCCTATTATTAGGGAAGGTTCTTTCTCTTTTAGATTAAATTTGTACCCTCATCCCCGAACTTCCAGTTTTGGTTCCAGACATAATGGAGTTAACGATCTCCTAGATCGTTAAGGGGTGTAACCTTCACCCTGTGAACGGTTTACAAGTTCCTAAAACTTGTTGGCGACTCTTTTGCTCTTGCTTCTTTCCCTTTGGACACCACCATCCTTAAGTGTATGATTACAGTGGGGTTCAAGTTTGGGGTAATGCTTGAAATATTCCCTACAGTTTTTGGCGACTCCACTGGGGAGGATTTCTATTTTAATTCCTGAAATTTATTTCGGCAATGATTTAGAATGAGTGGATGAGTCTCGAAAAGTTCTAAGTATTTCACGTGCGTAATTTTGATTAACATTTATGTCATATGCAAAAAAAAAAGATCTCATTGGAAAGATCATCCGTAATGAGTTAAATAAATAGGATTTTTACACGTAGGAAATTTGAGGAATAACTTTCACAACTAGGATCGAAATAATGTTGCGAAAAACTGGAAAATTTTATCGAACCCAGAAAGTCGCTGAGGCATGTAGGAACTGGCGTCTAGAAAACAGAGCCTGTCGTCGATGATATGGCTCTGTCGCCGAGCGACAATTCTTTTGCCAACCGACAGGGCTATATTGAGGTGACGGTCTCTGTTGGTTGCCGCTGTGTTCTTCCAATACCGAGCCAGATATATGAGTCCTAATTTCGACCAATTCTAGCACTGTTAGCTTGATTCTACTTCCTGATTGAGTTTTTCTCACTTTTTTGAAACCCATATGTAATCTACATATGGACATAACCCTCAAGGAATTCATCCATCTACCTGATTGAACGCTTTGTGTAACAAAGAGTACATCTGAGAATGTTGAATTCACCAAACCATGGAAGCGAGTTTTTAACTCGCGGGGTCCCATCCACTCGCGCCAACCCTTCCAAAGGTAAGACTTCCGCGCGGTGCATCGGGACTCATAACCATAGACCCTCTTTGACTAACCCATATCCTGAAATTTAGAGAACTAGAGCCATGGTTTGGTTGCAAACTCATTGCATCATATTGTGCCTACTTGACTAATTGTGCATTATTTGTTGTGCATACTCTATGTATTTTTCCAAACCGTTTGTTTGACTTGTGTTTAAGCCTCAAATAAACTAACTAATTACTAAAAGGACTTTGCCTAATTCATTAATTAATTAATTTTGAGTAATTAAAGCCTAATAATTTAATTAGAATTTACTTAGTACGACTTTAGGCATATCCCGTAAAGTAAAAATACTGAAAGAAGTTCCAGATTAATGCTCCAGTAATGGCGCAAAAATTTAGGTTGTAGCGCCACATGCTGCTGTGCAACGCCGAGCGACAACTCTGTCATCTGGCGGTGCACTGTAGTGTGCGGCGACAATCCTATTGCTTTGGCGACAGTTCAGCATTTTCTCGAGTCATCACGACGAGTCTAATTCAATAGTTTTCTAATTAGTTCGATTATTTTGTTAATAACGACACCTTTGCTAAGTATTTAATTAAGTCTAGACACTAAGTCCCTTGGTCTTTTACTAGAGTCTTAGCATATCACCTAAACTCACTATTCTTAACACACACTTTGTCTTAGGTTCATGCATGAGTCGGTTTTTTTCGTTATTTGATTTGGGGGTAAATTTTATTCCTAAGTTTTTTTAATATCTTTCCATCTACATCATCTTTTCATATCTCAACATGCTTTCTTCATATCACAATATTCATTCTTCCAACCTCCCTCCATCTATTGCGTGTTGAATAGAGTTTGAGTCAAACAATTAACAGTGAATATCCCTAATTTCCCTTTCTACAGTATTTGGTTAAGGAGGGAAGGGCGATTAATCAAAGACAACACCTTCGTTCAAGTTCAACTTTTTGATAAACCAGTCAGTCGGAAGAGAAAAGCTAAGAAGATAATGGCCACTCAAGAAGAAGTCAATGAGATTAAGAAGCAAATGGCAGACGTGACTGAGGTGTTAAAGACCTTAACCATCAAAATCAATGACCTTGTCAAGCAACAACAAATGGAGCTCATGCAAGAGAGCTTGAGCAAGATATCTAATGACTACAGGTTCCTGGGAATTAGTGCACAAGGGGTCTCGGTGGACAAGGAGCTTCTTCCGCAAAAGTTCAACGCCAACGACATCCCAAAGTTCAAGGCAATAGATAACCCTTATTTTCGTTTAAGAGCCTTTGAGACTATAATGAACATTAAGGGGATCGATAGAAAAGTCTTTCATTCCTTGTTTTCTTTATCTATTAAAACCATTTGTCAACATTAGTTTTTCTCCCTTGATAAACAGAAGATCTTTTCCTGGGATGGAATAAAAAAATGCTTTTATTTATAGATACAAGAGTAATATTCAAATAAAAACTGACCATATACAACTTGATATGCTAAAGCAAAAAGAGAACGAAGGGTTCACCTCCTTCTTCAACAAGTGGAGGGAAACTTCCGCTGAGATCGAAGTCCCTACTGAAAAAAAAATCGTGAGGATGTTCATAAAAAATTTACAAGAAAAGTATTCAAAGCACTTAAAATATCAACACAACTTGAATACTTTCAAGGCCGTCAATGACATAGGTATCGAGATCGAAGATGACCTCGCAAAGCAAAAAGCTACTAACAAGAGCAACCACAATGGCTGGAAAGGAAAGAAGAACGACAATCCTTCTTTTTCCAAAAACACCCACTCTAGTAACAATGTTAGTACCTTTAATCTCAGTGAAGTTTTAGCCTTGGATAACCAAGGATCTAAGAAGGAGCTAAGGAAAGACTTCACCCCCATTAGGATGAGCTACGATACCGCCTTTGATCGACTCCATGCCAAGGGGCTCATTACTCCCAGTGGACCTATTCAAGATCCCGCACCTGAAAAGAGATTGCCTAGTTGGAATCCAGATGCACATTGCAAATACCATCAAGGCAGGGGTCATACTACTGAGAGTTGTTGGAAGCTAAAAGAGGCTATCCAACATTTGATCGATAATAAAAAGCTTCCCATACCTCCAGCTATCAAGAAGAGCTAGTAATGATAAATAAAACGACACAAGATAAGAGGCGAGCTTCAACGATAAGATTTCATGACCTCATTTTCTAATTTTTTTTTTCATTTTATCCTTTCCCCAATAAGTCTAGCATAGGCACTTTTTTTTCTTCCCTTAGATTTACTTTGTCGATTTTTTCTTTTTCCCTTTTAATAAAATGAGCATTTATTTTCTTGCAATATGATCATTTCATTACATCGCATTAAAAAAATAAATAAATAAAAGTAAAAATAAAATCATCGAACTAAGCACAAGGTATACCAATTATTTGAGGCACCCCATGTAGCCACATCATATCACCTTTCACCCTTTAATTATGGAATCCTTTTTTTTTTTGATAAACCAATTTGAGCCTCGTCTAACGATAGACCTTTCATTTTTCAACCCATATCTACCTAACCTTGGGATGGGATGGTGTGCAACTTATGCAATTTTCAATTTCATAAATAGCTTGAGTGACTTCAAAAGATTAAAATAGTAAAAAATAAGCAATAAAAAAAATAAATAAACGTGTACAAAAGGTCAAGTGTTCCAATGTCTTATATGAAAATGTCTTTGATATGAACACGTCTCAGATTGCGTCTCTTATTGAGTGCTCGGTACTGTGCCTAAGAAACATGAGTGCCAAGTGAGTGATAGACCGCATGATCGGGATTGCCCACACTTATTAAAAGAGTTCAAAATATATATATATATATATATATATATATATATAAAAGAGAACAAAAATATAAAAGAGAGTTTAAAAGTGAGAAAAACTCAAGCATAAAAATATAAAGATTCAAAAACAAGGTTGCAAACCTTGAAGGCTTATCCAGGGTCTTGAGCTTTTATCCCTTTCTTCTTCAACCTTTAGCCTAACCACTTTACAACCCTTAAAAGACCTCTTTCAGATATACACACACTTGTGTGAGGTTGAGCTTGAGCTACGTTCGGCCTGATTCCTAACGGATACGTAGGCAACCTCACTTCGAGGTATGGCCGTAATAAAAATGCATTCTCATTAATACATCATGATCATATCAAGGGATCTCCTATGCTCATCCCTATATACTTAGAGCTAGACTTGGGGGGTTGATCCTTAAATTATTAGCCTACCCAGCCTAAGAGTCACCACCATTTGACTCTTTTAAATATATATTTTTCCACACAACTTAGCCTTTACAGCTTAACTTTAGTGTCACTATCACACACATCACAGATACATGACCAAATATACTTCCCTTTGGAACCCTTTTTCATGAAATCATAACACAACGCTGAAGCATGCCTTGTCACATCAAGATCAATCATCATTGCATCACAAAGTATGAAGCACTTTCATTATCGAGAAAACTAGGATAGTCTAAGATGTTACAATCCTTGTACTTTGAGAGACAACATTAACGGATTAAGCTCATTCAACATGCACCATCAAACACTTCGATTCTTTTTCGCGTATTTCTTTTTCGGGATAAAGTCGGTACCCTCCACAAAAATGACAGAAATTTTTTGCCTTTTCGCATTTTGAGTCAACCCCATCACAATACAACGCACACACGGGTCATGAGTCACACATGTCAATTCACCTTGAATCATGTCAAGTCAATGAGTCAAGAAAAACTAAGTCTTAGGTCAACCCTAAAGAAAGATAAGCAAAGTCCTATAGTCCAAAATATAAATGCAGGTACATCCCAGCACGTAAGAACATTCCCGGATTTTTTTTTCGAAAAATCGCAGATATGACCGCATGAGATTCTTCCAAGATGAGAGGAGTATGTGTAAAATTACATGGATTATTAAATTGGAGATGAAGAGCTTTAATTTACAAAAGATTTGAGCAGATTTGGTTGAAAGGAAACGACCAAGTTTATAATTCGGAGCGAAACCGAGCAACGAACAGCATCAAGAGTAAAATAAGGAAGACCCGACCCTAGCGCCAGATGACAAGGTTGTCTCCTGGCGACAACATCTGTCGCCTGGTGATAGAAGAAAAGCGGGGAGACAGATAGTTTCAACGAGCGCCGGTGCGGCGACACATTGCGTGGCCCCCATATTAGATTATACGGACCTAGTGTAGTAATTTTCGGGTTCCTTGGTACGCCAGTTAGCCCCTATAAGTAATTTGACATGATTAAGTAGTCGATTTGATTACAATCGGAAATAAGTGATCGACCTGACAAAACATCGTCTCAGTTAGCTTAAAGCGCCCAAACATTTGCTCATTGAAAAGGCACCAACACAATGGTTCATAAACATCAAAGCACCGACATACTGGTTTACAAGGAGCAGAAGCGGCGACGCATTGGCTAAAGCAAAGTTCAAGCGAGCTTTAAAGATCAACAAGTGTTGGTCTTCGGTAATTTTCTTCAAAATATTATTGCAACAACTGAGGATGGCTTCAAGTAAAGTTATTACAACATTCGCTAAGATTATGGAGGTTGTCACTAAGATTTGAGAAGATAGCACAAGAGGGGCAGTCTTCGACGACATTCGCTAAGATTGTGGAAGTTGTCACCAAAGATTTGTCAAGATAGCACAAGATGGGAGATCTTCGACGACATTTGCTAAGATTGTGGAGGTTGTTACCAAAGATTTGAGAAGATAGCACGAGAAGGGCGGTCTTCGACAACATTCACTAAGAATATGGAGGTTGTCACCAAGATTTGAGAAGATAGCACCAGATGGGCGGTCTTCGACATCATTCGCTAAGATTGTGGAGGTTGTCCCCAAGATTTAAGAAGAGCGGTTCGTGATGAGCCGGTCTTCGACGAATTTTGCTATGTGGGAAGGTTGTCACTATGATTCAAGAAAAAGGCTCGAGATGTAGCTTGTGGAGGGTTGTCACAAAGGAAGTTAACTTCGATCATGTTCCCTGGCTTGCGGAATATGGTCATAAGGAAAATGAAGATTGTTTCAAGCGAAACAATCTTTGATAGTGTTCTTTGTCTTGTAGAAGACTATCACAACAGAAATTGGAGGCAGTTACAAGCGTAGCAGTCTTCAGGCGGTATTTCTTAGCTTGAGGAAGATCGTCACAACAAATCGGTTACCTTCAGAGACGTGTGCTCGATGGTGCAAGATACGTGTTTCTTAACTCTTTTATTTGTTTTAACTAACGCTAGTTTGCAGGTATCGACATTATAAGAATGATTTAGGATCATAGAACGTTCTGAATCATTCTCCGTCCCTATCGCTACTTTAACTTTTGTTTTTGAAACTTGTGTTTCTCAAAACTCAGTCAAACTGGGGTCTTCTGTAGACACTCATTTGCGCCTCCCCAAAACCAAACCTGGTGATGAGTACCTTTCACGTCGAATCATAATCGAATAAAGTGAAAGTGTGGAAAGTCTAGTGTTGCGGTTAGTCTTTTAATTCTTTTCTTTCTCTTTGTTTTTGAAAACCTACATTATGAAAATAGCCAATCTAGTTTAGTATGGTCCATAGAAAGGGTCCAATAATGGTGTATTTGGATCAGGTTTGAAAAGAGTTTTCCAATGATATAATATAAGCCTAATTCCGATGAATAATGAGGAAGTTATGGCCTAATTACTAAACTGAGCCCGGTTTGATTTTTATATGCGGCCCAATGATCTAGAGGAGGGCCTATTATGATTAATCATTCCTAATGCAATTATGATTGATTATGGTCCTCTAGAATCTTCTAGAAGGTTCTTTTGAATCCTAATTTGATTAGCATTGATAATTGAGTTTTAAGTGTTTTATTTAGAATAAAAGAAGTGTTTTTAAGGAAATTACAGTTTTACCCCTCGTACGTTTAAATTTTATCAAAATATGAAAAAGCGTGGAAAAGCAGATTGCAGCGTCGCACTATAGGCTGTCGCTTGGCGACAGGCCTGGCGTCACGGTGACACGTCTGTCGCCTAGCAACAGGGGCGTGTATGACGACAACATCGTGTTTTATTCTTTTTGAAATTCTGATTCTTTTTTTATCATATTCCGGCTGATTTTTGTTATAAATAGCCTCCTAAAACCTCCGTTTTCAATCACTAACTCTCATCATCATATTCTTGATACTCTCTCTCTCTCTCTCTCTTTTTCTAAACCACCCTTTCACAAACAAAATTCCGCATTCACAAGATCTAGATATACCTAACATAATTCGAAATTTCCTTCGCCCTAGACGTGAAAATTTTGATTTCTGAGGGTTTGGTACCAAATCTAGTCTAAAATTTCTTAAACTTACTTAATTTAATTGTTTATTTTATTATTTTCCTTGAAATTACTAACGTGTGTATTTTGTTATTAGAAAGATGTACGAGGCATCCTAGTAAGTGCTTTTATTGTTTTAATTGATATTATGATATAGAAATCATGTTTAGGTTTCAATTTTGATTCCTAGTATCATGTTAGGATGCTTTTATTAATTTGATGTATAGGGTGACAACAATAAGTTCCTAGTATCATGTTTAGGGTAAAGAATATAATGTCAATTATGATTTCTATGATGCTTTTCTTGTCTTTACCAATATTCATGTTAGTATCATGTTAGGGCTATATATTTGATCTTTAATGTTTAGTGACATGCTAGGGTTTGTTATTAATCTTATTAGTATCATGCCTATGATCTTGCTAATATTATGCTTTAACGTGATTCTGATAATTATTATTATGATTTGGATTATAATTGTTATTTTAATTGTTATAATATATGATGATTATTATATTAATTTTTATTGTTTGATCACACCTTTTACGCATGTTTAAAGGGAATTGGTACTTGTAATCACGCTTAATAAGATAATTAATAATCTTGTTTAGGGTTAATTTGATTATAATTCAAGTTATCACCAATAATAGATTTATTTGTGCATTAATATTAAACCAACATAGATAAACTGGTTTAGGGTTAACCTATTGATTGCATGTTAGTCAGAAAGCGCACATGAATACAAGAAGAATAAAGTAAAGGCCTATTATTAGGGCAGGTTCTTTCTCTTTTAGATTGAATTTGTTCATTCATCCCTGAACTTCCAGTCTTGGTTCCAGACCTATTGGAGTTAACGATCTCCTGAATCGTTAAGAGGTGTAACCTTCACCCTGTGAACAGTTTACAAGTTCCTAAAACTTGTTGGCGACTCTTTTGCTCTTGCTTCTTTCTCTTTGGACGCCACCATGCTTAAGTTTATGATCACAGTGGGGTTCAAGTTTGGGGTAATGCTTGAAATATTCCCTACGGAAATTTACATGGATCCTTGTGAGAAATCGAAAATGAGGAAACTAGCAAAACATTGGACCGAATTTGGTGGAGATTTGAGCTCCATAAGCTCGAAAAACCGCTGAAATGGTGCACCGCAATCAGCGCCACCACCACGACATGGTGGTATAACGCCGTGGCACGGTAAAGCTTCCTCGTGTCACGGTGATAATCTGACAGCCGCGGTGGAATTCTGACAGCATCAACGGTGAGAAAATAGCGAAACAAGTTCTCGTGCACCGAGACCAGACACTGCGTCACGGTGACTGGCGCCGCGTCACGGTAAGACCTGACGAGTGACGGTGCTGGGCTTCGTGGCACAATGGCCGGAGAAGTCCAAATAGAAAAAAAAAAGAATTAAAGGTGAGAACAAAAGGAAATCGAGAACGTAAATGGCGAAAATGGGAAGCAGGAGCTCGAATTTAAAGACAAAAATATAACCGTTACACACCCGTGCACGTATCCGTTACCGCGTAACGGCATTCACGAGCGTGGCACGGTGTTGTAATCGTGGCGCGTTGACAATTTCAGCAAAAAAAATAAATAAATAGGGCTGTCCACCATGTCATGGGATCACTCCCCGTGGCGCGGTGCCTATTTGTCCTACACGCTCCTTTAACCTTCTGGCAGATATTTTAGCATCTTTGACCAAGTTTGAACGATTTTCCGCAACTTTTGGTCAGTTATCTTCTCATCGAAATTGTGCGGAAAATTTTAATTGGTATTTTAAGGGTACCAAAATTACCGATTTACCCCTAACAAGCATTAGGGTTGCATTTTCAACACTTTAAACACCTAATATAGTCGGATAGTCGACTTGAAGATAACATTGTGGCCCATGTTCGGGGTTAATCGAACCATCATACACTTGCAAATTTCAATGATTAGATCAATTGTCGGTTTTCCTCAAGCATGGAAAATGTTATGGTGGATTTTTCTTCAAGTATAAAAAACGCCAAGTCGGTTTTCCTCAAGCATGGAAAACATTATCGGTGGATTTTTCTTTAAGTATAGAAAACCGCCAAGTCGGCTTTCCTCAAGCATGGAAAGCGTTATCGGTGGATTTTTCTTCAAGTATAGAAAACCGCCAAGTCGACTTTCCTCAAGCATGGAAAGCATTATCGGTGGATTTCTTCAAGTATAGAAAAACACCAAAATCATATCTCGACTTTCCTCAAGCATGGAAAGTATCATCCGGTAGATTTCTTCAGGCTTAGAAAGCTACCGAATTCATCAGTCGACTTTCCTCAGGCATGGAAAGTATTTCAGCAAAACGCCATCCGATGGATTCCTTTAAGCATACGAAGCTATCAAATTCATTTGTCACTGATACACTGGTGTCACATACGCATTCTATCCCTTTACTCTTTTATCTGTGGAATTAATATTTTTCTGCAGGTATCGGCGTATACAGAGTGATTTAAGATCGCAGAACGTCTTAAGTCATTCTCCGTCCCTATCGACTACTTTGACTATCGTTTTCGAAACTGGCGTTTCTACAAACTCAATCAAAGTGGGGGCTTCCGTAGACACCTAAAAATGTCTCCCCAAAAACAAACCCAGTGATGAACAATCTTTCACCGCCATTATTGGTCGGGTTTAGTATTTAATCCCGAGAGTGCTTAAAAAATAGTGTTTAATTAAATTCAGTTTTTAAATAGTCCATGGATCAGTCTTGATGTTTAGTCAAAGTATACTTTATTTTTTTTTTCAGGCCAAACCTTTTTTATTATATTTTATTATTTTGGCCCAAACCATTAATTTATTTTATATTTTTGGCCCAATTAATAATAATAAATCAAAAATGGCGTGAAATTATCAATCGACACTTAAAAATGCTGAACGAAATTAGAGTAAAAATGAAGTTAGACAGAAAAACGGACTACAGATTCCCGCGTCACGGCAGTAAGCACCGTGTCACGGGATCTATTGCCACGCCACGGTGGGATTTCCCTTGACACGGTGCATGTGCTGTGACACGGGGCATCTCTGTGTCCTTTCCGCGTAAACCCTTCACGCGTTTTGTCCCCTGTACCCTAAATATTTCCCACGTCACACTGTTATCCCTCGTGTCACAGGATTTTCCCCCGTCTGACAGAGCCAAGCACCGTGACACGGTGTTCTTTGTCGTGTCGTGGTGTTATTTTATAGGGTTTTTATCTTTTTAGGGTTTCGTGTGTTCCCTCTACTCATTTTTTCTATAAATTCCCCTTCATTTCTGATGTACGGGGCATCAATTAATTCTCTCTTTTTCTCTCTTTTATGCTCTAGCCTAAACACTAACCTACCTTTTCTCTTACAAAATTCCTTCTTCAAGCACTCTAAGGAGTCCATACTTTACTCGTGGTTCTGTCCTTAAACCAAGGCGTGAAAGGTAGAACTGTTTGAGGGTTTGGCCCTAAATCAACTCCATTTAATTTAATTATTGTTTTATTATTATTCCTTGAAGTTACTAACTCGTTTATTATTTTATAGTTGCAAGCAAACATAATCAAGGTAAGAATTACGCTCCCTTTATTTCTATTATTTTTCTAACGATTTTATATTGTTGGATTTATTGTTAAATTGCTTCCCATATTAATGTTTATTCTATTATATTTATTGATTACCATATTGCATGTTAAAGGGAATATGTAATTGAAAATCACGCCTAATAAGATAATTTGGACAGCCAGTTTAGGATCCTTTTTAATCTTGTTGTTTAATCAAGTGATCACTAATATTTTAGAATAATGTGTTGCATTAATATTAAACCAATTTAGCTTTATAATAGTTTGGAGCGAATTGAATATTTTGTTTGCATGCCTTTGAGATCGCAAGAATCACTTTTCACTGTAAGAATCGAGTAGAGACCAATACGGGCGAATGTGACTCCATGACTCACTTCGTACCATCATCCCCGATCCTCCTTTTGTGGTTTTGAACCATATGGAGTTAGTAATCTCATGTATTATGAATGGGGTGTAACCTTCACGGGTCAATCGTTGTTGCCTTCGTTGTCCCTTATCATGGTTGCCTTTTATGATCCGTGAACGGTTTACAAGTTCCTTAAAAACTTGTTGGCGGCTCCCTACTTTCCTTATCCCTAATCGTATACGTCAATTCCCACTTCCTTTGAGTGCCAAACATATTCACAACATGCTTTTACATAGGTGCACTTCGAGCGACGCCTACACTCTTTGTCATTTCATTTTCTTCAGAAATGCCTCCTAATCCAGAAGTTGTCTTTGATCATGAGTTTGACATATTTGAAATAATTAGGTTATTTATATCTCCTTTACTTTATCGTATTTGGGAAAAAGAGGTAAGTGACATATTGCATGGCTGTGGGCAATTACCTATGATTGAATTGATTTTTGCCGATGAAGTTACGATGTACCATTGGGATAACGGATTTCCCTACGATGACAACCCGGATGATGGGCCTCTTCCTGGAATATTGGGTGATGATGTAAGTCATGCAAAAGATTTAATCAAATTACAAATATTTATGAAAAGATTAATCATCGTTTGTGGTGTAACACAAGCCGAGTCTTTGATTGATGACGTAACCGTGGCAGAGCTTCTTAAAAATATCTTTCGGCTTGAGCTTAACTCCTACTAAAAAGAGCAATATATGTTTAACAAGTTTCCATTGAATGAGAATGGAAAACGTGTTCTTCAGGTTGCGGTAACGCTTTATGATATTGTTTTAAATGAAAAAAACATGGACTCCAAATTCATTCATCAAACGTCTTGAAAAAGTCCCTAAAATAACCAAATACATTGATTTTATTGATCTTACGTTGGAGGATTAGATGGATTTTTTATTTCATTCAGTAACGTTTATATTATTATTATTATGATGTTCTTAATTTGAAGATTACCTTATTTAATTTAGGTAAAAACCATTAGGGTTTTTTTTTAAATTTTTTTTTTTAAGGTTGATTTAACTATTGTATTCAATAATATGTAATTTCCTTATTTAATTATGATTTTTGTGTTGATATGTATATGCATATATAGGTGATGAACTTTTTATACTAAGTTATATATGTATTGACACAACTTCACACGATTTAAAAAGGAAATGGATAACCACTAAAGTATAAGTGATAGTCCATGTTTTGTTTTGTTTTTTTTTGTTTTTTTGTTTTTGTTTTACCCACATTCATATATAATTAATGATTTTCATTAATTGTAAAAAAATAACCGTACCTTTCCCGCCATCATAAAAAAAAAATTAAACAAAAAAAAACTGAAATTATATCAAGTTCTTATCTGAAAAAAAAGGGTTACAATATGACACCATAATTAAAAAACCAAAAACAAAAAAATAACGGTTACAATTTGCATCTATATAAATCAATCTATTGTCCTTGTAATCATTACAAAAAAAAAAACTATTAATTAAGACACAGTGGAGATCAAATAGAGCAAGTTCAGACAAAATGGAGGAGGAGCAAGACAGTGTATGTGTTAGATATTTTTACACTAGTTGTTATTCAAATATTATTAAATAAGTTAGTTTATCATAAAATCTACATAAGTATAGTAATAGTATCTTTCATATTATTTATAACGTATATGATGCATTTTCTAAATTTGGTGCATTTCTTAAAGCATATAGTATATAAATAGAGATCATGTAATGACTTCTTAAAATGTTCATTACTTGCATTTATTATATTTGATGCTTTTTTCTAAAGCACATGGTAATATAGATCATATATTGACATCTTATATTGTTCGGTTAATGCATTAAATTTTTTTACACTATTCTTTAATATGATACTATTAGTTACTTAAGTAGTTTATGATAAATTGACAGCTTTTAAGGGTGGAACTATTCGTAGGGAAAATGGATACATTTTTTGGTCCCATTATGTGTCATGTCATAAAATGTTTCTGGTTATTACATATGCTGAAGTAATCATTAGTGTTTACATAAACTTGATTGACAGGATGTGCCTGTAGAAGGCAAAAGGAAATTACACGTTGAACGATGCAATACATCTTCTAACAAAAAACAAAAGACAAATGATGCTTCCAACTATGATGAGTGGCAGTTACAAAGAAAGAGGATAATTGATGAACAACACGGACAATCGGACACTAGAGTTTGCAACTGTTTACAGAATATAGCGGAGGATGAGATGAGAGACCCAAATTGGTTTGTTCCTCCTTTGCCAAAAGCATTGTACTTTCAATTGTGCACATTTCATGAGGTGTTACCTAATGATCCAAAAAGTCCTTGTATTGGCGGAGTACAGCCTGTAATGGAGTTAATTTGGTAAAAAATGAGTGAAAAAAGGGTTGCTCAATCAATGCTTGCCTGTCGTGAATGGGGGAGGGCTATGCCATTCTTTGTGAATGATTCTAGAGTGCGTCGGAAGTGGTCTTGTTTCATGACAACCCCAATCAACACAAAATCAAGAGGCCAAAGCTTGATTTCTTGAATTATATGACTTTACGTCATCTACGTCAAAAAAAAAAATCTAAGTAATTATTATGTATTAGTATTTAGTACTTTTTTATCTTACTAAAAATAGTTTTAAATTGATGTACTGAATAAATATTATATTATTTGTTGGTAGTGTGTTATCGTACTAAAAACATTGTAGTTAATTTAATGTATTCATGTTGAACAATTACTATGTAATGAAAAATGTCCTGAGTGGCAATTACTAATATTCTTTTTTTTTGTTTTTTTTGGTATGTAACCCCGATTTTAATTGCAGCTGTACTTTTGTTACTCATTGTTTTTTACTGGATTATATAGTTTTATATAAAAAAATTCAGAACAAAATATATCCTTTGATATCATGGCACGACATAAAAAATTGTTAACAAAATCATATGAAAATGTTTCATTAGTGATTTCTAAATCTTAGATATAATTTTTGTCACACCATTCCGTATAAAAAAATATGATATACTGTGATTTTTCAATTTCTTAATAAGGAGCTATAATTATGGTAAAAAATTATCCAAGAATATCACATACAAAAGAGAAGATTCGATTATCTTGAATTATTATCGCGTCAAAAAAATCTTGAATTATTATAGTTATCTTATGTAATCAAGTTATATGGTTATTTGAATTTCATTGCTATCTATTGTAACTGCACAATATATCATTATAATATTAATGTTTCTATATTGGAAACCTAACATATACAAAGTATTATTATATCGGTATTAAAATTAAAATCACAAAAAAAAAAAACTATACATAACTGTAATTATTACGTATATTTAAAAAAAATTTTAAAAAAAAACCGCTACATGATAGCGCCATAGCCTAAATTTTCCAAATAACGTACCTAGAATTATGGCATAGACACTATCACTTTGTGCGTTAGTGGTTATCATTTTCCCTTTTATTTTACCAAAAAAAGAAAAAAAAATTTAAAAAATAACTACCTTTTGTAAATCGTGTGAACATGTATGAATATATTATATTTAATGATTTTCGAATATTATCCTTTTATAATTTCAAACTTATTCACCCTATTATTTTTGGGAATAAAAAGATGTGATATATATTTGATTAATATATAAGGTTTGATTATAATATATGACGAAATTTATCCTAACATATAAAAAATGCTGAAATTTATTAAACATATAACCCCTAAAAAAATATGATTGATTTTATTTTTATTAAGGATAAGAAAATCAATATGTAGTGAAGAATGTTAGTGTAAGTAAATACCAATAATTTGATATTAGTTGTTGATATTAATTATTTAAATGCATAAAAACCCATATACGTATAATATAAAAGACAATTTAATCAAAATTAACATGTAATGTCTAAGTATAGAATACAAATAAGAAAATTATAACAATGTGAGACATCTTACGTAATATACCAATTTGTTATTGCCTAAATTGAATAAATTGTATTTAGTAATTGGCATAGTCAACCCGTACATGTAATGTCTAATTATAGTATAAGACACAACCCAACTTCTGTTTTTTTTTTCTTTGTAAGTACGACCTACTGCTTGTTTATAACTCTTTCATGTGTTATCTGGTATATTTTATTAATGCTTCCTATATAGCCGTTAATGTGTTATTCATGTTTATTCCATTATAAATTTTTATAATAGTCGTAACTATAATCAGTTATTTAAAGTGTGTTTTATTTATTTAGTTGGATGTATTCTTTTGGAGAAGTATCCAACACTATCACTTTGAGCATTAGTGGTTATCATTTTCCCTTTTATTTTACCCAGAAGAAAACTAAAAGAATTTTTTTTAAGAAATAACTACCTTTTTAAAATCGTGTGAACATGTATGGATATGAGGGCGCCCCAGTTTATCAAAATGATAAACTTTAAACGTTTATCAAGTGGCAAAGTAGTAATTAAATCGCCTTGGTTTTCGCGCAATGTATTTTTATATTTTTTTTTTTTCATTGATTAGTTGGCATAATAGAGCCATGTTAACACCTAGTTAACGGCTTGCTAATGGGTAGAAGTGAACTTAGTTTTGCAGATAGAGAAAGTAAATAACCTAGAAGATCTTCCTTCTTGCAGAGGAGAGAGAATGTGGAGCTAAACCCAGAAATTCTTCTTCCTTCTTCCTTCTCCACTACTCCTCCATTGTACTTTGGGCAACCACATTTCACCACCACCTTTTTCTTGAATCAAGGCCACTTTTGATTGATTTGATGAATAATCAAAAGAGGAGGTGCACATACATTAACAATTACGAAGGTATTGCTCCGATTGTTAAGTGATTGCTCCGATTTTTAATTATAATTTTGTCAAGACCACCACAATTCCGAAGGTCTTACTCCGATTCAATCAGCTCCAATCCACGGTTCGAGTTCTCTAGTAGTAATTGCACCACTCCAATGGTTTGAGTCCTCAAGTAATTTCCCACCTCCAATTGGCTCCAATGGTGATGATAGCACAAGTCGTATAGGAGGAATGAGGGGGATAAATAAATTACAGAGGAGAGAGATTAAAGAAGGACAAAGAAATTACAAGATGATGAACAGAGAAATTACAGAGGAGAGAGATTAAATGAAGAAGACAGAGTTAGAACGGTTATAACGCCGTTACTTTAATTTCCCTAACTAAAACATAAATTGACAAAATTATCCCTTCTTTTGATTATTAAATAGTCCAATATACCCTTTGATAAACAGATCATGTTTATCATGATGATAAACTTGAATTTGCTCTATGGATATACTAGATTTAATGATGTTTGAATATTATCCTTTTTAAAATTCAAACTAATTCACCCTATTATTTTTTCCAATAAAAAGATGTAATATATATTTGATTAATATATAGTGTTTTGGGTGTTTTTGTCCCTCCGGAAAGTTACAACACGAAGACTGATCCGGTGCGGCCTGTACCTGCAAAACAAACAGAGACACCGGTTGGGTGGTATTCCGCCTCCGACGAACAAGTTAGTAACTTGAATGGAGAGAAAAAGGTGCGGAAGTTTAAGTGGGTATCTGCTCGGATTCCAAGCTCAAGTATCTCTATCACAGGGACAGTTTGTAATAAATGGTAAAAACCTGCCCTCCAAAAGAGGGGAATCTCCCTATTTATAGGGTCCTCGGGATTTGTGCCCCTGATTAGGTCACTGAACCCTAATCATTGGTGGGCTGCGCCGCATTGCGGCTTTCTCGGAATTTGGGCTTAAAGGCCGCCATTCCTCCTAGGTTTCTGGAGTGACACGTGTCAAGTAGGGATAGGTCTACTTTGGGCCATCCTGGGCTGACACGTGTCATCCTCTGATTGGACCACGTGGCGGGGTAAAATTACCCTAAACATTTGCCCCTCGCAGATGTGACGTGGCATGCCACGTGGCACCTGTGACACGCATCACGCTCCAGTTGGTGGTAATTTTACCGCCAAAGAGTGACCGTTCACCTTTCGAGTAAATTACGGGAATGCCCCCGTATTTACCCTCTATATATAGCCGTTTACCCTCATACTTTTGTACGTTTACAAAAATTTTCAAGAGAGACAACTTTCAGAAAGCAGAAGTCATCCGTTTGAGTCAAGCGCAATCAAGAAAACTCGTTCTTTGTCAACCCAGCCGGACCCGTCTATCTTCAGATATCAAACCTAAAGGTACCGTCTCTGCCTCTCTTAGCTCTTTTTCTTGTTTCACCGCTTGTACATATTTCTTGCAATAAATGGATGCATCACCAACACACATGGCACAGCCTAGGTTAGAGTCCAGCCGGTCACCAAGGACGACTGAGTCTAGGACTAGGAGTGCCGTCTCGGGGTGTTGGGACCCCCCTTTTGCTTGGATTCTGACCACTTATGTGTCTGTGTAGGACACAATGGCTCGGACTATGTAGACGGCCCCAATTAGGACTATAGAAGCGAAGGCTCAGGCGGTCGAATGCCTGAGGGAGAAGCGTCTGGTCAGAGAAACCAGACGGCTCTAGAGAGATCCCCTCCGCGTGCCCCTTCAACTCTCGCAGATTCCTTTTTGGAAGAATGCGACCAAGACGGCGATGAAGCCGTCTCAGCTCCTTTGCCACAAAATGAGGAGGAGACGGAGAGCGACAGCTCCGCCTCCACTTCTGAGAGCGGTGACGACTTGCCACGGCTTGAAGATAGTGAGGAGGAGGAGAGGAAGAAGTGGAGTAAGAAGGACGACCCCTTCAAAATTCACGTCTCTGCCAAGGAAGGGGTCAAATGGAGGACAACTTGAAGAGGTTTAAAAAAATGCACCCGTTAGGAGACGGGCACCATCGCCTGGGAAGACGATCAACCGAACGCCAACAGCTACTTCGGCTGTTATGAGGCGGTGTTAAGGCCGGTCTTCGCTTTCCCCTTCACCAGGCGGTGAAGGCAATCTTGAGGGGCTACGGCCTCGGAGTCTGGCAACTTACCCCCAATTCTTGGGCAAATATCTTTGGGTATGTTGCCGCCTGCAAACTCTAGGGGCTCCATCCCGGCTGGGAAGCTTTTGCTAAGATGCATTATCTTAGTCGAAACCCAGGCGGTTGGAGGGCGTGGTACACTTTAACCACGTATCCCCAATACATGATGACCTTGGACAAGGTCTCTAAATTCGACGGCTGGAAGCACAGGTTCTACCTGTTGTTGGCTCCCAGCAGGCGGGAGAACTATGAGTTCCGCCAATATAATAAGAAGCCCGATCTGATGGGCCAGAAGTGTTGTCTTCCCTGGGTCCCAGATGAGGACTTCGACAAAATAATTGGAGCAGACTTTTTCGGCCTCACAGACGCGACCTTGTCAACCGGGGAGAAAATAAAAGTCCCCAAGAACTGGATCCCTAAGAGCGCCTGGTTCAGGGACGAGTGTTTCTTAGCCGCCTGCGGGCTAGGAAACATGTTTACCAAACGTATGCGCCTGAGTTCATATCCGCCTGTAGTACTTTTGTATCAGAATTGATTGTTGATATATTGACCAATCTTTTTTCTTTTTGCAGAAGAAGATTTAAGCAAGTTGCAAACGGAGAAGACACCCAAGCAGTCCTCCGCAACCATCCGCAAGGAGCTTGCGGAAAAACAGGCGGCCGCAGTAAGGGCCAAGGTAAAAAATGCTTGACTCTTTCGTAGATTGGCCTCAAGGTTAACTATCTCCGGATGTTAACTTTAACTTGGTTATTTTCACAGGGAGGAGAGATAGGGATGATGTTTGAGAAAGATCTCAAACGGGCCAGGGAGGAATCCGCCTCCACCCCTAACAAGACCAAAAAGTCCGCCTCCGCCTTAATTCCTAGCGCCTCAGCCGGGAATAATCAGATGCGGATAGGGGGTCGAAATGAGAGGATAGGCGGCATTCTGGGCCTCAACCTCGTCAACCCCCTATCAGCAACCGGGGGATTCACCACGCCCGCAAGCGGCTCCCGCTTGGCCGGCTCTGAAGGTAAGAACCCATTTGAATCCCCGCCTGAGCAGGGGTGGCTTTTGCGAGTGAAATCCCACTCCCAACAAACGTCATCCTCAGACGGTTGGAAACAGATAGGTACTTACTTAATTTTGCACTCATCACCAGTTGATTATGGTGCAGATAAATCTCCTCGCATGCCAGACGTCCAGAAGCATGCTAAGGCCATGTTGGAGGCGGTGAGCAGGAAGGACAAGAACGCTATCCCTGGGATAGAGACGTTCAACCTGGAACGGATCCTGTCCCTTCTGGGTGAGGTAAGATACTTAACAACTTTTTCCAAGTTCTTTACTCCGCCTGCAATACTAACTTGATTTGCTTTTGCAGGCTTTGCTGCGGGTAAACGGGCTCAAGCGTCCTTATTCCCGCAAACGGGAAGAGGTAAAAAGGGCCAAGAAGTCCACCACAGACGCTGATAATGTTGCTTTATACTCCACTATCGTAAATGATCTTGAAACTAAAGCAATCACAATGACACAAGCGTCGAAAATCTAGCAGCTGGAGGCGGATCTGAAGACGGCCAACCAGCGAGTGAGCGACGCTTAGACGGCTCAAAAGAAGGCGGAGGAGGCCCAGAAAAAGGCAGATGAGGGACTCAAGAAGGCTGACGAGGCGCTCAAGAAGGCCTAGGCAGACCTTGGCACACTCCAAGGTGTTTCTAAAGAGAACACCAACTTAAAAGCCAAGGTTGAGAGGCTGGAGAAGGAGGCGGCCCAGGCTCAGATAAACTTTGCAGCAACTCTGGAGGCCGAGAAAAATCGCCTGGTTGCTGAAAGTGATGGTGACAACAAAGCCAGAATGAAGATCGCTTAGGCTGCCTTGTACCCAAACAAGGATTAAGGCGTCTGGGCACTAGCTCACAAGTACGCCGAGGATGTGGTGTACCTAAAAGAGAAAGGTGAGCCAGAGCCTGAGTCCTTCGTCGCCTGGGCCAATGCCAACACTGAGCTTCCTGCGCCTGAGATACCTGGTCCTGGTGAAGCGCATGAGATTCCCTCAGATGATGAGGAAGAGAAGGAGGACCAGGAGGAACCGCCTGTGGGCCAGCAGTGATTTTTAGCGGCAGTATGCCACCTCTTCTTTTTTTTATTTTTTCTTTAATCTGCGGCAGTATGCCAAAAACTTGCTTTTTTAGCCTGCGTGCCAAGTATCCTTGTATTTACCGGCTGAGGAGCCAGGTTAATCAACAATTTCTATCTTCTCCCGGACGGGGTCCGGTTAACTTTTGATCCACTACAACCGTTTGGTTGGGTGGACTTTTAATGAATGCACCGATTGAGTCGGTTTTGATCATTTTGCATTTGCGTTTGGATTTCAATTTTTGCATTTGTGCGTATATGCCTTATTTTTGCCTAACTTATTAAAATCATGCGGCGATTTTTTGCCTAACTTATTAAAAGCCGGCTGTCCTTGCCCTTGGACGGCTATGTGGTTGGTTTCCAAAGGAGTTGGTTGATTAACTTGGAAACGTCTGATGCTGTAAAGAGCATAATACGTTTGTAAGTTAATCAATCACAGTAGTGATTGCCCCAAACCAAGTGCACAGCCGTACACCAACAGGCGTTCCAGTCACTAACCAGACGGTGTTTGTCCGTCTTAGTAGAGATTGCATAGCCATTGCACAACTCTTTTGCCCCAATTGGGATAAAAAGTGCAACTTTGGAATAAATAACCTAAGTGAGAACTTCAGCCGGTGACCGACTGATGCCCCAGGGCATCCGGTATTCGGTGACTTAATCGTTCTTCATAGATCATTCTGGTCAGACGGATATGAGTTGACCAATTCAGTCGTTCAATTTTTGCCATCTGCATAGGTACGTAGAACCGACGAATAGTCTGTTCTTCGCGACGATTGCACCAGGAAGGGTGTCGCCGGACGCCTTTGTCCATGTTGGGACAGGCGGTTCATAAAATAAGCAACCATCCGACCATTTTAGCCTTTGGTCTTGTTTGAGACCGGTTGTATAGCCACTAAGCGTTTTTGTGCTTAGTTTTTAATCTGAGCATTGGTCGAACGTTATTGAACTATACTAAGTTTCTAACTTAGTTAGTTAAACAAAAAGTCCGTCTGGATAAATACCCAGGCGGACAGGCAATTATTAAATTATACCAAGTATCAAACTTAGTAAAATAAATAAAAGGATCCGTCTGAGTATTACCAAGGCGGTCAAGAAATTATAACCTTTACTAAGTATCAAACTTAGTTAGTTAAATGAAGAATCCATCTGAGTATTACCCAGGCGAATAATCAAAAAACAACAAAACAATTTTGCAAACAAAGTCTGAATTCTCATTAATTGACTCATTGTTTACAAAAAACTTACATTCTCATAAGTAGTACTTTTTCAAATTGTCTACATTCCAAGTTCTGGGCAGGCGCCTGCCGAAAAGGGTTTCCAGGCGGTAGGTGCCGTCTCTTACTTCTTCATAGATCCGGTAGGGACCTTCCCAATTTGGGGTTAGATTTCCCAACTCATTGGCGCCTCCATCTTCCATAACACTAAGTCGTCAACTTTCAAGGGACGCTTGTGTACTTTCTTGTTGTAAGCTCTGGTCATTCTCAGATGGTAAATCTCATGACGCAAGGCGGCATTGCCCCTACGTTCTGGGAGTGAATCCAATACCAGGCGCATTGCTTCCCAGTTTAACTCTTTATCATATAACATGACTCTGAGAGTCGGCTCGTAATGTTCAATGGGCAAGACGGCTTCAGCACCATAAACCATGAGAAATGGGGTTTCACCGGTTGCCCCCTTTGCTGTTGTCCGGATGGCCCATAGGACATGGATTAACTCTTCTGCCCACAAGCCACCGGCTCTTTCAATTTTCTTCTTAATGCCGTCTGAGATTAGTTTGTTGAAGGCTTCAACTTGGCCGTTTGCTTGGGGTCGGTCGACTGATGCAAAACAGCTTGAGATCCCTTGATCTCCCAACCAAGTTTTGAGCTGAGGCGTCTCAAACTGAGGACCATTATCGAACACCATAGACATAGGTACCCCATACCAGGTGATAATGTTCTTCCAGATGAAGGAAATTATGTCTGAGGTCTTGATGTTCTTAACCGCCTCTGCCTCCACCCACTTGGTGAAATAATCCACAGCCACCAAGATGTAGCACTTTCCGCTTGGAGCAGGCGTGTAAGGACCTAAAATGTCCATGCCCCATTTTGCAAACGGGATTGGGCTGTGGATGGCCGTCAGATCAGTAGCCGGACGGTGAATAAGTTTGCCAAATTTTTGGCACGTGTCACATTTCTTCACCAACTCCTTGGCGTCTGCCTCAAGAGTGGGCCAAAAATAATGTCGTCTGGCTCTGACGGCTAGGGACCTGCCGCCTATGTGGGAGGCGCACTTTTTTGGGGTGCAAGTCTTCAAGAACTTCCTTCCCCTTTTTTGGGGTGACAGACTTCAACAGAGGCTTCAAAAACCCTTCCTTGAAGAGTTCTCTGTTTCTCAACTCGAAGCTTGCAGCTCGCTTCTTCAGGACGGCTGCCTCCTATGGCGAATCAGGAAGTGTACCGTCTGAAAGATAGGCCGGATGCCATCAATCGAGGTAGAGCTTCGGTCCAAAATTCCAATGGGATCTTCATAGATGCTTCTTTTTTCAAGAACTTCCCAGAAGACTGACCGAGGCATATCATGGCAGGCGGAAGATGCCAGTTTCGACAATGCATCCGCCTGGTTGTTGTCCGACCTAGGCACTTGATTCAGACAAAATTCCTTAAGTGCCCTAGCCTCTTCTTTGACTGCCTGAAGATATTTGATCATAGACGGATGAGTTGCCTCATATTTTCCCTCATACTAGCTAACGACCAATTGTGAATCAGAGTAGGCGTCAATTTTCATAGCTCCTGCCGCCTTACACATACGGATACCGGCTAGCAGGGCTTCATATTCCGCCTCATTATTAGAGGCCTGAAACTTGAAACGTAGTGCATACTCAAATCTGTCCCCTTCAGGAGACTCGTAGATTACACCTGCACCACATCCGTTCTTTGTAGAGCTCCCGTCTACATACACTTTCCAAACCTGATCGAGATTATCTGGAGCCACCCGACTCTACAAGCGGCCAGGAAACCAGTGAGTCTCTGAACTTCCTTCACAGAACGGGGTGACTTCATGTCAATCACCACCTGTATCTTTTCGGGGTTAGCCTCTATCCCCCTTTGATCAATAAAGAATCCGAGAAACTTCCCAGACTCAACACCAAAGACGCATTTCTTTGGGTTTAACATGACCTTATGCCGCCTGAGGGTGGTGAACGTTTCTTGGAGATCAGCAAGGTGATCCGCCTGTTGCTTGGATTTGACTATCATGTCATCAATGTACGCCTCCACATTCCTCCCAACTTGATTAATGAAGACCGTATTAATCATCCGTTGGAAAGTGACAGGCGCATTTTTCAAGCCAAACGACATCACAGTATAACAGAATAACCCAAAATCAGTGACGAAGGTCGTCTACTCTTGATCTTTCTTCTAGAGGGGTATCTGATGGAAGCCAGAGTAGGCATCCATAAAGCTCATCAAGGCGTGACCGGCTGTAGAGTCGACTAGACTGTCGATCTTTAGAAGCGGGTAAATGTCCTTTGGACACACCTTGTTGAGGTTTGTGTAACCAACACACATGCGCTAGGTCCCATTCGGTTTTTTAAGAAGGACCACATTGGCCACCCAGTCGGGGAAATTACAAGGTCGAATGAACCTTGCGTCTAGCAGCTTTTTGACTTCGGCAGCTGCCGCCTAACTTCTTTCCTCGCCGTGGTTTCTTTTCTTTTGCCAGATGGACTTCTTTTTGGGGTCCACGGCGAGTTTGTGGACAGCGAGATCCGGGTTGGCGCCTGACATCTCTTCCACTTCAAAGGCAAAAATGTTTTTGAATTCTTTCAGCAGAAGGTGCAAGCTTGCACCCAGAGTAGCATAAGAAACCGTCCCAACCTTTATAGTACGCTCTGGACGGCTGTCATCCAGATCGAGATCAATGTTTTCACCAGCCGGTTGGGGACGCAACTCGTCTGACCGTTCATAGGTCAGTGATTGCTATTTTTTTTCTTTCTTCACCTCCACCAGCAAAGGTTCCTTTCTTTTCTTCCCGATTGCTGGTGGGGCAGATACTGGCTCGGCATCCTTGACATTGTCAAGGTCTATTGGTTCCTGGGCGCATGGGGCCACAATATCTTTGACGGCTGAGAGGTAGCACTCTCGGGCTGTCTTCTGATCCCCATTCAAGGAACCAACAGAGCCGTCATCCCTCTCATACTTGATGAGCATGAGAGACGGGATGATTACCGCCTTGGCTTCGTTGAGAGTTGGCCGGCCAAGGATAATGTTGTAGGCGGTTAACTCCTCAACGACCAAGAATCTGATGACAATATGTCGTCCCTGGCCTTTCTCTCCCAGCCGGATGGGTAAGTCAATTCTTCCGGCTGGGTAGACCATCCCACCCCCAAAACCAACCAAGGGGTGGGTGACCGGATGCATGCTGCTGACATTGTATTTCAGCTTTTGTAGGCACCGGAGGCTGATGATGTCTGATGAGCTGCCGGTGTCAATAAGGATCCATCCAACCAGCTGGTTGGTAACCTTACATTCAATGACGACCGGGTCATCATGCGGACGACGGACGCTGCCCCTGTCCTTCTTAGTGATCAAGACGTCTGGGAAGGAGGAGCTTGCAGACGCCTGCTCATCATCATCTTTGTCCATCTGTTGAAGATGGCTCTCGGTGCCCCGGATGGTAGGGCCACCACATGAGAACCCGCCTGCTATCGTGTAGACTGGCTCCTTGTCGGTATCCGAGCTACTAGCAGGCTGGGGGGTAGTCTTGGAGGACTGACCCTTGTTCTTCTTCTTTGCCCCGGCTGGGACTTAGAAATGTAGGACTTTAACATCCCCTTGTCATCCAGACAGTCCAACGCCCGTTGAAGGCTGAAGTAGTCGTTGGTGTCATGGCCAACTTCCTCATGGTATTGGCAGAATTTGTTTTTGTTCCTTGATTGAATGGAACTTTTCATTGGATTCGAATTCTCTAGGGACAAGCGGTCCTTAATTTCCATGAGGATGGAGTTGGAGTCCTTGTTAAACTCGTACTTAGGGACGTACGGTTTAAATTCTTTATTTTTCTTCTGGGACAGTTGGTCAGAGTCACTAACCGCCCAGATTTCTTTTCTTTTCTTGCTCTCTTCTTTATTTTTGGCCGGCTGAGCAGGCCGGCTGTCTTTCTGTTTGTCAGACTTCTTGGAGTCCGACTAATTACCAGGCGAGCAGAGGTCAGTTGCTTGAATATAGCTTTCCACCTCCCTCAGGGCAACCTGTAAAGTGAAAGCCCCTTTTCTGACTAGGTCGAACTTAAAAGTCGACCTGTCTCTCAGACCCTTGAAAAAGTCTGTAAAAGCTACCTCATTAGACAGTCCTTGAATCTGAATTCTAATCAGATTGAACCGCCTGACATAGGAGCGCAACCCTTCTCTCTCTTGAGAAAACTGAGAAAATGATTTAATTATTTACTGGATTTTACATTCAGAGGCCATCATTCTTTTTTAAACAAATAGTAATATATTATCCTTTAAAGATAAGCAATATGACTATCATAATTAAAAAAAACGATATTGATCTCTATTGTAATCTAAATAATCAACAAATACTATGGTATATTTGATCATTTTAAGGAGTGTGTTCGGGTCGATTAATATTTCTATAAATTTGATGCGTTCTTTCAATCCAACTTTCTTCTCTTTCTCTTCTACCTTTTTCAAAAACAATTCATTTAAAGCAAAATCCTTATATGATTACCTTGTTGAAGTCAACACAAATCATGACATTCCATTAATGATTATTCGTGAATTTTTTTTGACATTCTTCATCAACAAACTTGCTGAAAGTGAATTTGTATTACAAGGATAAAAAAAAAGTAAAACAATCATTTTAACTTTGGTTCATTGTTTGAATGCTTGGCAGAAAAGGTTTAAGTGAACCCGCTCGATTTCTCGTGACACACATTACTAGATCATCTTCCACATTCGCATACTAATCCAATCATGGGTGACAAAGCAGCATTGGAGAAACTTAAAGAAGAACTCCAAAACCTAAAGGCCCTACGAGAAGAAGAAGCCCAAATGAAGGCTCATAAAAAAGCAGAAAATGCTAAAATAAAAGCAGAAAAAGAAAAAGAAAACATTCTGCAAGAAAAAGCAAGAGCCGAAAGAGTAGAGGCCTTGGAGAAACTTGTCCTTCGAGCTAACTCAGGGATAAGTACTTCAATTATGAGCTTGCACCACAACCTAGTGGCAAGACTATCCTAGAAAAGTTCTTGACTATGGATTTTCCAACCTTTAAGGTTACAGACAATCCTAGGACTCACTTAATGAGCTTTATTGGAATTATGGCATTGAAAGGGGTTGAGCCAAGCCTATATGCATGTACTTTTCCTCTTTCATTGGACCCAACTGCTAGATAATGGTTTAATAACCTCGATGCAAAACAAACATCCACTTGGAGTGACGTTGTAAAAGCGTTTTTAACCCAATATGGAGATAACATCGAGCTCACAGCAACCTTGCGCGATCTCGAATTGCTTAAGCAATGAGAAGAAGAAGGATTCATTGACTTCTTTTCTAGGTGGCGATCAAAGGTTGCTCTTATTCCACACAGACCTCCGGATCATGAACTTGTCCCAAAGTTCATAGACATTATGTCTCCACCATTCAAGTGCCATTTATAAAACCTTGGTTTAGACACATTTCAAAAAGTCAATACTGTGAGAATATTAATTGAAAGGGACTTGATAAATGAAACCATGAATCATATAGATGGACTTGATTTTTAGAGAGGATTTCACCTACGTCGGAAACGGACAAAGCATGAAGAAGCAATCTCAAGAAGTTGTCAACAATTCAAGATATAAAACCCTAGGTCTTGTTTTGTTTCTTTCCTTTGTTTTTTTATGATAGACTAAGAGATTCATGCTGTCGAATCTACTTATTTTGTACTCACAATAGTTAATGAATAAAATATATATTTTCAAGTAAGTCTATCTTGCTCTCTTTTAAAGCTCTTTATTGTTATTAACTTGAATTAAATAAAACGTATACATACAAACAGGCAATTGATAAGTGTCTTTTAGGTCACTTTTAGGGTATTTTTATGCTTACTTTTCAGTTTAGTTTCTAATTATTTTCCTAGTTTTAGGCTTTATTTCTCTTATTTTCTTATTCCCGTCTTTTGTCTTTTAATTTGAGTATTTTAGTAGTTTTTAATAGTTTTTAGTTTATTTTCGTGATTATTTATTTTTCTTGCTTTATTATGTTTGTAGCTTAATTTCTAGGTTTTTTGTTTTAATAATTTCTCTTTTCTCTTGTTTTCTTATTTATTCTAGTTTCGTATTTTATTTTATTTTATTTTACTTCGTTTTATTTTATTATTTTAGTCTTTATCCCAATCCTCCTTCTTGTTGTTTTTGGTTGTAGGTGTTTTCGGGTCCTTGGTCGAATTTCAAGTTCAAATCGAGTTCAAGGTCCGAGGTTTGAGGCAAATGCACAAGCTTCCGAGCAACAACCCCTGCTACCAGCTTATCATACACCACACCTCACTTATCCTCCACCACACCAAACCATAACCTTATTTTCCCTACTACTCTCCTGCTCCATCCTTGTGAGCTCACCAATTACATTCACCACCATTAACACCACTACAACTCAATCTCCACTCACGCGCAGCCCATCCTCTTTGAAATCAATTACAAATTGCCGCCAGTTTCCACCCATTCGCATATCCCTCACTAAAACACTACCTTGCGCGTATAAACTCCAACTCACCTCCAATCTACCGCACCTGAACCACCATCACCCACCAATTCCACTCACCCTCACAACACCACCCAATCCGCAATTAACCGCACCTAACCACCAGCTCACCACCCGCATCATCGCAAAACCACCAGCCCACACCAATCAGCCACTTGCTGCTTACCCTTCGCCAATCCCCAACCTTTCCCCTGCTCCCTCTTCACGCAACAACAACCACTATCACCCACCAATTCACGCACCCAACAATCAGAACCCCCTGCTACCGCCAGTCCTCCGCAATTACTCACCCCGATTCCGCTATTTCTGCCCAAAAATCAGAGCAAATGGCAAATTAATCAAGTTCGGGCAACCGTTGAAGAGTTCGGTCGAAGTAAAAGTGCAAAAATCAATCAAAAACTTTTGAACTTTTCTTATTGATGAGTTGTGGTCGAACACACCCATGGTTCGACCAAACCAACCACCTCACGAGCTGATTATCAAATCAATCATGTTAGTAAAATAATCGAATAACACTAAATTCGATGTTTTTAATATCTTTTGCCAAAGAAAAATAAGATGATTATCACTTAATAAAAACAATCATCTTCTTTTCTTTTAATAATAGGGCTATCTATTACCAAGGTAATTCAGGTTCTATATACATTGCCTAGAAAGAAAAAGAGTTAATACAATAAATTGATTTGATATATCGACAGCCTCGAAGTCAACTTTAGATGTCTTTTACAACTCTTGAGAATTGGTCTTTTCACTTGTCATGAGCAACTAAAATGTCTGCCTACGTGGGATATCTCCATCTTCTTTAAACGAGGAATATTGATTGAACATGATCGCTACATGAAAAATATGATCATTATCGCTATCAAAAGTATACCTCATTACCAAGTCATCACGATGATTCAAATATTAAGTCAATAATTTTTGCTTTTCGAAAATATGTCTAATTTTCTTTCTTTATTGGTCTATGGGAAAGTTGGATTCCCCTTCCTTTTTATACAAATCCGTCATTTTTGTTCATTTCTTTTTCTAAGGGGTAAGTCGGGATGATCCCTCCTATCTAGCAACTAAAATACTCGGAAATAGTATAATTTTTCCGCTCTTTGCCTCAAATTGGGGGCTTAAAAAAGCCAAGACATCCCTACTTCTGTCTATTTACAGATTTTAATACACTATTTATGCTGCGAAATCAATGTCATGCAAAGCTTATTACGAACCATCTTAATAACTTTTAATGACAAAGGGAAGAATACCACTTCCTATTATTTGACCAAGATAATTAATTATGTTACTTGATCAAACAATTTATGATAAACATATGTAATATTCTACAAATTGAAAATGAAAATCTTGGGGCCTTAAACAAACATGATAAACATCCCCTAGAATATGTATACATGAATATCAAAAGCCACCTAAGTCTACAATTGGGGGCTTCAAATTAAAAATATAAGTCTCACCTTAACTTTCATTTTAAAATGAGACCATCTTTTGGAAAGTGATTCGAATGATTTTATAAATTATTCTAACACTTCACCAAACCTATGTTTGATAAACATTTGTTTTAAAACTACAGTGCTTATTTAATTGAAAGAAATTCACTTTCAATTAGCAAAATATGACAATGATGACAAAAAGTAAAACTTAAACAAAATTAGATATATGAAAGTTTGCTCACATTTTCATATTTTTGTTGAAATAAGTTGCAAATTACAACTTACCTTCATCAATCTTGGACAAAAAAAGTCACACTCAATTACCAGTTAGACTTTTCTCTCCAATTTGGGTTCAATTTTTAAAAATAATATAATGTATTTTGCCAACTATAAGAAGTTGCTTTTCAAAAAAAAAATTTATTTAAATTATTGGACCCTTTCTAAATTTTGAATTCTAGTTTGAAATAACCTGTCTGTAATAAAAAATAGTATTCAAAATTTCCTTTCTGAATTTGTGTTTCATTTCCTCAAATAAATAAATTTTCAGATTCTCAATAACCGTTTGGATAATACATGTATGTGCATTTATATTTTCAAAAGGAATGAACTAAGATTCGACTTCTTGGCTCGAACTTGTTCGCATTGGCTTAGGGATGGTAAACAAACCACCTACAAGACCAAAATCAATGATTGATAAGAACAAAGAAAATATTTGATGTACTAAATAAACTTTGAGAATAAAATCACAACAATGATCTGTACAAACATTTAGACATTAGGTATGATATACTAAACCTTAAACACAATTGTTTTGGTTTATAAACAAGCAAAGAAATAACTTGCTTTCCTGAACATGACTTTAACTAAAATGTGAAAGCCAAGTCAAATATCATGATTATATGAATGGACTAAACAATAGTAAGTCATTAGAACTACCCCAAATTGGGGGCCCCAAGACTTGAGAAATAGCAAGAATGTACATAACCCGAAACATGGGGGCTCCAATATCCACAAAGAAACAAAATGAGATATTCATGCCATTCGAGCTAGTTTCGAGAATCTCCTAAATATTTGTAGATCTCGAGCCTTATAATTTTCAAATGCATCACAATAATTTAATAATCATTTAAACTAAGTTTGCAACTGAACTCAGCCATGAAACAAGTTACATATTCGAGCCATTTTCAAGTTCAACTTCAAGAACTAATCTTAGTGCATAATTGTTGTTTCAATACTTCAATTTACTCTAGAGATTAGAGAGTATGACTAGTATAGAGCAACAAAATCATGATACTTGCTCATGTGAAAGTTTAGTACTCAATCATTCATCACGAAAATTGTATCAAGACACATTATTAACATAAGACAAACAATTTCATGAGTTAGAATGTAAACAAAAGACTCCTAAATTCGAAATTTAGGAGTCTTCATTCTTAATTATTCTCCATTGTTGCACACATTTGGATTTTTGCAAGGAGGATACTGTCTACTTTCTCGAGCTTCAAAACAGTGACAAAATTTGAAATCAAAAGAAAGAATTCAAAAGTAGCAAGAATAGACGAAAAATTTGAACAATATTTCATTTTCCCCCTTACTTGTTCTAACGAACGACCAATATTACTAGACTTAGCCAATTTCTTTGTTAAAACTATGAATGGTCAAAAAACAATTAAAACTCACTAGTTTAATCGGTTCCCAGATCCTAGTTGTTATCATAATTAGACAAAACACGGGATTTCTAGACCCATTTCAAGCAACATGAAAGGGTCTAATTATTAAAAAACAGACAAGTATTCAAAGTCACCCAACGTTGGGGGCTACAATATTTGAAAACATAAAATGGGGGCTCAAAAGCCCGAAGTATATCCAAACTATTCCAGTTCGATGATCTCTTCAAGAATTTCCTAAAACTAACTAGTTTTGTGGAAATCTTGAAATCACAGTTTTATAAGTGAATAATAATAACCATCGGTTATTTTTTTATCATTGATAAAACCAATTTTGCAACTTACGCATGAAAAAAAACATGAGTCGCAAGAACAAATTCATGCTATTATAAAAGTTCAAATTTTCATTTATAATTTTAATACATAATTGTTGTTCTAAACACTCCAATTTACATTAAAATTAACAAGTATAGTCTATGTGAGCAAAAAAAGAGAGAAATAAAAATCAAGCACAAAGTCAAAATTAGAATGAACAAAAAAAAAAACACACATTTATGATTGACATGCTCATACACGATCAATACTTTATCACTTCACATGAAATTTGTTGCAATATATTGCTTAAACATGTCACAACAACAAATAAACAAATTAATGACAACAAATCGAATAAAAAACCCCAACTTTTGTTAGGATTCTTCATTCGATTTCTCCATTTTATTGACCAAGATTAAAGTCTGGTAGAATAAAAGGAGAAAGATTTACTTTCCTTAGCTTCAAACGACAACCAAAAATGGAAAGAGATCAAATTTGGAGAAAGATGAGAAGAAGAAAGTGAGCTGCAGATTGCGCTTCTCCAAATATTTTACTAATTCAAATGTTGCGCGCAACTCATTAAGTTGCGCATGGCATCCCAGCACAACCCAATTTCTTGCGCGCACTTGGCCAACGCGACCTACTGAGTTGCGCACGGACACTGGTCACTTAAAAGACCAGTACTCAGATTTTGATCTGTTTTTAATTTTTTTCAATGATTTTATACGTTGTTAGACGTAATAACGTGCGATTTATCAAAATCTTTTAAATTGCTTTGCATTTTGTAGTTTTATTTCATCTTTGTTAGTTTTTTTGCATCATCTTGCATGCGCATTGTGCTTTGTGCCTTTCCTAAGCATACGTTTTGAACGTTTTTTGTAAGAGTGTCTTAAGACGTTCCGTGGTGGTGCTTTACGTAAAAGCACCCATAGACAGGTTTGTCATTTTACTGTACTGACGTTATAAATTTCCAGCTTTTTTTTTTTTTTTTTTTTTTTTTTTTTTTTTTTTTTTTTTACGTCCGAAGCAAAAGGAAGGCGTTGTCATGCAGCGTAAAAATGCAAAAAGGCGTATCGTACGGCGTAAAATTGTACGACGTAGGTGTTGCGTTAAATTTCACATCAGCCCAAGCTTTGCGAGATCCACCTCTCCGAAATTAAAGGTAGAGGATTACTTTAGGCGTTAGCTCACGAGTCGACAAGCGCACCGAACCATCAAGAATAGACAATTCTTGATTGGAAGCAAATACGGTAGTTAGTGAGCTTACTAGCTTACCGGACAGTTAGGGTGTCCGTCCACTTCCTGTATAAAGATGCGACGAGACGATGTCACTCCTATGTAGTCACGTGCCCCCAGTCCTGAGATACGTGTACTCATCTTCTAGACAAATTTGCTGAGCCAGTTGTTGAATTTCTTCCCTCTCACTGGATTTGGATATATTCCTCTAATCTTTAGACATGTATTTCTATCTTGTGGACATCCGGCTCGAATACAGGACCATTTTGGCTCGAATACCGAAAACACCTTTTGTCATCTTTTTACTTTGTTAAAGTCAGGCTAAAGTTTTAATGACATATTGAGGGACTTTAGACCAACGATGACACGATTGAGAGGAAATCATCCTTTTTATTCATTTTTAAAACCGATCTCTTCTCATGACTTGACATTACCCAGAACACCTATACTTGTAAAAGCGTTCTACAATTTTAAAGGATCAATCTAGATTCTTTAGCGCGTTAAGACTAGGATAAAACTTTTCCTAGACTTAATAGCTACTTGTTTTGAACACTTAGCGAACCAAGGATTGTTTCCACATCCTTAACATTTCTGAAAGATTCTCTATTCTTTGAGAACTTCGCGGAATGAGTCTCGAAATTATTTCCTTGACTACTTTGATCATCGTCTATTCTAGACTCGATAAAAGTGGGGGATAACTATAGACACCTACTTTAGGCCTCTTGTCCCGAAAGGAAGTGCGATGATGTTACAAAATTTCGTTCTTCATGTTAGATCAAATGGACTACGAAATGCATTATGAAGTAATTTGATACCCATATTGAAGATCAATTTATCTTAGAGCCTTTTCCAATTAATAATTAGGCCTAAAACGTGTTCATACATTTTAAAACGTGAATAATAACGGACCCAAATGCGTCAATTGCAATGATTAGATCCAATGGAGCCTACATTGTTCAAAACCGAGCCAAACAAATAAACCAACCCTCAAATTCCCATGAAAGGCCTTTATATATGTATAGCCCTTTAAAATAGCTTTCCAAAGGTATATTATAAGCCCAATTCCGAGCCAAAACGAAGAAGTTATGATCAAAACACTAAACCGGGCCCTAAAACCAACCCCCTTGCACTCCAACGATCATAACTTTTGATCCATAACATATTTTAACCTAACTATAATGGAATTTGAAAGTAGAAATTTAGAGCTTTCTAATGATATCTCACATACTTAATCTGACTCTGCAATCAAAAGTTATGGAAGTTTTAAAAACGCGCTTTCGTATAAGGCAAACCGCAAACCAGCGCAACTCAATAAGTTGTGCGCGCATGGCGCACGTGACTCATTGAGATGCGCGCGGCATCCACCGCGACTCAGAGAGTTGTGCGCGCCACCTGATGGCGCGGCTCTAAAAACCTAAACCTAGATCCCTACGCCTATAAATAGGGATCTTTGTTCAGCATTACGAGGACCGAAAAAATCAGAATTAAAACCCTATTATTCTCAAAACCCTAAACTATCTACTACTCTTACTATCATACTAATTTTCCCTCTTTCTTCCTAACTAATCTTTAACCCTAATCCATCCATTGAATCTCTTAAAGGTACGAAGAAGAAAGAAAGTCCATAAACACATTAAACGGAGATTTAACATAAAAGAAGAACGGTTAGTTTCCTGAGCACTTAGATAAATCACTTTTCCTTTATTGTTTAAATAAATTTAATTGAATAAATAGTGTTTTTTGATAAATTTAAACAAACTTTTAATTAATTAATTCACATATTACTCTTTCATTAGTCAAGATTAGAATTTGAATAATTAATTGTTGTTTTATCACTTAAGACAAGGCGAATATTGTTTACTTACTGTTCGTTCACGAATATTGATAAGAATAACGACTTTTGAAATGTAATTCTTACATGATTATTACGTGTAAATAAAATCAACTAACTTAATTTTAGGTATCCCGTTGCATTTATTGCTTGGTGATGAAATTGTGAAAAAGGAAGAACTAGTAGAGGTCGTACTAGGGCTAAAATAGTGATTCCTCCCTTAAAGGAACGTTATTTTAGTACCCTCACTCCCGAACTCATTTCTGGTTTATGCAGACCAATTTGGGCATGGGTAAACTTACAATTCGTGCTAATTATTCCATGAACTCCACATGGAAGAAAGGCATGAACGAGGTTTATGAGTTTTCCTAAAACTTATTGGCGACTCCTACTTGTTTCTTACAAAAAAGCGTGATGAAAGAATCATTTCTAATTCAAGGTCTCCCAAACAGTCAGAAATTCAAATCCTAATTTACCCTAACAAGTGTAAAGTCTTAGGCTGTTAAATGGACATGGGCATCTAAGGAAGGACTCCCCACGATGGGATTACCCTCCTTACAAACGTTACCATAATTAAAGGCTATTTTGTGATTTTTTTTTAAAAAAATATAAAATAATAAAAACAAATTGAAAATTAAAAAAAATTAGAACCGTGAAAATTCAATTTCACACATATACCAAGGGCGGTTACTATTCACTCTCTCTCTCTCTCTCTCTCTCTCTCTTTCTCTCTCTCTCTCTCTCTCTCTCTCTCTCTCTCTCTCTCTCTCTCTCTCTCTATTTTCCTTCATCAATAAGCATTAAACCATTGTTATTCCAAATTCAACCCTTTTGCACTTAAACCGACACTAGTATTGTAAGTACCTTCCAACCATTCTCGTTGTAATTTATGTATGTTTGTTTCGATTTTTCATGTGTATTCTTTGAATTGAGTACTTGCAACTTCAAAATTTCTCGAACCATTATGTCAAGTATTATGTGGGTACAAAATTGGGTTTTTATGTATATGATTAAAGATTTTAATTTGTTGTTTGATGGTTTAATTACATGTTTTGGCACCACTTTTTCACTAACAAAATTAAACTATGAGTGATTTCGAACTACACTTAGATCAGTTGGTTTTTTTTTTTTTTTTTTTTTTTTTTTAGGATTTGATGAATATAAGAAAATTATGTTATGTGTGTGAATGTATATGGGCTTGATTGAAAGGGTGTAGTTAATTTCATTGAAATGTTTAGTGTAAAATATTACTTTAATTTTGTATGTAGTGTTGTGTGTTTGGAATTTTACAACTTTTCTATTTTATTGTTTTATTTTGGTAACTATCAATATAATAACTTAAATATAAGTTTGTTTGAATGATTTGGCTCTTAATTGTTGTTACTCACTTTGAATTGTAATGGGTAGAAAATAATTCTTATTGCAATCTAAAATGTGTAAACAGAAACAAGTATAAACATGTCTTCTCAAAAGAGAAAGCAAAGTTCAAGTTCTGCTTCTCTGCCAAATAAGAAACTTAAATCATTCCTTGTGAGAAGTTAAAAAAAAATAGGGGTACAGTTTCTATATATTGATTTTACTCATGTCTTCATTGGGATATGTATTTGTACTTGTCATAACACAACATGTCAAATTGTTTTTGTAGGGATCATGGGAACCTCTTTGTCATCTTGAAGAATTTGGTGCACTAGTTAAAGGCTTACCAAGAGAGAAGAAGGAGAATTTGGAGGCCATGGCATTTGGTTTCCTTTTACATTACAACACCAAAACAACGAGGAAAACGATATGCAAGTGGTTTATTGCTCACTTTGATCCATCCACAAGAACTCTTGGGGTATATGGTGAAAAATTAGAAATCACACCTAACCATGTAGAGTGCCTTTTGGGTTTTAAGGATCATGGTTTTGATATTGACAGCGTAGAGTTAGATGACCTCTGATTTGGGTATTTTTACCCGGCCTGGTGGCCCAATCAGAAAACGCCACGTGTCCTCAGTAAAGGTGCCATTTGGACCTATGAGATGATGACACGTGGAGGACAGACATTCCTTTGCCCTAAACAAACTGATGATCCAGCATGGACTAATCAGAGGGCGACGCGTGTCGCCCTAAAAGATGCCCAAAGTCCTTTTGGGCTCAGTGACACGTGTCACTCATGCATTGCCTCTGGAATGGCGGCCATCAAGGGCCCAAACCTTGAGGCGCCGTTTTGTGGCGTGACCTAATCCCTAGGTCACCAGATCCTAGGGAAGCCACATATACACGCAATACGAGACAATACGTCACTTACTACAGAGGTGTCATTTTCATAGAACATACAGCACTTACCCTGAGCTTGGAATCCGAGCAGATAACTTTACTTCCGCACGTTTTATTACCGAACGCTTACTAACTTAATATTCGGAGGCGGACCACCGACCATCCGGCGGTCCGTTTGCTTTGCAGGTACAGGCGTCCTTTGCTAAACCTAGTCTCAGTGTTGTAACTCTCCCAAGGGACAAAAACCCCCGAAACATTTGGCGTCGTCTGTGGGGAGAGTACCTCTGAAATGGCTTCACAAGTACCTGTACCGAATCCAGAGGCCAATCGGCCTCCAGAAGACATAGTGGTCCAGACGGACCATGACTCAGGTGATGACGCTGACGTCGAAACCTATGTGGATCCAAACGGATCCCTCATCTCTAGACGCATCCGCAGTAAGGAAAAGCGGGAGCGTCACCCTGACCAGGCAGGGCCAAGCAAAACTGCTAGTCAGCCAAAAAGCCCTCGGGGCGGCCGGGTGATCCTTCCTAGGCAGCAGGATCGACCCCCGTCACTCGAGATGAACTAATGAGACTTCTGAGCAGTCTCAGGGGTGAAATTAAACAACTCGCCTCAAGGAAGTCGCCTACTCCTAGAAAGGAGCAGTCGGCCAAGAAGCCAGCCCAAGCTGGCAAACAGAAGTCGGTCAGGGACCGTCAACCGACTCCTCATCCTGCCTCTACGGAGAAGGCTCGGCCACAATTTGACCTTACTAGGCTCCGTTTCCCAGAAACAGGCACAAGAAAAGCCATCCGGCACATACAGCCGGATGGTAGCAAGAAAACATTCTCTGATGCTCGGCAATACATTGAGCGGAAGAGGACCCAGCTATCAGAGTCAGCTTCAACGTCGACTTACCGTGATAGCTTTCGGAATACCTCTGTGAGGTGTTCCTAGTCTGTACATGAGACCCCAGCAAGCCGCCCACGGGTTCAGTCTGGCCCTCATATTATTCAGTCGGCCCAGTATATGACTGAACCATTGTACCAGGCGCCGGTTTTACCTTACATGCAGCCTGCCCTCTTTGGAGGACAGGCGGCATATGGCTATCAGCCGATGGACTGGCAGCTTAGGCTGCAGCACCTTGGAGATCAACCCTCTGCTTTCTCCAGGGAAATAACTGAAGCCGTACAACCGGCTAAAGTTAAAAATGTTCTGGTTGGAGCCTATGACGGGACCTCCAAGCCAGAAGACCACCTGCTAGCATACACCCACCTCATGTATTTACAGGGGTTGGATGATGCCGCATGGTGTCGTTGCTTTCCAGCCACCCTGAAGGGCAAAGCCCAGCAGTGGTTTTGCAATCTGCCGGCTGGTTGCATAAATAGCTTCAAGACGCTTGCGTTCTTGTTTGCTTCAAACTTCTCTATGAACATCCCTGCCAAAAAGACAAGTCTTGACTTGGGCAATGTACAACAGGGAGATAGAGAAGGCTTGCGTTCCTATGTCAGGCGGTTCAATCTGGTCTGAATCCAGATTCATGGGCTGTCTGATGAGGTCACCTTCACAGACTTCTTTAAGGGTCTGAAGGACATGTCTACTTTTAAGTACGAACTCGTCCGCAAACAAATCTTTACTCTGCAAGGGGCCTTGCGAGAGGCGGAAGCCTAAATACAGGCGTCCGAACTCTGCTCCTCCAATAAGCAGTCGGACCATAAGAAGCCCGACCGACAGAAAGAGAGTCGGCTTGCTCAGCCGGCTGTGAAGCTAGAAGAGAGCAAAAAGAAAAAACAAGTCTGGGCCATTGATAACTCTAATCAACCGGCCTAGAAGAAGAAAAAAGAGTGGAAACCGTACGTCCCAAGGTACGAATTCCACAAGGACTGCTGCTCCATCCTCTTGGAAATTAAGGATCAGCTGACTCTTGAGAAGTCGACTCCTATGAAAGGTTCCGCCGAAAATCGGAACAAGAACAAGAATTGCCATTTCCATGAGGATGTTGGCCATGAAACGAACGACTGCTTCAGTCTCAAGCGGGAGCTCGACCGTCTGGCCGACAAAGGACAGCTGAAGTCCTATGTGAAGTCCAAAGTGACTTCAAAGGCAAACCCAGGGAAGTCCAAGAAAAAGACTCCCCAGCCTGCTGTGAGTGCCGAAACTGATGAAGAACCTGTATACACCATAGCAGGCGGCTTTGCCGGTGGTGGCCCGACCATTCGGGGCACCAAGGACCATCTGAGGAAGATGGTCAACTCTGTTGAGGAAGGGGATGCGGCAGACACATCTTCCTTCCTTAAAGTTGTCATCACCGAGTAGGACAGAGGCAAAGTCCGTCGGCCGCATGATAACCCAGTGGTCATTGAATACAAGGTGGCCAACCAGCTGGTTGGTTGAATTATGATCGACACAGGAAGCTCCTCTGACCTCATCAGCCTCAAATGCTTATCCATTCTCAAGTACAAACCGGATAGCATGATAGAGGTCTCCCACACCCTTGTTGGGTTTGGGGGAGGACTTGTGCACCCAGTCGGACGCATTGACTTACCAGTCCGCCTGGGAAGCAGAGGAAACAGTCGGCACATGACCATCCGTTTCCTAGTGGTTGAAGAGCTCACAGCTTACAACCTCATCTTTGGCCGCCCTACTCTTAATGAGTGTAAGGCCGTCATCATCCCTGCTCTCATGCTACTCAAGTATGAGAAGGATGATGGAACAGTCGGTTCCCTTAATGGGGACCAAAAGACGGCTCAAGAGTGTTACCTCTCGGACGTCAAGCCCGCGGCCGTAGCATCCTGCCGGGGCAAGCAAATGATCGACCTCGATGATGTCGAGGAAGAACAGTCGGCCCCCCCATTCGGAAAGAAAAGAAAGACTGATCAGCTGGTGGTGGTCAAAAAAGAAAAGCAATAGCAATCACTGATCGGGGAACGGTCGGATCATCTCCGTCCATAGCCTGCGGGTGAACACATCGATATCCCTCTGGACGACAGCCGTCCAGAGCGAACGGTTAAGGTGGGGACGATTGCGTTTGCAAAGCTGGGTGAATGCCTTCACCAGCTGCTCAGAGAATTCAAAGACATCTTTGCCTTTGAAGTGGAAGAGATGCCAGGCATCAGCCCGAATCTCGCTGTCCACAAACTCGCCGTGGATCCTAAAAAGAAGCCCATCCGGCAAAAGAAAAGAAACCACGGCGAGGAAAGAAGTCAGGCAGCAGCTGCTGGATGCCAAGTTCATTCGGCCGTGCAAATTCCCTGAGTGGGTAGCTAACGTTGTGTCAGTAAATAAGCCGAATGGAACCTGGCGGATGTGTGTTGACTACACAGACCTCAACAAGGCATGTCCAAAGGACAGTTATCCATTGCCTAAGATTGACAGTCTGGTCGACTCAACAGCCGGACATGCCCTGATGAGTTTTATGGACGCCTATTCAGGTTTCCATCAGATCCCCCTGTGGAAAAAAGATCAAGAAAAGACGGCAGTTGTCACTGATTAGGGGTTGTTCTGTTATACGGTGATGTCGTTTGGTTAGAAGAATGCACCTGCTACTTTTCAACGAATGATTAATACGGTCTTCATTAATTAAATTGGAAGGAATGTAGAGGCGTATATTGATGATATGATAGTCAAATCTAAACAACAGGCGGATCATCTTGCTGATCTCCGAGAAACATTCGCCACACTCAGGCGGCACAAGGTCATGCTAAACCCAAAAAAGTGTGTCTTTGGTGTTGAGTATGGGAAGTTTCTCGGATTTTTGATTGACCAAAGGGGAATAGAGGCCAACCCTGAGAAAATACAGGCGGTAATCGACATGTAGTCGGCCCGTACTGTGAAAAAAGTGCAAAAGTTAACAGGTTGCCTGGCGGCTTTAGGGAGATTCCTCAGTCGGTCAGGCGACAAGTGTCGCTACTTCTTCCAAGCAATAAAAAAGATGACTAACTTTGAATGGGGGGATGATGCAGAGGCGGCCTTTCAAAAGCTGAAAACTCATTTGCACTCTTTGCCAAGGCTTGTCAGCCCTTTGCCCAAAGAGAAGCTCTTCATGTACTTAGCCGTCTCTCATCATGCCCTCAGTGTCGTTCTCTTAGCTGAAAGAGACGACATCCAGCTCCCGGTGTATTTCATTAGCCATGTTCTGAGGAACGCAGAGCTTCGGTACCCCATGGTTGAGAAATTTGGCCATCAAGAAGCTAAAACCATACTTCTTGGCGCATGCGGTAGAGGTCTATACTGACCAACCGATCAAGCGGCCACTCACAACCTTGGAGTCTTCTGGACGAATGCTTAAATGGGCTATTGAAATGCAAGGATTAGAAATCACTTACGAACCAAGGAAGGCAATAAAGGGGAAAGCATTCGCCGACTTTACTGTCGAAATGACAAGGGCGGTTGTACCGGACAATACAGACCAGGTTTGGAAAGTGTATGTGGATGGGAGCTCCACTGTAAACGGCTGTGGTGCAGGGATTATCTGTCAATCTCCTGAGAGAGATAAGTACGAATATGCATTACGGTTCAAGTTTCAGGTCTCTAACAATGTGGCCGAGTATGAGGCCCTGCTGGCCGGCATTCGGTACTACAAGGCGGCAGAGGCAAAAAAGATTGCCGCCTGCTCTGATTCTCAACTAGTCGTACTCTAAGTCAATGGAACGTACGAGGCCACTCATCCGGCCATGATAAAATATTTGCAGGCGGTCAAAAGTGAAGTTGGGACACTTGAGGAGTTCCATCTAACTCAGGTGCCCAGATCTTCAAATAATCAGGCGGATGCTTTGTCAAAACTAGCATCATCCGCCTCCTGTGAAACGCCTCGGTCGGTCTTTAGGGAGGTCATGGAAAAGAGAAGTATATCTAATGAAGACCCCATTGGAATTCTTGACCGAAGCTCTATCTGGATGGACAGCATCCGGGCTTATCTTGCAGACGGCACGCTCCCTGATTCACCTCAAGAGGCGGCTGCTCTGAAGAAGAAAGCGGAAAACTTCGAGCTGAGACAAGGAGAACTCTTCAAATCTGGTATCTTGAAACCCCTATTGAAGTGTATTACCCCAGAAAAGGGTAAAGAGGTCCTCGAAGATTTGCATGCGGGTTTCTGCGCCTCCCATATAGGAGGCAGGACTTTAGCCGCCAAGGCCAGGCGGCTCTATTTCTGGCGAAGTCTGGAGTCGGATGCTATGGAAATGGTCAAAAAATGTGACAAGTGTCAAAAGTTTGGCAAGCTAATCCATCGTCCGGCCACAGACCTGACGGCCATCCACAGCCCAATTCCCTTTGCCAAATGGGGCATGGACATACTTGGGCCTTACACCACGGCCCCAGGCGACAAGCGCTACATATTGGTAGTTGTGGATTACTTTACCAAGTGGGTAAAGGCGGAGGCGGTCAAAAACATCAAGACAAAAGACGTCATTTCCTTCATCTAGATGAATATTATCACTCGCTTCGGGGTGTCCATGTCTATGGTTTTTGACAATGGTCCTCAATTTGAGACGCCTCAACTCAAGACTTGGCTGGGAGAACAAGGGGTCTCAAGCGTCTTTGCATCAGTCGGCCGGCCCCAAGCAAACGGCAAGGTTGAAGCCTTCAACAAGCTAATCTCAGACGGGATTAAAAAGAAAATTGAACGGGCTGGTGGTCTTTGGGCGGATGAATTACCACACGTCCTCTGGTCCATCAGAACAACTGCTAAAGGGGCGACTAGAGAAACCCCAATCCTCATGATGTATGGTGCAGCAGTTGTCCTGCCCATTGAACACTATGAGCCGACTCTTCGAGTCATGTTATATGACGAAGAAGCTAACTGGGAGGCCATGCGGCTGGCATTGGACTCACTTCAAGAGCGCAGGGGCAATGCTGCCTTGCGCCATGTGATTTACCGTCTGAGAATGATACGGGCTTACAACAAAAGAGTACACAAGCGTCCTCTCAAAGTGAGGGACTTTGTGCTACGGAAAATGGAGGCAGTCGGTAGGGTGAATGAGCAGGGAAAGTTAACCCCAAATTGGGAAGGCCCCTACCGAATATATGAGGAAGTAAGAGACGGCACCTACCTCCTGGAAGAACTAGACGGCAGAAAGCTACCTAGGACTTGGAATGTAGACAACTTAAAAAAGTACTACTTCTAAGTACGAATGTAAATACCTCAAATTTTGTCATTTAAAATTTGTCTAATGAGAATATGCCTTCATTTCCAACTTGTCTTTTCTTATTATTAGTGTTGCCTGTACAAAATACAGACGACCAATGTATTTGGATAGCGTCTGTCCCAACAACAGACGTCCCAATCCCTCTGAAGAAGCCGACTGCTTTAAAGCAGTCGTTTCTACGAAATTCTTTAAATTTATACCAACACTTAACGAATATTTCCTTAAATCTTTAAAAGGCCAAAGGGCGGATAAAAGGCCGGATATTAGGAAAACATATAGAGGCCGAATGGTCACAGTCTGCTCTAACATGAGTATGACCGTCTGCTCCAACATGAGTCAGATAACCGACGACGCCCGTTCGGGCGAATTCGTCGAGGAGAAGCATCTCCCATTTGGGTGGCACATTGCTCTACAAATACATCAAGCGTCCCTACCGAATGCTAAGGCAGCATTCGCAGTCGTTTGGTTTAATCGAAAGTGAATTCTTTAAGGCCAGAATTTTCTAACTGATTTAGCACAGTCGCGAAAGGGTCACTATTTCATAAGTAGAGGCTATTGAGGCATTAGGCCGGATGCGCCTGTTTTTGCTCTGGGGCAAGACAGGCGGAAAATTTTTACTAATCTACAAGTCAACTAATGAGGCCCTTGGCCAGATACGCCTGTTTCTGCCCAAACGCAGGACAAGCGAACTATTACTTACCAAGAAAACGAGCTAAAATACTTAGCAGATTAAAAAAGACTTGTGGGTCGGATGCACCTGCTCTTTGCTCTTGGGGCGAGACAGGCGGTTTATTCTTAAGTAAAATTAAAACTAAGTTAAAACTTTGCATCTTTTCTCGTCAAGGCCTTAGGGAGAATGCGCCTGTTTTTAGCTCTTGGAGCAAAACAGGCGAGGGATTTCTTTTTAGCAGATTTGCTAAATCAATAATCTTATATTTCGTTTGAGCCAATGGCCGAATGAAAACAATTATTCATTCGCTCAGAATGGCCGTCTGTCGCGTGGTTTGGGGCAATCACCATGGTGATTGATTGACTTAGAAACCATGTATAATCTTCTAAGTATCAATAATTTCTAAGTCAATCAATCCACTCAACCGAAACCACTCGACATCCGTCCAAGGGAAAGAACATTCGCGTGGTATACAGGTTATAATACTTAGCCAAAAAACATGAAATGAAAAAATTTGAAGGACAACAATATGAATAACTTCAGCCAAACGGCCGAATGATTTTAAAATTAAAAAGACCAATCGCCACCAGACGATTGGGTAAAATTGTTTGCTGGCAAAGCAAGAGATATTGTCAACTTACCCAACCCCTCGGTCGGTAAAGATACATAAATACTCGGCACGCAGGCCGGAAGATGAAATGTATGGCCATTCGGTCGCAGAAATAACTAAAAAGCTTTAAGGGGCAGAGGGATTATCAGCATTGGCAGCCGCATCATCAGTTGCCGGCTTCTCTTCATTTTCATCATCCTCCTCTTCCCCATCTTCGTCCCCGGAGGAGCCTGAAGAGGAGTCGGCCTCTTAACCATCAGCGTCATCCTTGTTCGCCTCCTCTTCAGCCTGACGAAGGAGTTCAGCATTGAAATCCTCGTTTGCTTGATCAAACTTAGATTTCCAGATGCAAAAAAAAGCACCCGGCTGTATTGCCTCCCATGCCGTCCGCATGATGGATTCATAGTCTTCCATTATTTGTTTGACAAGGGCCTGCTTCTCCTCCTCAGCACGGGACCAGAACTTGGCCTTCAACTGCTTCTGCTGGTTCGCCAGGCGCCCCTCCAGGCGGCCAACCCGCTCCTTGGCCCTCTCGGCCTCTTTCTTGGATTCTTGAAGAGGCTCAAGCTCTTCCTTAAGGCCTTTAACTTCAGCCTTAAGGTCATTGATTTTGGAGCGGGCCGAATCCAAGTCCTTCTTCACCTGCAGGTTGGCGTCCGCCTTGGAATACATCATATCAAGGTTCAGAAGCTCATTCTGAGCAATTTCAAATTGAGCTCGGTCTAAGGCGGACTCGGCTCGAGCTTTAGCAGCTGTTACCTCTTTAGACTTTTCCTGAATTGGCCGTCTTACCCCCTGGATGCACAGCATGGCCTTGAAGTAAGAAAAAGCTGGATGGTCAAAACCAGTTGGATATGTGCTAAATATTAAGGAAAATTTAGCTAACTTTTTTACCTCACAGAGGTTCCCCAAGATGGCATCCAAGTTAAGGGTGCCGACTCCTCTTACGGACGCCTTATCCTCTGGATCAAGCGCCCGCAGCATCTCCTTGGCCATCCAGACGACGATCGGCCTTTGCACAGAAGCTGCAAAATTATAAGTTAGTCAAGCAAGTTCCGAGAAGCAATCTTAAGTATCGAAATTCAATGAAAATGCGGCTCATACCGTTCGGCTGAGCCTCATCCTCCTTCTCCTTCTTATGACACCTCTTCTCTCCTGTTGAGCCGACAACAGTGCTGGGTTGCTTAAAGACACCCTTCGATGCCTGAGTGGCATCCGGTTTGCTGACCTCCCTGTCAGCTTCGAGAATAGAGCCGTCCCCTCTCTTGGGCTTGTGAGCAATGTGCTTTCGGTTGTTGCCGGATGCACTCACATCACCCGCCCCTGTTTTTTGAATTTTGGGCTGGGATTGCTTGGAGGGAGAAGGCCTGGTGGAAACTCTCTGCATTAACAAAAGGAAAGGCGTCAGAAAAGCAGGCGGGCAAAATTTAACCTCAGTTGAAAAAATATACCAAGTGTCATAAACAGCTACCTTGGGAGTCCCGGCTGCTTTCTGCTCGTCACTCGCCCTGTTAAGGACGTTGGTGCGGTACTTTGCTACAGAGACGGCAGCCGGCTTTTTTGTTGCCGAGAGCTTTTCCATTGCTTTGTCTGCACCAAAAAAAAGGAGTTAGGCTTTATAAACATACACTGAAAGACAATTTAAAGTCTACATAAAATCAGACGGCCGACTACCTCTCGGCATCTGAGAGCTTAGACTACAAGCGGCCAAGTACACCCCATCTTTTAGCCACTTGTAAAGAGGAATGTAGCTCTGGGGGACGACTATTTTCTCCCCATGCTCATTTGTCCGAACGGACACTTTAAACAGATCCCGGTCAAAAATTTCCACCTGGGCCCGCATAGGGAGAGGGGGCAAGGCGCTCTTGCCAGCCAGGAGGGGCTGATCCTTGTTCTAGCGATTGCATTTTTCGTTCAGTCGGCTTTTAGAAGAATGTATAACGTAGAACTTTGTTCTCCAGTCCTTTCATTTGTTCTCTTTGCCGACTGCCATCATGTACCCCTTGCAGGTGGACAAGGTGTACCAGCCTTCGCCGCCCTTGGCAGGCGCACGACTGAGATAGTGCATGTGGGCGAATGCCTCAAAGCTGGGATCCACCTCCAGCATTTCACATGCGGCAACGTACCCGATGATATTTATCCATGAGTTCGGGAAAAGTTGCCAGATACCCAGTTGGTATCTGCAAGTATCCTCTACACGGCTGGATGGAGAGGGAAGCGTAAACCAGCCTGAAGGACCGCCTCGTAGCAGCCAAAGGCTTTGTCCTTATAACTGGCCAGGGAGGGCCAGGTTATAGTATCCTTATTGTCATATGCATAATAAAGATCTCATTGGAAAGACCATTCGTAATGAGTTAAAACATAGGATTTTACACGTAGGAAATTTGATGAATATAGTTCATAACTAGGATCGAAATAATGCTGCGCAAAACTGGAAAATTTTATCGAGCACAGAAAGCTGCTGAGGCATGTAGGAACTAGCGTCAGGGAACAAAGTCTAGCGCTAATTATTTGACTTTAGCTCCAGGCAACAGCTACTGTCGCCAGACGCTAAAGCCAAATTGTGGCGCTGGCCTCTGTTAGCTGGCGCCAAGTTCTTCCAATACCGAGCCAGAAATATGCGATCTAATTTCGACTAGTTTTAAGCACTGTTTGCTCGATCCTACTTCCTGATTGAGTTTTTTTTCACTTTTCTAAAACCCATATGTGTTCTACATATGGACATAACCCTCTGGGAATCATGCTCCATCTACCTGATTGAACGCTCAGAGAAACAAAGGGTACATCAGAGAATGTTTAATTCACTAAACCATGGAAGCGAGTTTTTCTTTACTCGCGGTGTCCCATCCACTCGCGCCAACCCTTCACGGTTAGGTTTCCTCACGGTGCATCTTGACAATTAACCATAGACCCTCTTTTGACTAACCCATATCCCGAACTTTAGAGAACAAGAGCCATGTTTAGGTTGCAAACTCATTGCATCATGTTATGCCTACTTGACTAGTTGGCATTATTGGTTGTGCATACTCTATGTGTTTTTTTCTAACCATTTGTTTGACTTGTGTTAGGATTAAATAAACTGATTTATGACTAAAAGAACTTTGCTTAATTAATTAATTAATTAGAGTAATTATAGTCTAATAATTTAATCAGAGTTGACTTAGTACGACTTTAGGCATACCATGTAGAGTAATAACACCGAAAGCAGTTCCAGATCGACATTCCAACAATGGCGCCAAGATTAAAACTGCAGCGCCACTCTGTGGAGCGTAGCGTTTGGCGACACTCTTGTCGTCTGGTGCTACACTGCAAAGAGAGGCGCCAGTCTTGTCGTTTTGGCGACAGTTCAGTTTATTGCTCGAGTCATCACCTTATGTCTAATTGAACAGTTTGCTAGTCAATTCTTTTAATTTTTACTGGTAATAATACCGTGTCAAGTCATTAATCGAGTCTAAGCACTAAGTCCCATGGTCTTACACCAGAGTCAAAGCATGTCACTTACACTCACCACATAAAGCACACACTAATGCACACTTTGACCATGTCTAAGAGAGTCTTGTATGCATGTATTTTCCGTCATATTTTTTAGGGGGGTAAGTTGGATATTAATCCTCCAATTAAACCACCTGTTTGAACCATATACTTAATCCCCAAAAATGTACACCTTATTTTTGCCAAAAATATGCACCCTAATATGCTCCCTATTTTTGCTTTTTTCTTTTTCAAAACCCGTAAAGTCAAAGTCAAAGTCAATTTAAGTCAAGTAATTAAAACAAAAATGGTTTAATTTACAGCGCGTGATCAAGAAAGGAAAGGCGTTTGATCAAAGACAACCTTTTTGTTCAAGTTCAACTTTTCGACAAACCAATCGCTCGTAAAAGGAAAGCTAAGACAATAATGGCAACTCAAGAGGAAGTTAATGAGCTCAGGAACCAATTGATTACTGTGACTGAGGCGTCAAAGGTTTTAATCCTCAAAATTGATGATCCTGTGAAGCAACAACAGATGGACCTTATGCAAGAAAGTCTGAGCAAACTGTCTAGTGACTATAAGTTTTAAGGAATTAGCTCACAAAGGGTCTCAGTGGACAAGGATCTTCTTCCGCAGAAGTTCAACGCCAACGACATCCCGAAATTCAAAGCGACTGACAACCCTTATTTTCACCTAAGAGCCTTCAAAACAATAATGAGCATTAAGGGTATTAACAAGAAGGTGTTCCCCTCTTTGTTCTCTCTATCTCTTGAAACCGTTTTCCAACAATGGTTCTTCTCTCTTGAGAAAGAAAGAACCTCTACTTGGAAGTCTATAGTAAACGCTTTCATTGATAGGTACAAGTGCAACATTCAAGTTCAAACTGACTTTAGGGAACTGGAAATTCTCAAGTAGAAGGAGAATGAAGGTTTCACTTCTTTCTTCAACAAATGGAGAGAAACCTCTGCTAAGATGATTGAAGTACCAAGCGAAATAAAATCTGTGAGGTTATTCATCAAAAACCTTCAAGAGAAGTACTCCAAGCATCTCAAATACCAGAATAATCTTCATACCTTCAAGGTTGTCTATGACATTGGAATTAATATTGAAGACGACCTGACTAAGCTGTAGGCTGCTACCATTAACTCCAACAATGGCTGGAAAGGAAAGAAGAAAGACCATCCTTCTTCTTACTAAACCACCCACTCAAACAATGTTAGTACCTTTAACTTAAGTGAAGTCCTTGCTATGAATAATCAAGGACAAAAGAAACCATTTAGGAGGAACTTTACTCTTATAGGTATGAGTTATGACATCCCATTTGACCGACTAAATGCAAAAGGTCTCATAACTTCTATTGGACCATTTGGGGACCTACTAGTAGAGAAGAGGACAACTAACTGGAACCCCAATGCTCACTGCAAATATCACCAAGGTAGGGGCCATCTTACCGAAAATTGTAGGAAGCTTAAGGAGGCTATCCAAGATTTAATCGATAACAACAAACTGCCATTGCCATCTACCATTAAGAATCAAGGGGTCACACTATTAAAAAAGACAGATAGATTCTACTGTCAATACCATCCATCAGGGGGTCACCCTATTGAAAATTGTTTTAATATAAATAATTAATTCAAAAAATGATTGATGACAAAAAGCTAGTCCGAATTCCACAAGAGGAAGACATAAGCATTAATGGGGTTTGGGATAGTGATGAAGAAGATGTCTACTTACAAGACATGGAAGGACCTCCACCTTCAGTGTCATATTCCATGGATGATTTCTGGGTTGAAGAGGATTCATCTATAGACGTCCTCACAAGATCTAGGAGAATGATACCTCCCATTTCAACGCAACCTATACCAACTACGCAGCAAGTTCCCATACTTATCATAGAAGACAATGATATTGTCAAACAGTTCAAGAAAACCAAGGTTAAAATGAATATACGGAAGCTTCTAGCAACATCTCGAGAGCATATGTCGTTGGCAGTGATGAATGCTTTGGATAAGATAGGGATAGATTCTGACACCACTCCTGAGGGGTTGGCTAACTTCCTTAAGAGTGATCTCCCTAGTCCGACCAGCTTGATCACCTTTTCCGACAAGGATTTATCTCGAGAAGGTGACAGGCATTATAAGGCACTAAACCTCACAGTAGTTTACAAGAGAATGAACGTCCCTATGACTTTTGTAGACAATGGGTCGACCATTAATGTCTATCCACTTAGAACTGCGAGGATGCTAGGCATAAGGGATGAAGACTTAACCTCGTCAACACCAGGAATAAGAGCTTATGATAACACTCGTCGTCAAGCTCTTGGCAAGATTACCATGAATATAACGGCGAGAGCAATAGAACACGCTACTACATTTCAAGTGGTAGATATAAAAGCGTCATTCAACTTATTGTTGGGACGCCCTTGGCTTCATGATTTAAAGGTCGTCCCTTCATCTCTCTCCACTAACAGATAAAGGCCATAGTTGGAGGAATTCCCATCACGATCGATGCTTCACCCATGAGGATTAAAGCTATAGAAAATTCCATCATTAACGTAGAGCACGATGAAGATGATGAAGACTTGTGGGGCTTTAATGAAGAGGTCTCTTAATTGAAGAGGATGAAAGGACCCCTCTCTGCCAAGAACCCCATTCCAATATGATAGTGAACACTATTATGAAGAAACAAGGACATTTTACTAGGATAAATCTAGGAAAGAAGAAAGGAATAGCAAAATCGCTCGAATTACCTTGCCTCCCTTAATTAGACACTTTCGAACTTGGTTTCAAACCGACTCGAGAAGATCTCAAGCGAGCCTAAGAAAAGTCAAAGGGGTGTAGGAACGCTCGCATCCAAAAGAAAGCAATCCCAATGGATCAATATCCTCTTAATCTCAATGGACAGTTCATAAAAGAAGGAGAGGACTATCATGCTACGAATTTCCCGATCCTTTTGTCGTAAATGGAATAAGGCAACTGGGATTCGAAATTATCCTAGATTGCTATTTTCTAGATGAGATACCAACTCCTATCCTCAAGGAGAAAGCACCCCCATGCTTTAAATTTAATTTCATGGGATTATCATTTGGGCGAGAAAAAGATGAGCCGATGTACATAGAGGATAACTCCTTGCTCATCCAAACGATCCTACAAAGAGAAAGCTTTGACCCCTCAAAGCTTATCACTCCAGCAGAAGGATCACTACAAGGGTGGCGCAAGGCAGTCAAGGTGACTACTCCAAGTGGAAGGATAATCTCCATTGCGACGGGGCAAGGACCGATTTTCGAAGAGTCGTCTGAGTCAGAGTTGGAGTCAGAGTCTTTTCCTGTAGAGTCATCTAAGTCCTTAGTTGTAGCACCCCCTTCTTCCATCTCTTCCCCTAGGATAGTTAGCAATCAAGTCCCTTAGGACATATCTCTTTTCGATGTAATGATTTTTGAGTTTAATAATATGTCTTCTTCCTCTTACTCCTCGTGCTTTCCCTTAACCCAAGATGACGAGCATTGCTTAACTAACAATGAAAATGTCAAAGAACTTATTAAAGCAATGGAAACACTTAAAAAGAAAACGCCGATAATTGAGGAAACTGAGACGGTTAATATCTCAAATGATTCAACCAATAAAACAGAAGTTAAAATCGGTCTAACACTTAATGAACAAGAAAGAATCGATTTAATCAATCTACTTAAAGAATTCATCGATGTATTTGCTTGGTCATATGAATATATGCCAGGCATTAATAAAGAAATAGCTCAACACACCATACCGCTAGTTCCAGGAATGAAACCTGTAAAACAAAAATTGCGTCGAATGAAACCCGACGTAGCTCTTAAAATAAAAAGAAAAAATTCAAAAACAAATAACTGCAGGTTTTATCAGGGTGTCCAAATACCCCGAATGGGTCGCGAACGTCCTCCCAGTTCCGAAAAAGGATGGAAGGGTAAGAATGTGTGTTAACTATCGAGATCTAAACAAGGCAAGTCCAAAGGACGACTTCCCTTTACCACACATGGATATTCTGGTAGATAATACAGCGAATCATGCACTTCTCTCGTTCATGGATGTATACGCGGGGTACAATCAAGTTCTCATGGCAGAAGAAGACATGGAGAAAACAACCTTCATAACACCATGGGGTACTTACTGCTACACGGTAATGCCATTCGGGTTGAAAACGCGGGTTCTACTTAACAATGAGCAGCGACTGCCTTGCTCCATGACATGATGCACAAAGAAGTTGAAGTATATGTGGACGATATGATTGTAAAGCCAAAAGATCGCCCAGGCCATCAAATATCCTTGAGAAAATTCTTCGAAAGGCTAAGAAAATACAACATGAGGTTAAACCTATCCAAATGTGCTTTTGGAGTCACCTCAGGCAATCTTTTAGGTTATGTCATAAGCTCTAGAGGAATAGAGATAGACCCAACCAAGATCAAGGCAATCATATCAATGCCACCGCCCAGAACCGAGAAGCAAATTCGAGGATTTATTGGCCGATTGCAATACATAAGCAGGTTGATATCAAAATTGACGACAATATGTGAACCAATATTAAAAAAGCTTAAAAAGAATGTACCATTAATATGGGATGACGAGTGTCAAAAAGCCTTTGAAAAGATCAAAGCCTATCTTTCAAATCCTCCTGTATTGGCACCAGCACTTCCAGGAATATCTCTTAGGTTATACTTAATAGTCACCAAAGAAACAATGGGAGCCCTGCTCGCACATGAAGTAGAAGGCAAAGAAAATGCAATCTACTATCTAAGTAAAAAGATTCTCGAGTATGAGGTACGCTATATGATTAGTAGCATGTATGCCACTCTTTTATCCTTTTTCTCTAAGGATTCTCCCCTTATTTGCACTTGTTTGACCCTTTTTCTAAGCTTTTTTACCTTGTTTTGTTTCCTCCTTTCGTTTCTCCTTTATCTTCCCTTTTCTTATTATTCTCGCCTTCTATTATTTTGATTTCCATGCTTTTGTTTGGTAGGTATTTTGTGCCGAAAGAAAGAGGATTTCAAGGAGCCAAGCAAACTATTCTGCGCGGGATGTAGTGCGGCTGTTGCGCGGGCGCGCACCCTTGGCTGTGCGGGCGCAGCCTTGTCAGAACCCGCGCAACCAGGCTGAAGAAACAGACCCAAACCAGAGAGTTTGCGTGACCTATTGTGCGGCTTCTATGCGGGCGCGTGACCTGCTGCGCGGGCGCGCTTGATTTCCCCATACCCTCAAAGTTGCGGCCACGCACTATACTGAGAAGGCGCAAACTTCTACTGCACAGGCGCGCATATGCCGTGTACGGGCGCGCACCGCTCGATTTCTGATTTCCTTGCGCCTTGATGCCCAAGTTTCTTTCATTTAGGGGGAGCCACATATATATAGACGGGACTCTTTGTAATAGAGGACACTTAGTACTAATTCCATAGAATATTAGCCTAATCTAGGTAGAGAAAGTAGATTGTTATTCAAGCATCCTTTATTGTATTCAACTTTGCTCAAGTTTTAATCTTCAATCAGTCAAGCAAGAATCCAAGTTTTCATCTTTCATTAATCCTTTCTTTAGTAATCTCTTCTCCTTTCCTTTACTATTTTCTATTTGTTTTATTGTTGCTTATTCTTGTTAATCTTATTAGTTCATCTAGTTGTTATTGATTTCATTGATTTTAATCATATTTTGTTTTGAGTTTATTTCTAGTTTTGATATTATGTTTAATCTCCCTTCTCTAGGCTAAACTTTTATATGAGTTGATATTTGATGAATGATGAATGATATTTGATATTTGATGAATATGAGTTGATATTTGATGAATGATGATGTTTGGATTAAACTTATGCCATAAATTGATGAAAGACATGATTTTTAATAGCTTGAGATTATTGTTGCACTCTATTTGATGTTTTCTAGTTTAAATGCATGAAAGTGATTTGAACTAGATTAAGATCATCTCTATTTTAATGACTGCATGAGAATGAGTTATTAAAGTGGAGTTTTTATGGATTGTGCTTCTTTATTCTCTTGATGTGATTGTAACTAATAGGATGCATGAGAATGATCCTTATTAGTGTAGACATATTTCATTGATTTTCCTAGACTATTGCATGAAAATGAATTGTTTAGGTAGAATCTTGTGTTCTTTGGCATGTGATTCATGATAATCACTATTATTCCCCTCTTTCTAATCATATTGGACACCCCCGTATCCCTAGCGTCATTTTCCCTTGATTTTAATCATCATTTTCTTGCTTATTTGTAGTTTTAGTGTTCTTACTCAACAAAACCAACAAAAACAATCTCCTTTTTACTCTTGCATTGGTGATTATTGATGTTGAATTAGTGTGCTTCCCTAGTGGTTCGACCCTTTACTTGCCACTAACTAGTTTAGTGTATGTTTAGGTATTATAAATGATTAATTTGATTAGGGTAGTAGCTTAACGACCTATCTAACCCTTGATCAAATTTTGGCGCCGTTGCGGGGGAGGCGGCTTGTTTAGCGTCTATTATTTCTTTTGTTAGAGTCATTTTACTTTCTTTTCTTTTTGTTTTAATTTTTTGTTTTATCATCCTTGTCATTGCTCATTGTTTTCTTAGCTTTGGTGAATGCTTAGGAGGTCTCAAGGAGCACCATCACATCAAATTGACCACGAAATCAACCGAACCTTGAGACAAGTCGGTAGGCTTTATCAAAACGAGGGAATTGGTTTTTGTGATATAGTTGATAGTGAGAGTGATACTTACTCTTCAAGTTCACCAAGCGGATCAATGGCGGGACAAGAGAATGATGTTTTGTTTCGTGAGTTTTGAAATCCGGAGGATTATGAGCTCACGGGAGGTATTTTGCTACCCGTCACGGAAACCAACTTCTCAATCCATCCACAATATACTAGAATGGTCTAATCGGAGCAATTTTCCGGAAGTGCAAGTGAGGACCCTATTGAACATTTGGAACGATTCCTTGAATTGTGCGCAATGATGCAAACCAATGAAGAGAGTCAAGACTACATTCGTATGCACCTTTTCCGGCAATCTCTCACCGGACAAGCAAAGAAATGGCTAAAGCAAGTAAAGCCTAACACTCTCAAAACATGGAGGGAGGTGGTAAAGGCGTTCTTGAAGTGATTTATCTCCGAGGAGAAGATCGCCGAAATGAAAAGGAAAATTTCATCATTTGAGCAAGATGCCGATGAAATCTTGGTGAAGCATGGGAGAGATTCAAAGAGTTGTTACAAGCGTGTCCCCACCATGAGTACAATCAAGGGTTGCTCATGCGGTTTTTCTACGACGGATTGGAGCCCATGTCAAGAGCCAATTTGGATGCGGGGGCGGGTGGTCAATTAATAAAAATCCCTCAAAATCAAGTTAAAGCCACAATAGAAGAGGTAGCAAAGAATTACTCTTGGGGGGGGCGAAGAAGAAATGCTCCAAAGAGAGGTGGTATTTACGAATTGGAGAAAGTTGATCAATTACAACATAAAATTGATCAACTAACAAAAGGGCTTTCCAAGTTGAACACGAGTGTGAATGCAAGTTCAAGTGGTGGAGCAAGCTCCTCTCAAGTTAACTCTTTCTCTTGTCAAAATTGTGGAGGAACGAACCATGATACATCTTATTATGGAGGTTTAAGCCCCGAGCATGTACCGACATACAACACAAGGCAAGAGGGAGCGGCGGTGGATTAGCTTGGAGACAACCACCACCCAGGTTTGTACCTCAACCTCAACAATGGAACAAACAAGCTTAACCTTCCTACAGCTCCAACCCTCAATATCAAAATCCACCTCCATATCAACCCCAAAACCCAAGAGGAAGCTACCCAAGGAACAACCAATACAACAATCAAACCCAAGCACCTCAAAGAAATCATCAAGAACAATCACCTCAAGCGGAGCTAACTCAAACTCAACTCCTCCAATCCATGCATGTGCAAATGCAATATTTTGGGCAACAAATGCAAGAGATAAGAGCTCACAACAAGATGGTTGATTCACAACAGCTCAATTGGCCGAGAGAACTCCTTTCAATTCACCATCTACTCTACCCGGACAACCACAACCTAACCCATCTCACAACCCAAAACCCGATACATGCAAGGCGATCACATTGAGGTCGGTAACTTCCTATGAAGGGCCAAATGAAGGGGATAGTGAGGAAAATAAGGGAGGAGATGAGAGTGTGAATGAAAAAAAGGGAGGTGAGAAAGAAAAGGGTGATGAGATAGAAGGAGGTTCGGAGAAGAAGAAGCTTGACAATGAGAAGACAAGTTCAATTCCTAGTGAGGCTAGGAATCTTGATAGACCGATTCATTTTCCCGATCGGCTTGCGGAGAGGAAGTTGAATGACAAGTTTGTAAAATTACTTAGTGTCATGAAGAATTTGCATATCAACCTCCCTTTTCTTGAAGTTGTGACACAAATGCCATCTTACTCGAAGTTCCTCAAAGATATTCTCACCAACAAGAGGAATCTCAATGATGAGCTTATAACCTTTCCACATCAAGTGAGTGCTCTTGTCCAACATAAGATGCCCAAGAAGGAAAAGACCCGGGAAGTTTCACTTTGCCGGTGAAAATCGGGAACATGGAAGCTAGGGGCGCCTTAGCCGATCTTGGAGCAAGTGTTAGTTTAATCCCACAATCCATTGCTCAAAAACTCAATATAGAAATTATCCCTACAAGGAAGACAATTCAATTGGCCGATCGGTCGGTTAAATTACCTTGTGGAGAGCTTGAGGATGTTCCAATTCAAGTGGGACGCATCTACGTGCCTTGTGACTTTGTAGTGATGAATATGGAGGAAGATGTTAACACTCCTTTGATTTTGGGACGTGAAGCTCTTAAAACATTGGGGGCGGTCATCAATTGCAAGAATAACGCCATCACATGTGAGGTGGCCGATGAAAAGATTTTCTTTGAGTTTTCTAAGTTGCTCAAGCCCCCCATGGTTGAAAAATGTTATAGAGTTGATGTTGTGAATGAGGAGCTAGATCGCTTGGGGAGGGTCGTGATGAGGCCTCAAGATCCAATGATAGAAGCTCTTACATGGAAAGAAGAGTTCCACTCTCAAGAGGCTAAAGAGTTTGTCATGGCAATAAAGGAATCCTGAAAGGAGGAAGTTTAACAACAAGTTGAGATCGAGCTTGAGTCCAAGGAGGAGAAATTGGAGGAGAGTTCTAAGCCTCCTCCCAAGGTAGAACTCAAGCCCCTTCCCCCTTCTTTGAAATATGCTTCTCTAGATAAGGAGGGAAAATACCCTATTACCGTCAATGCTACCCTAGATGGTCTTAATTTGGAAAAACTTCTTGATGTTTTGAGAAAATAAAAGGATGTGATAGGGTATAGCATTGATGATATCAAAGGTATTAGCCCTTCTTTATGCATGCATCGTATTCATCTTGAAGATGATCATTCCACCTCCATTGAACCTCAAAGAAGGTTGAACCCCAACCTTCAAGAGGTTGTGGAGAAAGAAATTTTGAAACTACGTGAGGCGGGCATCATCTATGCTATCTTCGATAGCAAATGGGTTAGCCCGGTTCATGTAGTTCCAAAGAAAGGTGGAATGAACATAATCAAGGATGAAAAGGGAGAGGAAATCTCCACCCGGACGGTGACCGGTAGAGAATGTGCATTTATTATAGGAGATTTAACAAAAACACCAAGAAAGATCATTTTCCTCTTCCTTTAATGGACCAAATGCTTGAAAGGCTTTCTAACCATACTTTCTTTTGTTTCTTGGATGGATACTCCTGATTTTTCCAAATCCCTATCCATCCAAGTATTCTAGAGAAAACTACTTTCACATGTCCATATGGAACATTTCCATACCGAAGAATGCTATTTGGATTATCCAATGCTCCCTCTACTTTTCAATAATGCATGACTTCCATTTTCTCTGAGATGCTTGAAAAATAAATTGAAGTTTTCATGGATGATTTTAGTGTTGGTGGCTCGTCTTTTGACACTTGTCTTTTTAACCTTGAAAAAGTTTTAAAAAGGTCTCAAGAGACGAGTTTGGATTTAAATTAGGAAAAGTGCCATTTTATGGTCTAGGAGGGCATTGTCCTCGGCCACAAGGTTTCAAAAAATGGCATTGAGGTTGATCCGGCCAAAGTTTCGGTGATTGAAAAGTTGCCCCCTCCTACTTCCATCACGGCGGTACGAGCTTTTCTTGAGCATGCCGGTTTTTACCGGAGGTTTATCAAAGATTTTTCATCAATCGCCAAACCTTTGACCGAATTACTCAAAAAGGAGGTTGTTTTTAGCTTCAATGAGGCTTGCCTTGAGGCATTTCGTAAGCTCAAAGAAGCTCTCATTTCTTCTCCCGTTGTGCAAGCTCCGGATTGGAGATTGCTTTTTGAGCTAATGTGCGATGCTAGTGACTTTGCAATAGGTGTAGTTCTTGGTCAAAAGAAATAAGGGAAATCATTTGTCATCTACTATGCAAGTAGGACTCTCGATAAGGCCCAAAAGAATTATCAACAACGGAGAAAGAGATGCTAGCGGTAGTGTTTGCATTCGATAAGTTTCGGTCCTATCTTATATGCTCAAAAGTTATTGTGTACACGGATCACATCGCGGTGTGATATCTCATGACAAAGAAAGAAGCAAAGCCTCGCTTGATCCGTTGGGTTCTCTCTCTCCAAGACTTTCACATAGAAATGAGGGACAAAAAGGGAGCGGAAAACTACGTATCGGATCATTTGCCTAGGCTACCTTTTGAGAACAAGGAGGATGTAACGATTAATGATGAGATAGGATTCGAGGCTCTCATGGCTATGGTGTCAACTTCTACCCCTTGGTATGCGGATATGGCTAACTATCTTGCTTGTGGAGTTGTTCCACCGGAGTATTCTTCTCAACAAAAGAAATTTTTTTTCAAGGAAGTGAGAAGGTACTTTTGGAATGACCCATACCTATTCAAGCAATGTGAAGATGGCCTTTTTGGGAAGTGTATTCCAGATCATGAAATTCAACATTGCCACTCACTACCATGTGGAGGACATGGTGGTGTTGACAAAATAGTGGCAAAAATCTCTCAATCTTTATTGTGGTGGCCGACAATGCATAGAGACGCCCACCAATTCGTTACGTAATGTGATATATGTCAAAGGAGCGGAGGCACTACCAAGAGGGACGAAATGCCCCAACAAAGTGTATTAGAAGTTAAGCCATTTGATGTATGGGGAGTGGACTTTATGGGGCCTTTCGTTTCTTCTTGTGGAAATCTATATATCTTGGTAGCGGTTGATTATGTGACGAAATGGATTGAAGCCATACCCTCACCTACTAATGATCACAAGGTTGTGCTTAAGCTTCTAAAGAAGATCATTTTTCCTAGGTTGGGGGTTCCGAGGGTGCTAATTAGTGATGGAGGCTCCCATTTCGCCAAAGCAATTTGAAGCTCTTCTCAAGAGGTATGGCGTTCATCACAAGGTTGGATTACCTTACCACCCTCAAACTCAAGGACAAGCGGATGTCTCGAATCGTGAAATCAAAAATCTTCTTGAAAGGATGGTGAACAAATCACGGAAAGATTAGTCTTTCAAACTTGATGACACACTATGGGCTCTTTGGACGGCGTACAAGACTCCAATCGGCACGACCCCCTATTGGTTGGTCTATGGAAAAGGCTTGCCACTTTCCGGTTGAGTTAGAATACAAGGCTTGGTGGGCAATCAAAGAGCTAAATATGGATTTATCGTTGGCCGGTGAGAAGAGATTGCTTAAGCTCAATGAACTTGAAGAACTTGGAGATGATGCTTATGAGAGCTCAAGGTTATATAAGGAGAAGACCAAAAAGTGGCATGACAACAAGGTTTTGCTTTTCAACTCAAGGCTTCGTTTGTTTCTGGGTAAACTCAAATCAAAGTGGTCGGGTCCTTTTGTGATATCAAAGACTACTCCTTATGGCTCCTTTGAGTTAGATGCGGATGGTAACAAGTTTATGGTTAATGGTCATCGTTTAAAGCATTACTTATTCAAGGAAGAAGTTGGTATCATCGAATGTATAATGCTCGATCCTTTGGATCCCAAGCCTCCCACTTGAAGAATTATCCTCATGGTCAAGCTAGTGACCTCATAAAGAAGCGCTTCTCGAGAGGTAACCCGAGTTTCTAACTCCTTTCTATATTTTTGCTCTGCGCGACCCCTGTGCGGGCGCGCAGCCCTGTCAGAAACCGCACACTTTTATGCAAATTGGAGATTCGAGACAGAAAGTTCGCGCGACCTAGTGCGCGACCTCTGTGCGGGCGCGTAGGAAAAGGTGTGCGGGCGCGCAAGCACTGTCAGTACCTGCACACTTTTATTCAAAATTGGAGAATTGAGGCAGTGAGTCTGCGCGACCTAGTGCGCGACCCCATATGCGGGCGCGCAGCTTCCTGTGCGGGCATGCAGATCTCCTCTGCGGGCGCGCAGAGTTGGGAAAATCGGGTTGTAACCCCTTCTTCCCCATTTCGCCCTCATATTTTCACAAACCTTATTTCATGCTCTCTTCTCTCTCCTCACAAACTCAAACGCTAACCTTCCAATTTCACCCATTTCCCATAAATTCCATTGATTTTTCTTCAAATCCATCAAAAATTTTCACTCTACTCACAAATTTACCCACTTTCTCTCTCCAAAATACCCAAAAATCCTCCATTTTTATGGTGTGCAAGATTAGTTTAAGGTGGTGTTATTGGGGGTTCTTAGTGGTGTTCAAGCTTCTACTAAGTGATTGTTATGGCTTGGGTTGTTGTTATTGTGTTTCCATTATTGGTTGAGTTCGAAGGGAGTTCTCTTTTGGTTTGGTTGTTTGTATTGCTTTAGGCCACAATGAGCAAAAGGAAGAGTAGAAAATAGCCCCGGTTAAGGGTTGAGGAACCGAGTACTCAAACTCAACAAACTCAAGCTCAAGGACCAAATATTCCCCCTCGATTGAAATTCTTGAACAAGGTCCATGCTACTTTCTTTAATGACCTTCAAGGACAAAAGCTAAACCCCTCGAGACACTATGATCAACGCTCCATGAGAGCTTTGGGGATTGATGATGACATAAGGTCGCTCCTCGACAACTTAGGGATGAATGAGTTCATCAAGCATCAATTTTGAAAATATAAAGAGCCCACCTTCAAATTCTTGGCTTCATTTGAAAAAGAGCCTTATGGGAACAACGACTTCCATATTTCCTTCCAACTATTCAACAACCAGCACACTACGACTCTTAGTGATCTCAATACATTGTTGGATTTAAAACCCGAGGCGGACCTCCTTGCCCTTTCATTGAGCCTATACCCATAGTACGATGCATTTCGATGGTGGCAAACGATTACCGATTTTGAAGAGTTCAACACTAGGTATTCGGTGGCCAACAATATTATCCACCCTATGCTCCGTATCCTTTACCGCATTCTGGAATTTACGGTGTTTATCAAGCAAGACTTGAGTAAGCTCTCGCATGAAGAGCTCTTTACTTTGTGGGTTGCTACTAAGGAGGAGCTGAGAGGGCGGCTCAACATGGGGTACTGGTTCGTCATGTGCTATGAGGCAATCAAGTCGGGTCACAAGATGGGAGAAATTGCCCTTGGTGGGATGATCACAAGGATTGCCAAGAAGCTTAACTATGAACGCTTCTTCCCTTCATGCACTCAAATTGGGTCCGACAAGAATTTATTCATTGACAAACAATAAATGAGAAGGTCGGGGTTCCTCCAAGGAACTTCAGATGCCAACAATTTTCATGCTTGGATTGTTGATCGTGAGCACCATTGTATCTTTCCTTACCCCAGTTGTACATCCTTGGAGCGGAATGCTAGGAATGTATTGAAAATTCCGCGAGACAATGGTATGTTACCCACTACTTTGGGTGGCGCAAGGAATATGGTAGTCGATCAGCAACAACAACAGCAGCAACAACAATATCAGCAACAACAACAACAACAACAACATCAACAATAGCAACAACATCAAGGCATGAGTAGCCTTGAACAACAAATAATGAGCGTGAAACTTGGCATGCAGAGCCTGATGGAGAACCAACATGATATGTTTATGCAAACCTAGGCTCTCTATGGTGCGGCCGTGGATAGGGGTGAGGTCACCCCCCCGGTCAATTACCCCTATTGGCCACCCCAACAAGGCCCGGTCTCTCAGTGGCAGGGATCGCAACCTACTTAGCCCTATTGGCAAGGGCCCTCCTCCCACGGTGTTTCCCCGGTAAACTACACGACGAAAGCCGGGTACGATTATCGTGTCCTAGGGGGAGCGATTTTAGGGGTTACCCCAACTATCCATATGTCGACCTTACCCACCCTTCCCTTCTTTAGCTTCCTGCCCCTTTCGACCTGTTGCCTCAATGGCAACAAGACCTCTTTCAAGGTCACAATGGTTGGCCTCCGGGTTTCATCGATGGTTGGGACCCACACGGCATCCCTCCGGGCGGTTTCTATTACGACACCGAGGATGATGGAGATGATGAAGAAGCCGGCCCTAGTGGCCACTAGCCCCCTTGATCTTTATTTCTCCCCTTTTCCCCCTCCCAATGTTTTAATTTAGCGCACCGCGGACGGTGCATTGTTTTAGTGTGGGGGGGGGTGTGTAGGAAACAAAGGGATGTTTTTTTATAGTGTGGGGGAAGGCTTATCATCATGCTAGTGTGGGGGGGATTTCATTGTAGGTGGTAGAGCTCTCATGGTTCGGTTGGCTTTATCATGTTTTGATGTTGATTTATCTTCTTGATTGCGATGATGATGTCTCTGGGTGATTTTGATGAGCTTTTACTAATGAATTTTCAAGTGTTTGTGTAGGTGATGGCGCTCCTATGAAGAAAAATTCAAACTCCCGATAGTCCAAATTTCCCTTAATCCAATTTTTTTTAGATTGTTTTATTTTATTTCCATTTCTTCATTTTGTTTAAAGTCTTAGTTTCTTTCTTTGATTTTTAACCTGTTTATTTATTTTTGTTTTATCTCAGTCGTTTCTTTCATTTTGGCTCACTTTTCAAGCTTGGAAATGGAGATAAAGGAAGTTAAGGGGCAAATCGAGCCCCCTCGGTGAGATTGCATAATTTATCTTGTCTTCATTTCAAGCGGCGTTTGGTGAGACCTTTCCTCTCTTTTATTTTCTTTTTCTTTGGGTGTTTAGGTTAGGTTTAGCTTAGGAAGAAGTTGAATGGTTCGAGGTTGTTTGCTTTTGGTTCTATGGAACTTGGGATCGTTGATGTTGTTATCGAACGATCACTTGTATGAAGATTGGGATTTAATTGGATTATATGCCTCGTATGTGAACCTTTTTTATTTCTTCCTCTTTCTTTTATTTTGTTTTCCCCTTTTTGTGTTACAAGCATAATTATGACAATTTGAAATGATTTTGGATTTGTAATTTGCTCACTCTTTTGGATTGGTTTGCCTCTCTAGACAATGTGTCTTTGGATGCTTATCTTCCTAGTTGATGAGGGTTTACACGGTTTGAGAATGCTTTGGGTTGAATTAGACACATTGTAAGCTAAGGTAGCCCGATTTAGAACTTTTGAGGACGTTTGAACCCCTAGTTCACGGGAAAGTGGTAAGATGGTGTTGCTCTCTATGGTGGATAGGATTCCCCTGGTTGGTATTTATATTTCTTATCCTGTGTGAGCGTCATTTGTACTAGCCTTCATCATTCTTATGAGCGGCATTTAGGATCCTTAACTATGCATATCTTAATCTTTGTGTTGGCGTCTAGCTCCCAAGATCGTGACAATATAACTCTAGAGGAGGAAGAGGGCATTTCTTCTCATTTTTCTTTGTTTTCTTTGTGTTTTGTTACAAATTTTGTTTTCATTTTTACATTCACCCACTTGCTAACCAATTTGAGCCTTATTTCCCCTTTCTTAACTTAACCATATTACAAACCTATCGGCCTATGTTCTACCAACCCTTGTAGTTAGTGAAGCATTTGCTTGTGAGGTTCGAGTTTTATAATGTTGAAATTAAGCAAGAAAGTTGTGTATTTCGGTTCAAGTAAGGTTTTGAAAGATTATTCATGAAAAGAGTATGCAAAAAAGTTTGGCAAGAAAGTTGAAACTAAAAATAAAAAAAAAATAGTGAAAAAATATGAAAAAGATTGAAGTAATGTGGTGTGGTTTGTTTTGAAAGGTTGTAAGTTTGAGAATAGGTTCAATTCTTAGGATGTTCTTGAGAGATGGCCACTCTTATGCTTCATTTAGGAATTGCCACCAAAATTTTCAAATTGTTTCCCAACCTTAACCCTTATCCATGACATTACAACCCTACTTAAGACCCTTGGATTTTAGAGGGGCGTGGTCAAAGAACGGTGGAGGGAGGTAGATTTAAACCCTATGGAGAGAGTATGCATAGTTGAGATGTCGGGATGACCATATGATTCCGCATAAAAATTTCTTTTTCCGGTTCCCTCGAGGAATCATGAGGATCTATCTAGGGGATGAATTGAAGCTAGTGGAGAGAACGCGGACCATCTTGGTTGGGGCTAGGGCGGAGAATGAAATCATTAGTTCTCTATGCTTAGCTTAGGTTTGTCTTTTTCAACCTTGAGCATCTTGGAACTTGTTTTCCCTCTTTGAATTGAAAAAGACAAGTATTCTTTGGTGCATTTATTTGCATGTGAATCCAAATGGAGCATTTCATTACCTTGAGGCTTGATTGGTTTTGCTAAAACCTTGTCATGTTATGTTTGTTATGTTTGTCTTTTTGTTCCAGTGTTCCTTGCTTGAGGACAAGTAAGAGGCAAGTGTGGGGGATTTTGCTGAGTGGCATTTATGCCACTCTTTTATCCTTTTTCTCTAAGGATTCTCCCCTCATTTGAACTTGTTTGGCCCTTTTTCTAAGCATTTTTACCTAGTTTAGTTTCCTCCTTTCGTTTCTCCTTTATCTTCCCTTTTCTTAGTCTTCTCGTCTTCTCTTTATTTTGATTTCCATGCTTTTTTTTGTAGGAATTTTGTGCCGAAAGAAAGAGGATTTCAAGGAGCCAAGCGAACTGTTTTGCGCGGGATGTTGTGCGGATATTGCGCGGGCGCGCACCCATGGTTGTGCCGGCGCGCAGCCCTATCAGAACCCGCGCAGCCCGGCTGAAGAAATAGAGCCAAACTAGAGAGTTTGCGTGACCTACTATGCGGCTTCTGTGCGGGCGCGCTTGATTTCCCGGTACCCTTAAAGTTGCGAGCGCGCATATGTCGTGTGTGGGCGCGCACCGCTGGGTTTCTGATTTCCTTGCGCCTTGTTGCCCAAGTTTCTTTCTTTTTGGGGGAGCCACATATATATAGACGGGACTCTTTGTAATAGAGGACACTTAGTACTAATTCCATAGAATATTATCCTAATCTAGGGATAGAAAGTAGATTGTTATTCAAGCATCCTTTATTGTATTCAACTTTGCTCAAGTTTTAATCTTCAATCAGTCAAGCAAGAATCCAAGTTTTCATCTTTCATTAATCCTTTCTTTAGTAATCTCTTCTCCTTTCCTTTACTATTTTCTATTTGTTTTATTGTTGCTTATTCTTGTTAATCTTATTAGTTCATCTAGTTGTTATTGATTTCATTGATTTTAATCATATTTTGTTTTGAGTTTATTTCTAGTTTTGATATTATGTTTAATCTCCCTTCTCTAGGCTAAACTTTTAGCTAGGGGAAGGGGGTGGAAAATATGAGTTGATATTTGATGAATGATGATGTTTGGATTAAACTTATGCCATAAATTGATGAAAGACATGATTTTTAATAGCTTGAGATTATTGTTGCACTCTATTTGATGTTTTCTAGTTTAAATGCATGAAAGTGATTTGAACTAGATTAAGATCATCTCTATTTTAATGATTGCATGAGAATGAGTTATTAAAGTAGAGTTTTTATCGATTGTGCTTCTTTATTCTCTTGATTTGATTGTAACTATTAGGATTCATGAGAATGATCCTTATTAGTGTAGACCTCTTTCGTTGATATGCCTATACTATTGCATGATAATGAATTGTTTAGGTAGAATCTTGTGTTCTTTTGCATGTGATTCATGATAATCACCATTATTCCCCTCTTTCTAATCATATTGGACACCCCCGTATCCCTAGCGTCATTTTCTTGCTTATTTGTAGTTTTAGTGTTCTTACTCAACAAAACCAACAAAAACAATCCCCTTTTAACTCTTGCATTAGTGATTATTGATGTTGAATTAGTGTACATCCCTAGTGGTTCGACCCTTTACTTGCACAAACTAGTTTAGTGTAGGTTTAGGTATTATAAATGATTAATTTTATTAGGGTAGTAGCTTAACGACCTATCTTACCCTTGATCACTATAAACCACTTGAGAAATTGTGCCTCGCATTGGTGTGGGCCACAACCAAGTTAAGACATTACATGCTCGTGCATACAGTCTTTGTAGTTTTTCGATTGGATCCACTCAAGTATTTATTCGAGAAGTCTACACTCAATGGGCGCATATCAAGATGGATATTCAACTTAGCCTAGTTCGATGTAAGATTCATGCCTCAAAAAGCTATCAAAGGATATGTGGTTTCAGACTTTGTAGCGGACTTTCCAATAGAAGATTCAACACCAATACACGACAATGAATTTCCAGATGAGGACTTGATGGTCACGGAGGATGATACTTGGATCTTATATTTCAATGGAGCCTCAAACCAAAAAGGATGTGGCATTGGAGTATTACTAGTATCACCTAAAGAAGAGCATGTTCCAATCTCCATAAAGCTAGATTTCGACGTTACCAACAACGCTGCTGAATACGAAGCATGCGTAGTAAGCCTTGAAACAGCTTTGGCATTGGGAGTGAAGAAATTACGAACATTCGGGGACTCTTCATTAATCATCAATCAGATCTCTAAGAGATGGAAAGTAAGGAGCGAAAGTCTAGCCCCTTACAAAACTTATCTGGAAACTCTCACCAATCAGTTAGAGAAGGTAGAATACACGTATCTACCTAGAGAGGAAAATCAATTTGCTGATGCCTTATCAAGACTACCCTCAATGGTTAGGATTCTTACAGAAATCAAACAAATGCCTCTAACTATAGAAAAAAGGCATGAACCGGCATATATTCAAACTATAAAAGATGATAAAGTGATCCAAGATGAAGAAAAAGAAGAAGAAGAACCATGGTATACGGATATACTTAATTATGTCAACAAAGGAGAATACCCTCCTGTAGACACCCATTTGTGTCTCCCCAAAACCAAACCCGGTGATGAGTGCCTTTCACGTCGAATCATAATCGAATGAAACGAAGTGTGGAAAGGTCTAGTGTTGCGGAAAGTTTTATTTATCTTCTCTTCTCCCTGCTTTTGAAAACTTTATTTTAAGAAAACAGCCAATCCAGTTTGGTTGGTCCATGATATGGGTCCAATAGTGGTTAAGTCGGATAGGGCTTGCAAAGACCTTTCCAACGATATATTATAAGCCCAATTCCGATGAATATTGAGGAAGTTATGGCCAATTTACTAAACTGGGCCCGGTTTGAGCTTTAAGTACGGCCTAATGATCTAGGGGAGGGCCTAATATAATTTATCATTCCTAATACAATTAGGAATGGTTTTAGTCTTCTAGAACATTCTAGAAGGTTCTTTTCATTCCTAATTCAATTAGGACTCTTCAGAGTTTTAATCAAGATCAAATAGCATTTTCGATGAAATTATATTATTTTATCTTCCAGTACAGGAAATTTATCAGATTTTCGAAAACGTGTTGAAAACCACTTTGGCGTCCAACCCCAAGCCTTGGCGCCTGGAACCAGGATTGGCGCCAGGCGCTAGCCACTGGTTCCTAGCGCCAATTAGCCAGGTCTAGCGCCAAGGTTGTTTTGCGATCTTCTGACTCTGTTTTGTTAAATTATCTTTTTTGGCTGATTTTCTCTATAAATATCGTATTAAAAACTCCGTTTTCATCATCTACAATCATTATTCACCAATTTTCCTGATTTCTCATCAACTCTCTTCATTCATCAAGGCTTTTAATTAATTCTCTTTATTCATTCATCATCTTTCATTCATCAATTTTCAATAAATCTATAGCATTCAATTCTTTCTTGCTTTTTAACACAAAATTCCGCATCGTTGCCTTCGCCCTAGACGTGAAAGGTTTTAATTTCTGAGGGTTTGGTCCCAAATCTCTCTTTCAAATATTTAATTTAATTGTTTTGATTATTGTTTTCCTTGAAGTTACTAACGTGTATATTTTGTTATTAGAAAGAGGTACGAGGCATCCAAGTAAGTACTTTAATTGATTTATTGATATTATGATGTAGAAATCATGTTTACATTGTTATTATGATATTCCTAGTATCATGTCTAGGGTAACTTTAATAACTAGTATGATTAAAAGTACGATGCTTCCTATGTTCTTCCTAATATTAATTCATGTTAGTATCATGTTAGGGCTAAAGATTTGATTTTTATTGCTTAGTGACATGCTAGGGTTTGTTATTAATCTTGTTAGTATCATGCCTAGGATCTTGCTATTTTTATTATGCTTTAACATGATTGTGGATAATGTTATTATTATTATTTTAATTATTATTTATGATTGTCATGATTATTTTATTTATAATTATTATTAATGATATCGATTGTTATTTATTATGTTGCTTGATACATTATTTATTTTTTATTGCTTGATCACCTTTATTGCATATTTAAAGGGAATTTTTACTTGTAATCACGCTTAATAAGATAATTAATAATCTTGTTTAGGGTTAATTATGATTATAATTCAAGTGATCGCCAGCAATAGTTTATTTGTGCATTAAATTCAACCAACATAGATTAAACAGGTTTAGGTTTAATTCTATTGATTGCATGTTAATCAGAAAGCGCACATGAATACGATCAGAATAAAGTAGAGGCCTATTATTAGGGCAGGTTCAATCTATTTTAGGTTGGATTTGTACCATCATCCCCGAACCCTATTTTGGTTCATGACCTTATGGAGTTGACGATCTCTTGGATCGTTAAGGGGTGTAACCTTCACCTCGTGAACGGTTTACAAGTTCCTTAAAAACTTGTTGGCGACTCTTTTGCTCTATCTTCTTCACTTTTGGACGCCACCGTACTTTAGTGTATGATCACAGTCGGGTTCAAGCTAGTGGGATTTTAAAGGTTTGAAATTATTCCCTACAGTTTTTTGGCGACTCCACTGGGGAAGATTTCTATTTTAATTCCTTAATTTGTTTCGGCAATGATTTAGAATGAGTGGATGAGACTCGAAAAGTTCTAAGTATTTCATGTGCGTAATTTTGATTAACATTATTGTCTTATGCATAAAAAGGTTCTCATTGGAAAGACCATCCGTAATGAGTCAAAAACAGAGGATTTTACACGTAGGAAATTTGAGAAATGTCTCTCACAACTAGGACTGAAATAACACCGCGCGAAACTGGATGATTTTATTGAGCTTAGAAAGCTGCTGAGGCATGTGGGAAGTAGCGTCAGGGGCCAGAGCTTGGCGCCAAACTTTTAGCCGTAGCGCCAGACACCCGTATTGGCGCCAGGCGCTACAGTTAAAAGTTGGCGCCAGTCTCTTTTTGCTGGCGCCAATTTCCCCCAATAGCGAGCCAGAAATATGCGTTCTAACTTCGACCGGTTTTTCGTATTGTTTGCTCGATCCTACATCCTGATTGAATTTTTTCTCACTTTTCTGAAATCCATATGTGTTCTACATATGGAAATAACCCTCTGGGAATTCATGCTCTATCTACCCGATTGAACGCTCCTGGCTACAAAGGGTACATCTGAGAGGTTGAATTCACCAAACCATGGAAGTGAGTTTTTTCTAAAAACTCGCGGTGTCCTATCCACACGCGCTAACCCTTCACGGTTAGACTTCTGCGCGGTGCATCTGGACAATTAACCATGGACCCTATTTGACTTAACCATATCCCGAACTTTAGAGAACTAGAGCCATGGTTAGGTTGCGAACTCATTGCATCATATTGTGCCTACTTGACTAATTGTGCATTATTTGTTGTGCATATATATTCTATGTCTCTCCTAACCGTTTGTTGATTTGTGTTGAGACTAAAATTAATGACTTAAAGAACTTTTGCCTATTTAATTAATTAATTAATTAATTTGAGTCAATAAAGTTTTTTTTTATCGGAATTGACCTAGTACGACTTTAGGCATACCCCAGTTGACTAATAATACCGAAAACAGTCCCAGACCAAAGCTCCAATATTGGCGCCAAAGTCTGAGTTGTAGCGCCACTGTATGGTGTGTAGCGCCAGACATTTACTAAATAGTCTGGCGCCAACCACTATATTGTGACGCCAGTCCTATCGCTTGGCTGACAGTTCGGATTATTTGTCGAGTCATCACCTAATGTCTAATTAATCAGTTTTCTGTTTAATTCGGTTAATTTTGTTGACAATAATGCTTAATTGAATCAATGTTCGAGTTTAGGCACTAAGTTTCATGGTCTTACACAAAAGTCTTAACATGTCACCTACACTCACTAGTCTTAGCACACACTTTGAGTATATATCACCATGGCCATGTCTTAGGTTCATGCATGATTCGGTCTTTTCCGTCATTTGAGTTGGGGGGTACATTCTATTCCTAATTTTTCATATCCCTCCATCTAAATCTTCTTTCGCATTCTTCCATCTTTCTTCACTTCCTCCATCAATCGCATGTTGAATAAAGTTTGAGTCAATAATTAACAATAAGTATCCCCAAATTCCTTTCCCACAGTACTTGGTCGAGGAGAGAAGGGCGATTAATCAAGGACAACACCTTTGTTCAAGTCTTACTTTTTGATAAACCGATTCGTCAAAAGAGAAAGGCTAAGAAGATAATGGCAACTCAAGAAGAAGTCAATGAGCTTAGGGACCAATTGGTTACCATGACTGAGACACTGAAGTTTCTCGCACTCAAGGTCGATGATCCCGTGAAGAAACAACAGATGGATCTCATGCAAGAGAGTCTAAGCAAGCTATCTAGTGACTATAAATTTCAGGGCATGAGTTCGCAAGGGGTCTCGCTGGACAAAGAACTTCTTCCGCATAAGTTCAACGCCACCGACATCCCTAAATTCAAGGCAACAGATAACCCTTATTTTCATCTAAGAGCTTTTGAAACTATAATGAGCATTAAGGGTATCGATAAGAAGGTTTTCCCTTTTCTATTCCAACTATCTCTCGAAACCGTTTGTCAACAATGGTTCTTTTCTCTCGAGAAAGAAAAAACCTCTTCTTGGGAGTCGATAACAAACGCTTTAATAGATAGATATAAGTGCAACATCCAAGACGAGACGGACCATAGACAAATTGAGATGTTAAAACAAAAGGAAAACGAAGGGTTCACTTCTTTCTTCAATAAATGGAGGGAAACTTCTGCTAATATGGTCAAGGCTCCTACCGAAAAAGAATCTGTGAGGATGTTTATCAAGAATCTCCAAGGGAAGTATTTAAAGCACTTAAAGTACCAACACAACTTGAATACTTTCAAAGCTGTTTATAATATATGCATTGACATTGAAGATGACCTTCTGAAAGATAATAGTGCGAGGGGAAAGAAGAGCGACCATCCTTCTTCTTCCTCTAATGAGGTACATGCTACAAACACCTCTAAACAACGAATCCAAAGATCAAAAAGGGTGTTCACTCCACTTGGTATAAGTTATGAAACGGCTTTCGAGAAGCTACATCATAAAGGACTAGTCATGCCCATATGGCCCATCAAAGATCCGGTTCCAGAAGCCAGACCACCTAAGTGGGACCCTAATAAGCACTAAAAATATCATCAAGGAAAAGGCCACGACACTGAAGAATGTTGGAAACTCAAAGAAGCTATTCAAGATCTGATTGATGACAATGAAACTTCCGAGATTCTAGCCATCGAAGTTGACCAAACATCCTTTGATCCATCACTTCTTATCACACCTATAGGAGAGCCTATGATCGAGACAACTTATATGACCTCTCTCGATGAAGTGGCCATAATTGAGGAGGATGAAAGTCTTTTCTTAGATAATACCAAGGAAGAATCGTCAAGTCTGAAAGAGGACATTCGAAAACTGCAAGATGTCATTGCCATGCTCTTGAATGTGGTAGAAGGACTATCAAATCGGGTGATGGCCATCGAACAAAATTCTCGCCAAGGGTTTAATGACGAACTCAATGCTCCTAAGCCACAAGCAAAACGGACCATTGTAGAATACACACCAATAGGAATGACTTACAATGAAGCTTTTGACTGTCTTCACGATCAAGGTCTCATTCAATCCGTTGGTCCCAGTCAAGACCCTCCATCTGAAAAACGTTCTCCTAATTAGGATCCAAATTCCTATTGTCGATACCATAAAGGTCGTGGTCACACTACTGAAAAGTGTCTCGCCCTCAAGGATCGTGTTCAAGACTTCATTGATTCAAATCTCCTTCATGTTCCTCCGCGCGACAAGAAGGCCAAGATTAGTAACAACGGTAAAAGTGGCTGTAAAGGGAAGAAGAACACCTATCCTTCTTCTTCCGAAAACATCTACTCTAGTAATAGTGTTGGTACTTTCGACCTTAGTGAGATCCTAGCCAAAGGTAGTCGAAAGCAACCGAAAAGGGAATTTACCCCTATTGGAACTAGCTACGATGATGCTTTCAATCGACTCCATGCCAAGGGAATCATTACTCCCATAGGACCTATTAAAGATCCCCCACTTAAGAAAAGATCGCGTAGTTGGAATCCAGACGAACACTGCAAGTACCACCAAGGTAGGGGTCATACTACTGAGAGCTGTTGGAAGCTAAAGGAGGCCATCCAGTATTTGATTGATAACAACAAGCTTCCCATACCTCTAGTTAACAAGAAGAGCGAGTAATGATAAGGGAAGCAACACAAGACAAGAGACGAGCTTCAACGACAAGATTTTATGACCTCTTTTTCTATTTCCTTTTCATTTTACCCCTTGCATATGATCATTCCATTACATTGCATTTAAAAAAAAAAATCCATGTCGAATTAAGCACAAGGTATACTAATGATTTGAGGCACCCCTTGTAGCCACGTCATATCTCCTTTCACCTTTCAAATTTACAATCCTTTCTTCATAAACCACTTTGAGCCTCGTCTAACGATATACCCTTCTTTTTTCAACCTACATCTACCTAACCTTGGGATAGGATGGCATGCAACTTATGCAATTCTAAAGAAAGCTTGAGAAAATTCAAAAGAAAGCAATAGCAAAAAATAAGAAATAAGAAAAAAACGAAAACAAGTGTACAAAAGGGCAAGTGTTCCAATGTCTTTGATATGAAAATATCTTCGATAAGAACACGTCTCAGATTGCGTCTCTTATCGAGTGCTCGGTACCGTGCCTGAAAAACATGAATGCCAAGTGAGTGATAGACCGCATGATCGGGATTGCCCACACTTGCAAAATTAAAATAAATGCTAAAGCAAAAAGAGCTAAAAAAGAATAGAAATTCAAGCATGAAAATACAAAGATTCAAAAGCGAGGTTGCACACCTTGGGGGCTTATCTAGGGTCTTGAGCCTTTATCCCCTTCTTCTTTAAACCTTTAGCCTAACCACGTTACAACCCTTAAAAAGACTTTTTTGAGGTATACACACTTGTGCGAGGTTTGGCTAGAGCTACGTTCGGCCTGATTCCTAACAGATACGTAGGCAACCTCACATCGAGGTGCGGCCGTAATAAACATGCATTCATATTCACATTCACACACTTGCACCATGATCATATCAAGGGATCCCCTGTGCTCATCCCTATTCATTTAGAGCTATACTTGGGGGCTTGATCCCTACATCATTAGATTACCTAGCCTAAGAGTCACCACCATTTGACTCTTTTCAATAATATATTTTTCCACACACTTAGCTCTTGTGGCCTAGCTTTAGTGTCACTTTCACACGCTGCACAAATACATGACCAAATATACTTCCCTTAGGAACCCTTTGTCATGAAATCTTAACACAACGCTGAAGCATGCCTTATCATATCAACATCACTCATCAATCATAATTGTCATTACATAGAAGTATGAATTGCTTAGCCTCCGTGCCTAAGTTACCTAAATACTTTCATCATTGAGTCAACAGTTGAGATAGCCTAGGATAGATTAATCCTTGCACCTTGAGAGATAGTATCAAATGACATTTGACTAAGCTCATTCAACATGCATCTTCAAACTTTTTCTTTTTCACGTCTTTCTTTTTCGGGAGAAAGTCGGTACCCTCCACAAAATTGACGGAAATTTTTTTCTTTTTTGCATTTTTCAAGTCGCACGATCACATTACAATGCACGCACGAGTCATGTACACATTGAGTCATGTCGTGCCATATCACTTTGATTTGAGTCGAGTCAACCTCGATTCAGTCAAACATATCGAGTCAAGTTTATGCCTTGAGTCGTGTTAAGTCAATGAGTCAAGCAACATTAAACCTTAGGTCAACCCTAAGATAATTAAAGAAATTAGCAAAGTTCTATAGTCAAAAATAAATACAAGTGCAGCAGAACAGGGAAGACTCTATCACAGCGTTCGGCGACAGAGTCAATTCTTGGCGCCAGAAATATCTCAACAACAACAGAGCTCGAAGCCTCTCAGAAAGGTGATTTCGACTTCATACAACAATTTTGGGTTCCTTGGTGTGCCAGTTAGCCCCTATAAGCAATTTGACATGATTAAGTAGTCAGTTTGATTACAATCACAATAAGGGGTCGACCTAATGAAAGATTGTCTCACTTAGCTTAAAGCTCTTAAGATATGGCTCATTACATAAACACCGACATACTGGTTTTAGCAAAAGCAAAGTTCAGGCGAGCTTTAAAGATCGACAAACGTTGGTCTTCGGAAATTTTTCTTCAGAACATTATCGCAACAAACATTCAAGCACCGAAGCTCTTTTGCTCCAGAGACGCGTGGGCATATCATCAAAGCTCTTTTGTTCAGAGACGCGTGGACATTTCATTCAAAGCTCTTTTGTTCAGAGACGCGTGGACATTTCATTCAGGCTCTTTTGCTCCAGAGACGCGTGGACATTTCATTCAAGCTCTTTTGTTTAGAGACGCGTGGACAATCCTTTTCAAAGCTCTTTTGTTCTGAGACGCGTGGACATTTCATTCAAGCTCTTTTGCTCCAGAGACGCGTGGAAATTTCATTCAAGCTCTTTTTTGTTCAGAGACGCGTGGACAATCCTTTTCAAGCTCGTTTGTCCAGAGACGCGTGGGCATATCATCAAAGCTCTTTTTCTCCAGAGACGCGTGGAAATTTCATTCAAGCTCTTTTGTTCAGAGACGCGTGGACAATCCTTTTCAAGCTATTTTGTCCAGAGACGTGTGGGCATATCATCAAAGCTCTTTTGCTCCAGAGACGCGTTGACATTTCATTCAAGCTCTTTTGTTCAAAGATGCGTGGACAATCCTTTTCAAGATCTTTTGTTCCAGAGACGCGTGGGCATATCAATCAAACTCTTTGCTCAGAGACGCGTGGGCATCCTATTATTAAACTCTTCGTTCGGAGACGCGTGGACACCTCGTTCATAAGATCCTATTATTAAACTCTTCGTTCAGAGACGCGTGGACACATCATTCAGAAGATCATATCAAAAAGAAGCTCTTTTGTTCAGAGACGAGTGAACATCGAAACAGAAAGGTGGCGTTCCCTAGATTGTGGAAAATTGTCACAAGCAACTGAAGGTAATTTCGGGCGAAGTTGTCTTCGATCATATTCCCTTAGGCATGGAAGATGATCATAATGCGGATGGAGATTGTTTCGAGGGAAATAATTTTCGATGATGTTCCCTTGGACGTGGAATATTATCATTGCGGAGGAGGATAGTTTCAGGCGAAGCAATCTTCTAATTTGGAAGCACTTACGGGCGTAGTGGTTTTCAAGCGGGATGGCATTCTCTAGCTTGCAGTAGGTCATCAAAACAATAGTAAAGCAGCAACATGTGGTTACATTTAGAGACGTGTGCTCAACGGTGCAATATACGCGTTTCTTAACTCTTTTATCTGTTTAACTAACGCTAGTTTTGCAGGTATCAGAGTTACAAGATTGATTTAGGATTGCAGAACGTTCTGAATCATTCTCCGTCCCTATCGATACTTTGGCTTTCGTTTTCGAAACTTGCCTTTCTCCAAACTCAGTCAAAGTGGGGGCTTCTGTAGACACCCATTTGTGTCTCCCCAAAACCAAACCCGATGATGAGTGCCTTTCACGTCGAATCATAATCGAATGAAACGAAGTGTGGAAAGGTCTAGTGATGCGGAAAGTTTTATTTCTCTTCTCTTCTCCCTGTTTTTGAAAACTTTATTTTAAGAAAACAGCCAATCCAGTTTGGTTGGTCCATGATATGGGTCCAATAGTGGTGTAGTTGGATAGGGCATGCAATGACCTTTCCAACGATATATTATAAGCCCAATTCCGATGAATATTGAGGAAGTTATGGCTAATTTACTAAACTGGGCCCGGTTTGAGCTTTAAGTACGGCCTAATGATCTAGGGGAGGGCCTAATATAATTTATCATTCCTAATGCAATTAGGAATGGTTTTAGTCTTCTAGAACATTGTAGAAGGTTATTTTCATTCCTAATTCAATTAGGACTCTTCAGAGTTTTAATCAAGATCAAATAGCATTTTCGATGAAATATATTATTTTATCTTCCAGTACAGGAAATTTATCAGATTTTCAAAAACGCGTTGAAAACCACTTTGGCGTCCAACCCCAGGCCTTGGCGCCTGGAACCAGGATTGGCGCCAGGCGCTAGCCACTGGTCCTGGCGCCAATTAGCTAGGTCTGGCGCCAAGGTTGTTTTGCGATCTTCAGACTCTGTTTTGTCAAATTATCTTTTTTAGCTGATTTTCTCTATAAATATCGTATAAAAAACTCCGTTTTCATAATCTACAATCATTATTCACCAATTTTCCTGATTTCTCATCAACTCTCTTCATTCATCAAGGCTTTTAATTAATTCTCTTTATTCATTCATCATCTTTCATTCATCAATTTTCAATAATTCTTTAGCATTCAATTCTTTCTTGCTTTTTAACACAAAATTCTGCATTCACAAGATCTAGAAACACCTAGCCATATTCGAAGTTGCCTTCGCCCTAGACGTGAAAGGTTTTAATTTCTGAGGGTTTGGTCCCAAATCTCTCTTTCAAATATTTAATTTAATTGTTTTGATTATTGTTTTCCTTGAAGTTACTAACGTGTGTATTTTGTTATTAGAAAGAGGTACGAGGCATCCAAGTAAGTACTTTAATTGATTTATTGATATTATGATGTAGAAATCATGTTTACATTGTTATTATGATATTCCTAGTATCATATCTAGGGTAACTATTATATCAAGTATGATTAAAAGTACGATGCTTCCTATGTTCTTCCTAATATTAACTCATGTTAGTATCATGCTAGGGCTAAAGATTTGATTTTTATTGCTTAGTGACATGCTAGGGTTTGTTATTAATCTTGTTAGTATCATGCCTAGGATCTTGCTATTTTTATTATGCTTTAACATGATTGTGGATATTGTTATTATTATTATTTTAATTATGATTGTCATGATTATTTTATTTATAATTTTTATTAATGATATCGATTGTTATCTATTATGTTGCTTGATACATTATTTATTTTTTATTGCTTGATCACCTTTATTGCATGTTTAAAGGGAATTTGTACTTGTAATCACGCTTAATAAGATAATTAATAATCTTGTTTAGGGTTAATTATGATTATAATTCAAGTGATCGCCAGCAATAGTTTATTTGTGCATTAAATTCAACCAACATAGATTAAACAGGTTTAGGTTTAATCCTATTGATTGCATGTTAATCAGAAAGCGCACATGAATACGATCAGAATAAAGTAGAGGCCTATTATTAGGGCAGGTTCAATCTCTTTTAGGTTGGATTTGTACCATCATCCCCGAACCCTATTTTGGTTCATGACCTTATGGAGTTGACGATATCTTGGATCGTTAAGGGGTGTAACCTTCACCTCGTGAACGGTTTACAAGTTCCTTAAAAACTTGTTGGCGACTCTTTTGCTCTATCTTCTTCCCTTTTGGACGCCACCGTACTTTAGTGTATGATCACAATGGGGTTCAAGCTAGTGGGATTTTAAAGGCTTGAAATTATTCCCTACACCTCCCCTTGCTGACAAAAGAGAAAAACGAGCATTAAGACTCTTGGCTTCCCAATACGTACTCATAGACAATGAGTTACATAAAAGGGTACCTAAGGGTCGAGCTCTCTTATGTGTTGAAAAAAAGGATGCTCAAAGAGGAATGAGGATAGTCCACGAAGGAGTTTGTGGAACTCATGTGAATGGAAAAACGCTAGTCCAAAAGATAATGCGAGAAGGATAAAATTGGACTACCATAAATAGGGATTGTCATCAATACGTAAAAAGATGCCCTAAGTGCCAAATTTACGCCAATTTACAACATGTTCCTCCATCTCTACTCTACACCTACACTTCACCATGGCCATTCTCTACTGGGGAATTGACATTATTGGTAAAATCACTCCCCCAAGAATAGGAGGTAACGAATATATCCTAGTAGCAATTCATTACTTCACAAAATGGGTCGAAGCACAATCGTACGCTAAACTCACTGCAAAACATGTAGCACTCTTTATCGAAAGAAATATTATTTGTCGATATGGAGTCCCACATGAAATGATAAGTGACAATGGAACTCACTTTCAAGCTGAGTGTGAAGAATTGTTACAAAAATATGGCATTTAACACTATCATTCTTCTCCTTATATACTTCAGGAAAACAGAGCAGTCGAAGCGGCTAATAAAAATTTAAGACTATCATCGAGAAAATGATAGAAAATTACAAGGATTGGCCTAACAAACTCTACTTCGCATTGTGGGGTTATCACACGTCAATTCGCACATCAACAGGAAATACGCCATTTACCTTGGTGTATGGAATGGATGCCGTAAAACCTGTAGAGCTAGAGATACCATCTCTACGCATTTCATTGGAAAGCAAACTCGTTGAAGTTGAATGGACAGGGCGAGATATGAGGAACTAATTCTACTTGATGAAAAACGACTAGAATCTCTACATCATACTCAATGCTATCAAACTCGTATGGCTAGGCATTTTAATAAGAAGGTCAAGACAAGAAACATCAAAGTAGGAGAATTGGTGTTAAAAGCACTAAGGAAGAATGTTTTAGATCCAAGGGGGAAATTTAGGCCTAATTGGCCTGGACCCTATATTGTCAAAACAATCCTATCAGGAGGTGCAGCAAAATTAATTGATATGGATGGCAATGAGTTCTCGAACATGACAAACCTTGACCAACTTAAAAAGTACTACCCATAGTTACTTGAGTAGGATACTCAAGAGAGCTACGTTTGGCCTGATTCCTTAAGAGAGGATACGTAGGCAGCCCTTTACGGGTGCGGCCACTTTATTTTTTGCAAACATCGCATCCCAGACTTTAAAATAAATTCGACAGAAATTCAACGAAGCACCGGCGTCACGGAAAAAATCCCGTCGCTAGTCGTTAACTCTAGCTCCAGAAGACAGTGTCTGTCGCCTGACGCCACACTGTCGCAGCTGGCGCCAGTCGTAAAAGAGCGGCACTATTTTTCAGGGAGTACCTGGGAATATTTCGGTGATTTTCGGAAAATTTTTGACTTCCGTACTAGAAAAAATTTCTATAAAATTAAATTTTTCAGTTTTCATTGCTTTAATAAATTAAATTTAAAGAAGATGATTTATTTAAAAAGCTGAAATTTCATTAATAGAATAAACTAACAATTACATTATTGATGAAATTTAAATAAAGCTTAAACAAATTAACTTTAAATTTAAAACTAAGTCTAATAATTGAAAGTTAAGAAATGCTTTAATCTTTTTTCTCTTTCTTTGCTCGCTTCCAATTTTTGTCTGTATCCTCTTCATCATCCATACGTTTAGCTAGTAGCCATCCTTTAGATGACCTACATTCAATTTTGGAGTAAACAATTTCTCCCTTAGCTAGGACTCCATGTTTCTTCTCTACCCAAGCCTTCTTCTCTGAAGTGTCAACTTTTCTCTTCCCTTTATCCTTCGTAGAGCTCTTCTTCCTAGACATAGTAGGTGTTTTGAACTCAAGCTTTTCACCCAAGCGTTCCTTAACAGGAATCACTTTGTCACCTAAACGACTCTACACATCAGTTTTGCTCTGATTTTTCTTCATGTCCTTTGAAGGTTTCTTCAGAATCCACCTCCTCACATCATTGGGCAAGGAAGGAGGAACCTTTTGGGTAATCACTTCCCATAAAGGTCTAGCGCCCCAATAAGCATCAAATTTGTCTACTTCTTGAGACACAAGAAATTCATAGGGGCGATTAAGAACCCCAGAAGGAATTGTTTGAAGTAGGTCGTACTGTCTTTTTACCCTGCAGGGATAATAAAAAGTCATCCTGGATAAACATGGAAGACGGCAGAAGGGTTGCTTGTTGACACCAACCATCTTTTCTATTTTCCACCAAGGGATAACCCACTTGAAGGAAAAGTTGCAAGAGGCAAAGACCTTCTTCCATTCATGGCGCCCCATCTTAGAGAAGCATTTCTTCCTTCTCACAAAGCAATTTGGAGTGTATTTTTCAATGTTGTCGGGAGAACTAATTAATTCTAGTCTCTCCATTAGCCACATCTGTAAAAAAAAATTCAATGCAAATAAATTAATATTACTATACAAAAATATGTTTTTGCTTTCTGTAATTAAAATTATTATTTTTCTACCTATAATAAAATTGGAGAGCCCCGAAAAGGTGATTTTGGATTTCTTTTCAATTCATCAACACTAAGCATAGGCTCTCCAACGATTAGTGGCATTGGATTTCTCCCGGATTCAATCTACTCCAAAACAGTTGATATAATTGCTTGACCCTTGTTAGTTCTACCACTAGTGGGAAGATATTGGTTAAGCATGCAAAAAAGAAAAGTCCTTATATAAACATGAAAAGACTCAGAATAAGGTCTATCAAAATAATGGCGAGCAAATTCTTTCAAATTAACTATGCTACCATCTACTATATTTGTTAGATCTTTGTCTTTTAAATTAAAGAAGCACTCAAAATCCTTATAATAATATTCATTTATTCTAGGGATTACTGCAAGATCTAATGCAGGGAAGCCTAAGATAGCACCGAATTCTTCCGGCAAGGGCTAATTTCATCACACCCTAGTCTAAAACAATGAGTATCCACATCCCAATATTCTAAGGCGGTATGAATAAAGTCTACATCAAGATCTATCCCCTTGACACCATAAATACCACCCATATGAAAAAAGTCTAATTCTTTTCTCTCCTTGGCAATTAAAGACCGACACCATTCATGAGTGAAGTTGGTAAAACTCCTAGAGATTAAAGATATGATTATTTTTTTTTCAAAAGCTAAGATTATATTTAATCTGCTGAAATTATGAAGAAAATCGGCTGAGAAGGGGGATATTTATACGCAAAATCGGCACAGTTTTAATCCGGAAAGGATTCGGAGTCAGCGCTCATCAGCGCCAGACACTAGAAGCTGGCGCCTGACGCTAGAGCTTGGCGCCAAGCGCTAAGAATTAGCGTCTTGTGCTAACGAAAAATGCGTGGCGCCAGATGGCGCTGACGTGTCTTATCATACGAGCTTTTCAAAAACTGCGTTTTTTTTGCCTGATTCGAGTCTAAACAATGACTTTACAATCTTTATTCTTGTTATACCTCTTTTTGTTAATTAATATATTAATATATCAATTATATTAGTTATATTTTTTTTAGATTTTATTTAGACTTAATTTTTAAGTTTTTGTAAATCCAATATTTTTAGTTTTTCATTTTTCGTTTTTGGGGGAAAAAGTCGGATACCCTCCATCAATAATAAAAATGACGGAATTTTTGCGCAAAATTATTAATTATCACAATTCTTTGCACACACAAACATGCACATAAAAATGAAAAAACTAATAAATAAATATTAAATAAATAAACTCATAGTAGTATGTATATAAAAATATGTCTAATAAATGATTCTAATGAAGGGAAAGTTCTATACAAAGTCAAAATAAAAAAAAGCACAGGAATAAACCACGACGCCGGAGGACATAGATGATGAGAGATGCCCATCAAGTCATAAAACTGCGCAGTACGAGGAGTAACCTCTCCACCAGCTCCAGCTCCAGTCTCCTCGGGAGGTGAAAAACTCAGTTCAGGACCCGTCCACCCAAGATCAACCTGAGGCTGAGGCTGCGGAGGCTGCTGCAATGACAAGCCGACCTCGTATATCCCACCACCTCTAAGAGTCGAGGTAGCCTCTCCTTGGCCTACCGGCGCAGCGCGTACACCCTCAGATGAAGAGCCCGAGCCCTCCACCGCCTTAGTCCGAGCAGCATCAGAACGACCACTCCGACCGCCATAGCCAGCACGGCGACGTCTCGAGCTAGACCTCGCTGGGTCTCTCCGCACCTCAGGTCTCGTCTTGGTACGTGAAGGGAATGGGCTAACCCTACAAATAGAAACTAAGTCAGTAACAATCAAAATAGAAGCAGTAATGCAAAAATAAGAAGGAAAACTACCTCCTAAACGGCGTCGTCGCAACGACGCATAGCCACATTCCTCATCCGAACGAGCTGGCTCCGGAAGGCATCTATAGAAGTGACCACCTCGCGCGAGAACTGTCAAGGAAATAAATTCAGTAATGATGCATAAAATACATGAACAAAATTGCAAATAAATAAAGCTTACCCGAGTTTGGTGACGAGGAATCGCGCTCCACGAAGCGCTCTTCCTCAAGAGCTGGAGGAATAATCTCCTCGATCGGCCCGTTTGTCCCCTGATAATGGATGGACATACGAGGTGGCACGAACTCAGTAGGTCCAGCTTGACGAAAGCAAATCAAAGTCGGTAAAATATTACTTGGGGGGCTACTTAACAGAAGGTAAAAGATGAAAATCATACCGCCACCTCCTCAGCTAGAACAGGGGCTTTAGCTAACAGTGGCAACAGCTCCTCCTCATAACACCGCCCAGGGGTCGTATAAGATTGCCAAGGGGTACCAGCTCTCTTGGACATGCTCACCAACCTCGCACCATTGAATATATGTCACGGCAGAGGAGCAGGAACGACGAAAGTGTTTGAGGAATGCTGAATAGCAACCCTCTCTCCGAGATATGCAACTGCTCCATATGTCCCTAAGAAATAGCGACGCTCAGCGGTATACTGCGCAGCTAACCAAAGAACAACTAAGCCGATCCACGGCCGGTGTTGCACGTCAGGCTCCTATAAAGAACGCCTATCAGATAAGAATCTACCAAAGGTAATACGAAAGTGTTCAACTATACAAAGAACCATACTGAGATGGTCTGATCTCGGACATAAGCAGTAGACATCCCAGCACGGCGGCCTCCCGAACAGGCACTCACTGGAAACCTGCGCGGCGATGGTCTTGCCGGCGCAATCGAGGGAAAGTACTCGTAGAACCAGATCTACAAAAGGCGAAAAGTATCAGCAAGTGCTAACCAAAGCTTAGAGGTAAACTTTATAGGAGATAAAGTATACCTCTACTACTCTCCGAAATCCGGACAGAGCGACGTTTCCCGTGAAGGACCGGTGTCGACACGAGTCTCGTAACGCTCGAACGAAGTCAGCATAGGCCAAGCTAGCCCAGTCATAAGTCTCGATCAAGTGTAGATCACGGACCGTAGGTAGGTAGTAAAGCAGCACTCTACTACCCTTGTCAGGGGAAAACGTCCCTGGCAGCAAGATAAGCACAAAGATGCGCACCCGCTGCTCTCAGGTGGTCGTATCATCCTCGAAAGCTGCCGCCAGAGTTGATCGGCGAATGCCTTTGGCGCCAAACTTGGTCAACTCTACCTCAGCACGAGCCCGAACAGCAATCGGACCCAAAAGCCTCAAGAGAAAAGACGTTGATCTCGTTGTCAAACGGCAGCGCAGCAAAACTAAACTCCAGTCCCGTAATAAGACTGAAGTCGGTCAGGGTGACCATCATCTCACCCTAAGGGAAGGGAAAAGTGTTGGTGGTGTCCCAAAAGAACTCCACCAGGGCACAAGCCACGTGCTGACCCCTGCTAGAGGCAATCATGGCCTCTGAGGTCTCAAATAGTGCAGTCAACCCGCAAGACTCCCAAAAAAGTCTCACCTCTCCATCGACACTGATATACATCTTGTACAGGTCGCCTAGTGTGTCGCAACCTAAGCAGTGGTAGCGCGTCCTACCTACCGTGATCCCACGTCGCACCCTCTCAGAAATATGGTGGATAAGGGAGAAGTACCGAGTCCGCTCATCCCACTCAGGGAGAGGACCAAGAGAAGTGGAGGGTCGGCGTCCTCCTCCACGGGCTTATGCTCCCGTCGCGTGTCTCGGAACCGTGAACCCAAACCTCGCTGTCTAGCCATGCTACATTGTGCGAAATCATCATAAATTAAGGTTCTATAGTATCTAAGGTTTGCCTAACTGCATGATACTATGTTCGCAAAAAACAGAGTACGTAGTACTAAAATAGACCACAATTTCAAATTAAGCATACACGACATTTTTCAAGCATCCCAACAATTTCTTGCAATACTATTGTAATTATTGTGACAAATTGGACAAGAATTGCTAGCAAGAACACCAAGAACAAGCTACATTGTCTTCCCAACCTTAAAAGGTCCAACAATGGTGATTTATTCATTTCTTCACCAAATTGAGTCAAGCAAGTCTCAAATTACTCCCAAGGCAATATATAAACATAATAAAGCAATTTCATGGCATAAAATTTGACAAACAAAGTGAATTAAGCAATTCAAGTTTTGAATTTTCAAGAAATTCGTGAACAAACATGTGCAAAATTCATTAAAACCGGGGTGAGTTTGGAGAAAACTTACATAGATCGGGAAAATGGATGAAATAAGCTTTCATTTGAAACAAATTTGAGCGAATTCGGTTGAGAAACGAGCAAGAACGAGTGAATTAAGTTCTCGAGCAAAAATGAGCAGCAGCAGCGGAAATGACGAAGAAAGGGATATATACGGAAATTCCGACTCTAGCACCAAGCGACAGGCTTTGGCGCCAAAGGATAAGGTTTAGCACTTGGCGCTAGTTCCAGCGCCTAGCACTAGAGCAAAATATGTGGGGCCAACAATATTTTAGAGGCGACAGAATGCTCGGCCATTCAGTACGGTTATTTCGACCTCTTACAACATTTTGGGCTCCTTGGTATGCCAGTTAGCCCCTCTAAGCAATTTGACATGATTTAGTAATTGGCTTGATTACAATTGCATAAAGTGATCGACCTGATGAATGATCGTCTCACTTAGCTTAAAGCGCCTAAGCGTTGGCCCATCAAAAGCACCAACATAATGGTTCATACAGCAAAGGCATTGACATACTGGTTCATAATTCAGAAGGCACCGACATACAGGTTCAAAAGCAGCAAAAGCGCCGAAGTACTGGCATAGCGGAAGCTAAGTTCAAGCAAGCTTTTAAAGATCGACAAGCGTTAGTCTTTGGTAATTTTCCTCGGAATATTATCGCAACAAATGAGGATAGCTTCAGGCAAGGATATCTTCGGCAGCGTTCCCGAGCTTGCGAAGAGTTGTCACAAGCAACTGGAGGTGATTTCAAGCGAATTTGTCTTCGATCGTGTTCCTTGGCTTGCGGAAGATGGTCACAAAGCGCTAGAAGGTGGTTTCAAGCGAAGCAATCTTCGATGGGGCTCTCTAGCTTGAAAAAGTATATCATGGAAGAATTGAAGGCAGTTACAAGCGTAGCAGTCTTCAGGCGACATTCTCTAGCTTGCAGGAGGTCGTCAAAATAAAAAGCGGGATGGCATTCCCTGGCTTGCGAAAGGTCATTAGATATAGCAAATGAAGCAACAAATCGGTTACTTTCAGAGACGTGTGTTCGACGGTGCAAGATACGCGTATCATAACTCTTTTATCCGTTTTAACTAACGCTAGTTTTGCAGGTATCGGCGTTACAAGAATGATTTAGAATCGCAAAACGTTCTGAATCATTCGACGTCCCCATCGATTCTTTGACTTTTGTTTTTGAAACTTGCGTTTCTCAGAACTCAGTCAAAGTAGGAGCTTCTATAGACACCCATTTGTGTCTCCCCAAAACCAAACCCGGTGATGAGTACCTTTCGCATTGAATCATAATCGAATGAAGTGAAAGTGTGGAAACTCTAGTGTTGCGGATAGCTTTAATTTCTTTTCTCTTCTCTCTATTTTTGAAAACCTATTTTAAAAAAACAGCCAATCCAGTTTAGTTTGGTCCATAGCAAGGGTCCAATAAATGGTGTAGTTGGATGGGGCTTGAAAAGAGATTTGCAATGATATATTATAAGCCCAATTCCGATGAATAATGAGGAATTTATGGCCAAATTAATAAACTAGGCCCGATTTGATACTTATATGCGGCCAAATGATCTAGAGGAGGACCTAATATGGATTTATCATTCCTAATGCAATTAGAATTGATTTTAGTCTTCTAGATTCTTCTAGAAGGTTCTTTTCATTCCTTATTCAATTAGCATTGATAAATTGACTTTTGTTGACTTTTTAGAGTTTTAATCAGAATAAAATAGTGTTTTTAAGGAAAATACGATTTTGCCCTTTTGTACGGCTTTTATCAGAATTAAGAAAACGCATGAAAATAATTTCTAGTGCCTGACGACAGGGATTAGCGCCTGGAGCTAATGCTTGGCGCCTGGCGCTAATTTTAAGCGTCTGGCGCCTACCTGTTTTATCCTCGCCGAAACTCTGATTTGTTTTTTTATCCGTTTGGCTGATTTTCTCTATAAATAGCCTCCTAAAACCTCCATTTTCAGTCATCAACTCTCTAGTTTTCTAATTCTTTTCTCTCTCTACGCTAAAGCTTATTCTCTCTCTTTTCTAAACGAACCCTTTTGCATACAAAATTCCGCATTCACAAGACCAGGAAACACCTAGCCAAGTTCGAAGTTGCTTTTTCCCTAGATGTGAAAGAAAGAGGTACGAGGCATCCAAGTAAGTGCTTTAATTGATTTATTGATATTATGATATAGAGATCATGCTTAGGTTATTTTTATAATTCCTAATGTCATGTTAGAGTGTTTTTTATCTTCCTAGTATATGTTTAGGGAAAAGGTTAAAATATCAAATATGCTTATTATGATTCCTACGATGCTTCCTACTTTCTTTTCCTAATATTCATGTTAGTACCATGTTAGGGCTATATATTTGATCTTTATTTCTTAGTGACCTGCTAGGGTTTTTTATTAATCTTGTTAGTATCATGCCTAGAATCTTGCTATTATTATGCTTTAACATGATTATGATTATTTTAATTATTATTATGATGATTATTATACTTGTTATTATTATGTTGCTTGATTATATTTATTAATATTGCTTGATCACGTCTTTTATGCATGTTTAAAGGGAATTTGTACTTGTAATAACGCATAATAAGATAATTAATAATCTTGTTTAGGGTTAATTTGATTATAACTCAAGTGATTGCCAATAATAGATTTATTTGTGCATTAATATTTAACCAACATAGATAAACAGGTTTAGGGTAAACCTATTGATTGCATGTTAGTCAAAAAGCGTACATGAATACGAGAAGAAAAAAGTAGAAAACCATTATTAGGGCAAGTTCAATCTCTTTTAAGTTGAATTTGTACCTTCATCCCCGAACTTCCAGTCATCGTTCCAGACCTATTGGAGTTAACGATCTCCTAGATCGTTAAGGGGTGTAACCTTCACCCTGTAAACGGTTTACAAGTTCCTAAAACTTGTTGGCGACTCTTTTGCTCTAGCTTCCTTCCCTTTGGACGCCACCTTACTTTAGTGTATGATCACAGTGGGGTTCAAGCTAGGGATAACGCTTGAAATATTCCCTACAGATACCAAACAAGTAAAGTAAGTACCATCCTGTTTTTTTTTCCTGGTGTATGTACTAATTTTTTATATTTTAATTACCTATAATTAAATGATAATGTTTTGTGTTGTAGTTAATGGGGGTGATTGACAAGGAAAAGGCCCAAATAGTCAAAAAGGCTCCGCAAGAACATATGCAAGTTGTCGAGAAAGCACTTGACCTCATTCAAGGTAAGATTGGTAGATGGGTTGGTGACGTGAACGAGATGTGGAGGTTGATGGGCAGTTTTTTGGCATACGTCCATCAAGACATGGCTAGTGAAGCGAGCGAAAAAAAAAAGCAACAAAAGGGTAAAGGAAAAATTTAAGAGGAGGGGGATTACAATGATCATGAGGACGAAACAGATAGTGGAGCTGAGGATTTGGCCAGTGAATCTGATAGTGACAAAGAAAGAAAAAAAAAAGAAGGTGAAGAAAGGGTTGAATAAGGTATTCACCATTATTATATTAATTGTTATTTATTTATATGTATATGATCACCAAAGTATGATATATAAATATATTGATGGTGTTTATATATGGTTTAATCTATTATCATTTCTGTCATTACATACTCATGTTAATGGTTTGATATGTATATTTATGTTATAAATGTATATTAATGCAAATATGGTTTAACCTATAATCCTGTTTGTCATTACATAAATATGTGTTATGTCATTTTATAACTATATGTATTCTGCCTTCCCTTCTCAGAAAGCAGCCAAGGAGGCAAAAGAAGATGTTGATGAAGAGGGAACAGAGGAAGAGAAAAAGGAGGAAGTACCAAAGAAAAAAACTAAGGGTAGAAAAAAGGGGAAGACAGCTTTGAAGAAGGTATTCACCATTATCATATTAATTATTATTTATTTGTATGTATATGATCACCAAAGTATGATATATAATATAACGATGGTGTTTAATATATGGTTTAACCTATTGTCAAGTTTGTCATTACATATTCATGTTATTGGTGTGATATGTAGTTATGTTATATACGTATATTTATGCAAATATGGTTTAACATATATACGTATTTGTCATTACATAAGTATGTGATATGTAATTTCTTAACTCTATGTATACTGCCCTCCCTTGTCAGAAAGCAGTCAAGGATGCTGAAGAAGATGTTGAGGAAAACGAAACAGAGGAAGAGGAAGAGGAGGAAGTTCTAAAGCCAAAAACAAAGGGCAAACAAGGAGCTTCGAAAAGGAAGATTGCTTTTGAAAAACAAAAGGGAGAGAAGGAGAAAGTTGTTGGGGCCCCAAAGTAAGTTGGCCCGAAAAAAACAAAGGGAAAGAAATCAGAGCAATTTGAAGAATCTGAAGTGGTTGCTTTAAAGAAGAAAAAGACCACAAAAACTAAGGAGAAATATGAATCAGTGGTTGAAGAAAACAAAGATGCTGATTTGGATGAAGGTGAAGATGAGGAACAAAATCAAAGCAGGAAAATTATAATAGAACGCCTGGCATCTTAAATTGAAAATCCATCCATGCACATTGTTCGTGAGCCACATGCTCAAGATGATGATGCTGAAAAAGTTCTCCTGAAAGTGATGTAATTGTCGAGGTGGATAAAAAAGCTGAAGAAGCTAAATTTTTAGCGGGTTTTGGTTTTGAATTAGCTAAGAATGCTGAGGCTATGGAAACAGAATCCACTAGTGTGAAAGAGGTTGTGGGTGAAGACGATGCAACAGTGAAGTAAACCGAAGCTACTGAGGCGGCGGAGGATGAGAGTGGCAATGAAAAAGAAGGCGAGCAGGGTGGTGATCATGCTATCTCTGCTACCACCAGTCAACCTGCTGAAGATGATGGTGACCATGGTGTATTTGCTACCACCACAGGGCGTGGTGATCAAGGTGATGAATTTGTTGTCAGTGCAGCTGATCAAGGTGATAAACTTGTTGTCAGTGTAGCTGATCCAGGTGGTGATGGTCCTGAGGTCTCTGCTATATGAAGATAACCATGAAGATTTTAGTTTGAACTGTCTTTAACATAACTTCGTATTGGATATTACATATTTGGAATAGCTGATTTTTTTTATTGTTTTCAAGGACAAGTTTATATTTTTATTTGCACAAGTTAAGTGTTTATATGTTCGTAGGACGGTAGGATTGCCTTAACCATTAAGTAGTAGTATTAGTAGTATATTTTTAATAACATTATGTTTTGTTATATGCAACAACTCTTATGTTTATGGTTTATACTCATTGTTAATGTTTTATGTTATAGTCCCTTCCCCATTAATTTAATTTTAATTAATTTGCATAATGAAGTTGGAGGAAAATAAATATAAATAAAAATACAACAAAGCAAATGTCTTTCCAAATGATTAGCATCTTTAATTTATTTAAAAAAAAACTTATCTATCCACAGGGCATATAACTTACAAAAAGAATGACCAAAGGGAATATAAATAAACAAGAAAGCAGCACAACAACTTCTTTGTTTGAAGTTTTATTTTTGTAATGTCATGTTTAAACATAGGACATTGCCCAGTCATGTATATAACCTTATAGTGCAAGTTTTTACATGTTCCAAAAAAAAAAAAGAATGACCAAAGGGAATATAAATAAACAAGAAAGCAGCACAACAACTTCTTTGTTTGAAGTTTTATTTTTGTAATGTCATGTTTAAACAAAGGACATTGTCCAATCATGTATATAACCATACAGTGCAAGTTTTTGTATGTTCCAAAAAAAAAGGCTCGGGGTTATTAGTTTCCTATTTTGGCTGTAACTATGGTAATCTCTTTAGTTATAGTAGGACATATCTGTATAGAATACTAAAATTATGGAAAAAAAAGATTTAAAATGAAAAGTAAGAATACGAAAAGAAAAAAATGCCACATCATCACTATTGTTTGATTTTTTATTTCTCTATTTTTTTTACAACTATATGTGTTGTCTTTAATTACAGTTTGACATCACCTATTTGTTATCATACAGACATGACAATTAAAATATATTATTATAAGGGTAAAGATAGGCAACAATATAAAGGGAGAGGTGGTTTAAAAACAAGAGGGAACCTTTAAAAGTGTGTTATATTGTTAGGTATTGCCTTATTATAAATAAATCATTACATATATATATATATATATATATATATATATATTAAAAATAAGAAATTCAAAGTCATTGATCATTGAAAAATAATCTTGTTACAACACGAATTCAACTTGTGTACTGCATAAAATGTAAACATATTCGTAAGCTAAACAATGTAATTAGCGCCGCTCATACGGAAAAATCACTGCACAACCTCTTGATGTTGTCATCAATATTATGTTCACTGGTACGAAGCTTTGCCAAATACTTTAACCGTAGAGCACGCATTTCACTTGTCATGGCACAATAAAAAAGAGAGTTAAATTTATAGCAATCGTACAATAGTGTAAATTTCACAATTAATAAAGTTTCAAAACATAATGTATATGTAATGTCCTTCATGGCCCTCATATCACCACACTTGATCTACTTCAAGACATACATTCCACAATCACGCCTGAAAATAAATTTAACTTAGCAATATAAATTAAACAGATGAACATTTAGGATAATGGTATGATTTTAGATGGATATACCCGTGTGGTTGCGTATGAACATCTATAAATTTATGTGAAATAACTGTATAGTCTTTGAAAAATCGACCCAATGAATTTCTTCGCGTAGCACTGCTAGCACATTTCATCTGTTCACATTTGCAAAAAATATTATAATCACACATCAACAACAAGTGTTTATAAGGCTAACACACAGTCAGATAGTTACTATATCCATTGAAAAAAGCATTCGTCTATTACTATTCTCTTGAGGATCAACGATGTACACCTGTAGGGAATAATTTCAAGCTTTAATCCCACTAGCTTGAACCCCACTGTGATCATACACTAAAGTACGGTGGCGTCCAAAAGGGAAGAAGATAGAGCAAAAGAGTCGCCAACAAGTTTTTAAGGAACTTGTAAACCGTTCACAAGGTGAAGGTTACACCCCTTAACAATCCAAGAGATCGTCAACTCCATAAGGTCATGAATCAAAATAGGGTTCGGGGATGATGGTACAAATCCAACCTAAAAGAGATTGAACCTGCCCTAATAATAGGCCTCTACATTATTCTGATCGTATTCATGTGCGCTTTCTGACTAACATACAATCAATAGGATTAACCCTAAACATGTTTAATCTATGTTGGTTGAATTTAATGCACAAACAAACTATTATTGGCGATCACTTGAATTATAATCACAATTAACCTAACAAGATTATTAATTATCTTATTAAGCGTGATTACAAGTACCAAATTCCCTTTAACATTCATGAAAAGGTGATCAAGCAATAAATAATAAAAAATATATCAAGCAACATAATCAATAATAATCAACATTATTAATAACAATAATATCAATCATAATCATAGTCATATTAAAGCAAAGCAAGATCCTAGGCATGATACTAACAAGATTAATAACAAACCCTAGCATGTCACAAAGCAATAAAAATGAAATCTTTAGCCCAAACATGATACTAACATGAATAAATATTAGGAAGAGAATAGGAAGCATCGTAACAATCATATTTAATATATTAAAAATACCCTAGACATGATACTAGGAATCATAATAACAATGTAAACATGATTTCTACATCATAATATCAATTTAATCAATTAAAGTACTTACTTGGATGCCTCGTACCTCTTTCTAATAACAAAATACACACGTTAGTAACTTCAAGGAAAATAATAAACAAACAATTAAATTAAATAAATTAAATAGAGATTTGGGACCAAACCCTCAGAAATTAAAACCTTTCACGTCTACAGCGAAGGCAACTTTGAATATGGCTAGGTGTTTCTAGATCTTGTGAAATGCGGAATTTTGTATTAAAAAGCAAAGTTTAGAAAAGAATACTAGAGAATTAATATTATTGAAAGTTGATGAATGAATGATGAAGAATGAATGAAGAATGAATTAAAAGCCTTGATGAATGAAGAGAGTTGATGAGAATTGATTAATAGATGTAGATGATGAATGAAAACGGAGTTTTTGATACGATATTTATAGAGAAAATCAGCCAAAAAAGATAATTTAACAAAACAGAGTCTGAAGATCGCAAAAACACATTGGCGCCAGCCCTAGCTAGTTGGCGCCAGGACCAGTGGCTAGCGCCAGGCGCCAATGGCTAGCGCCTGGCGCCAATCCTGGTTCCAGGTGCCAAGGCCTGGGGTTGGACGCCAAACTGATTTTCCACGCGTTTTCGAAAATCCGATAAATTTCCTGTACAAGAAGATAAAATAATATAATTTCAATCGAAAATGCTATTTGATCTTGATTAAAACTCTGAAGAGTCCTAATTGAATTAGGAATGAAAAGAACCTTTTAGAATGTTCTAGAAGACTACAACAATACCTAATTGCATTAGGAATGATAAATTATATTAGGCCCTCCCCTAGATCATTAGGCCGTACTTAAAGCTCAAACTGGGCCCAGTTTAGTAAATTGGCCATAATTTCCTCAATATTAATCGGAATTGGGCTTATAATATATCGTTGGAAAGGTCTTTGCAAGCCCCATCCAACTACACCACTATTGGACCCATATCATGGACCAACCAAACTGGATTGGCTGTTTTCTTAAAATAAAGTTTTTAAAAACAGGAAGAAGAGAAAAGAAATAAAACTTTCCGCAACACTAGACCTTTCCACACTTTCATTTCATTCGATTATGATTCGACGTGAAAGGCACTCATCACCGGGTTTGGTTTTGGGGAGACACAAATGGGTGTCTACAACACCATTTTAGCAAAGACATGATATACTAATAGGAACCAATTTGGTGCGCCTAATTCCGTAACTGGGATGAATATCTGATGAACATATCTCATTTTATGAGGCACATACCATTAAACACATATGCAAAATTGTACCAAATAAACAAAGCTCAAACCTGTTCAATCTTGTTGAGATCTCCACACAATACAAAGGGTTCAAACACTTTGTACCAGTAATTAAGAGTCGATTGATTTATCATATTGGGCACCATTCATCTGACCTCATTATTATAGTCTGGGTGCATCATGTAATTAAACTATTGTTATAAATCATAATCATTTGATATGTGTTGCAATAACTATTGTGAATACCTGAAATATTGCCAGCAATATGAGCTTAGTTGGATCATTTAATCCCATTACCATATCATATAAGTACACATTTATCAGCTGCATATGAAGGGAAAAAAAAACAAATGACATATAGGTTAACATGTATATAAACATTAAACTAAGAAGGGTTGGAAGATTATGATATATCATACCTGAGCAGATAGATGATACAAAGACCAAGATTCACCAATGGTCAACCTGATAATTGTTATATTTTTGGCACAATAGAATTCTTCAGAATGTCGTTCTTTGTGAACCATGATACATATATGTTTCTCCAAGGACGTTAGTTGTGATACATATTCAAGAAATAAGGGAGTTGGAGAATGCTGATCTTGAAACTGATTCACATCACCATTATTATCAAAAGGGAAATTTTGTGTAGAACTACCCTAAAGATAGGCTCATTTGTGAACAACTACCCATTTTTTTTTTTGTTTAGAACTACCCACAAGTTTGAAAACATTTGGGTAGCACTACCCATTAACATTTTTCGTCCAATTAAGACGTTATCGGAGCTCACTTTTTTCACTTTTTCCACCCAATTAACCCTCCCAATTTGTATAAAGGTTTTAATTTACCTTAATTAACCTAATTAAGGTTTTAATCATAATTTATTTTAGGGTTCATGAGTGTAGTATTATTTGAGGATTTTAATTTCTAAGGTTTGGAGGTTTAATTGAATTGGGGTTTTTACTTATTTTAGCATAAATTGACCATTGTAATTGAAAAAAGTAAAAAATTAGGCCAAAATAACGTTTTAATGGGGCGAAAAACGTTAGTGGGTAGTGCTACCCAAACTTTTCCAACCTTGCGGGTAGTTCTAAACAAATAAAAAAAATAGATAGTTGTTCAGAAATGACCCTATCTTTAGGGTAATTCTACACAAAATTACCTCATCAAAACTTTGTACTTTAACCTTATTACTTGATTTGCTCTAGTCCTTGGCTTCACATGCGACCCCTTCTCTGAATTTGAATCTGAGGAAATTATGTCATTAGATTTGTCATTACCAGTCTTTGGTGTTGATTTTGGCTTTGGATTTTTCACCTTTATGTCAGGGCTTTTAGCCTTCTCTTTTGCTTTTGTATCCATCAGTGTTTCCTCCTTGTCAATAATATCCTTTAGTGTTTCAAGATCCGGAGGAAATTAAGGCTCATTCAAACGGATATTACGAATGCTGAATGAATCAATATCGAAGCATTTAACTTTTTCTTGTTCTTCATCGGCAGTGTTTTCCACATCTAGAGAGTTTTCCACATCCAGAGTGTTATCCACATCAAGAGTGTTGTCTACATCTAGAGAGTTTTCCACATCCAGAGTGTTATCCACATCAAGAGTGTTGTCCACATCTAGCTTTTTATTAGTGGCTGAGACACGTGTACTGACAATCAACTCACCATTAGGGATTAGGAAAGGAGACTTAGAGCAATTTACGAGTTGTTGATTCGCAATGGTACCGATTGATTCTGGAACCTTGTACATACTATTGGATAAACTTTTGGTTATACTTGCAACTTCGGTAATTAGTGCAGCCAATGATACCTCCATGTTTGACACTTTGCTGTGAATGTCTTTTATCATTCCCTTATCTTTCTACAAGGAAAAAGCAAGCATTTTGGTGTTGATTTTACTATTGATAGAAAACTACAAATCTTTGTCGATGACATTAACCCTAGATATATGCAATTAATTTGTTCTTGAATAATTTCAATACATAAACCCTATATACATATATGCAATCAATGTTTAAAATCGAATATAAATTACACAATTTTATAATTAAATTATAGTACAAATACATATAAACAAACCTGTTTTGAGTAACTTACATCTGCTTTAACAATGGTTGGTGTTCAAACGCAATATCCGGCAGTCGCAAAACTTGCAAATAGAGTTCTCCGTGTAGAACGAAGGAGATGTGCAGCTTAAAATAATTTAAAAATATTAAAATATAATATTTTCAAATTTTTAAAATTATACTAAAAAATCATCTATACAATAATTATAAGATAAGAAATTAGGAAACTATCCTTTTTTTAATTGGTGATTGAAATTTTTTAAAATAATATTTCTAATGTTAAAAGATATCCTAAAAGATATTGATTCCATAAATTTTTTTATATTTAATAGTTACATTAGATTGAATTTTTATTTTTGTACATGTTTAGGTATAATTATCTTCTACTAGTCGCACATTAATTTAAACTAATTAGTAATGTCCAACATAACATAGAGGCTTAACTGTTTAGTATTAAAGTTGTACATAATAAGTAATGTCTTATTTGTTAGTAGGGCAATTCCTTACACACAAACACGATTTGGAATTTCCGTCTCCAACTTTTTGGATCAAATAGTGTTTCGAAGAAAAACGATACGGTTTCGTAACTGGTTATCTTGAATAACCTAGATCACCAAAATAAATCAAATTTTTTGTGATCGAATTCATAAATTCGATGTTTAAGCATCCGCTGATTGATATTGTATAAGTGAAATCTAATTTTCTACAATTAACGCCGATATGAATCGGGACTGTAGATCTTATTTTGTTTTCTCCATCCACGCACGAATGTAGAACTTCTCTATCGGTTTCTTCATCGACACACGACTGTAGACCTTAATTTCTAGAGAAATACATCGATTGTTGAACAAATTTAAAGGATTGAAGAATGTCGATGAACAATGATGAACTACGAAGAACATTGATGATTTTTTTTTTAATTTTTTTTAATTTAATCCTATTTTTTTATTTAATTAAAAATTGAATTTAATAAATAAATTACAAAAATTATAAAATGATTTTTGGAATTACAGTAATTAATTTTTGAAAAATAAAAAAGGAAAATACTAAATTTAAGGTTTGACCAAACCTAAAAAAAAAAAAAAAAAAAAAAAAAAACCAATGATAATTAAGTATAGTAGTAGTCCAAATGAAATGGACCATAGTAGTAACATCCTAGATTTTAAAGCCCTAAAAATCATATAAAAACCTAATAAAACGTCATGTTAATATCATACAACAATTAGGATTTTATATCAATTAAATTAAAGCATGAAAAACATGATTTAAACCCATAAACTCAATTAAATTCACATGAAATTCTGTCATAAAACCATGAACAAAAATCAGAAAATAAACCTACCCTAATCATGACTTAAAACCTATTAATCCAACCCCAAAATCCTGTAATTCCAACCGAAAGGAGAAAGGCTAGTTACCTCTAGATGAGTGACCAAATTATAAACTAGAAGGAGGTGAGGAAAGCCATGAATTCAGCCCTTAAACCCACGCATAAGCAACCCCTTGAAAACCTAAAAGTTCTTTGGTTTTGACATTTCGAAAAAGGAGGAATTTGACCACGAATAATTGGAGTTTGATTAAGCAGCAAAATAGACTTATATTTACCCCTTGATTTGCCTTTGAAACTCACAAAAATGATGAAGCGAGAGGAAAGTATATGCAGATTTTTTTGTGATGAAAAACTAATGAGACTAGCATATAATGTACACGTAAAAAGGGAAGGGGAAGTGGAGGAGTTGGGAAGCAACGTAGATAGGTTTAATTAGGTGTAATGAGGGTAAATATGAGGGGTTACTTAGTGCAAAATGAATAGCTTCTTATCCCTCAAAAATGATGTGCAAACTGTAGACATCCATTTGTGTCTCCCCAAAACTAAACCCGGTGATGAGTACCTTTCACGTCGAATCATAATCGGATGAAGTGAAAGTGTGGAAAGTTTAGTGTTGCGGTTATTATTTTATTCTTGTTGGTCTCTCTGTTTTTAAAAACCTATATTAAGAAAACAGCCAATATAGTTTGGTTTGGTCCATGGAAAGGGTCCAATAATAGTTTGGTTGGGATAGGTTCGAAAAGAGATTTCCAACGATATATTATAATCCCAATTCTGATGAATAATGAGGAAGTTATGGCCAAATTACTAAAAAGCCCAGTTTGATCTTTATATGCGGCCCAATGATCTAGAAGAGGGCCTATTATAGATTTATCATTCCTAATGCGATTAGGATTGATTATAGTCTTTTAGAATCTTCTAGAAGGTTCTTTTGAATCCTAATTTGAATAGCATTGATAAATTGACTTTTAAGAGTTTAATTTAGAATAAAAGAAGTGTTTTAAGGAAAATACAGTTTTACCCTCTTGTACGCTTAAATTTTATCAAAATAAGAAAACGCGTGGAAAACTGATTGCAGCGCCATACGACATGTCTGTCGCCTAGCAAATTGAAGAGAGAATTATGTTTCCCCCCAATTATGTTGAAGTTAGCAAACTAGAGAACATGTGCTTATCACATGATTAATATTCTGGACGCTTATTTGGGTCAACAATAAGTAAGGACGCCGAAAAGTGTCGAGAAAACACGGGAATCAAATTTTCCACTGACACCTTAATGATAGCGTCGAAGGCATAGCGTCGAAATATAATGGGTTTTGTGGTAGTGTTTCTTGCATGAGCTCCATTTGTTGTTTCTTCACAGGGTCATTGATTTGGAGGGTTAAAGCCTTCAACACCTTAGTTACGTTAGCCATTTGCTTCTTAAGTTCATTGACTTCTTCTTGACTTGCCATTATCTTCTTAGCTTTCCGTTTTCGACTCACTAGTTTATCAAAAAGTTGAACTTGAATGAAGGGGTTGTCCTTGATTAATCGCCCTTCTCTCCTTGATCAAGTACTGTGGAAAGGGAAATTATGGATATTCATTGTTAATTATTTGACTCAACTCTATTCAACATGCAATAGATGAAAGAAGGTTGGAAGAATGAATATTGTGATATGGAGAAATCATGTAGAGAATGGAAAGATAATGTAGATGGAGAGATATGAAAAAATTAGGAATAGAATGTACCCCCAACTCAAATGACGGAAAAAACAAACTCATGCATGATCCTAAGATATGGTCATGGTGACATATATAAAGTGTGTGCTAATACTAGTGAGTGTATGTGACATGTTAGGACTTTTGTGTAAGACCATGTGGCTAGACTATGTGACTAGACTCAATAAATGACTTAACAAAGGTATTGTTTTTAACAAAATAATCAAACTAATTAGCAAACTGTTTAATTAGACTCGTCGTGATGACTCGAACAAAATACTGAACTCTCGCCAAAGCAACAGGATTGTCGCCGCACACTGCAGTGCAGCGCCAAACGACAGAGATGTCGCTCGGCGTTGCACAGCAGCGTGTGGCGATAAAGGATATGATTAGTGTGGACTGCTTTAAGTATTTTAACTCTACGGGATATGCCTAAAGTCGTACTAAGTAATTCTGATTAAATTATTAGAGTTTAATTACTAATTAATTAATTAATTAGGCAAATTCCTTTTAGTCATTAATTAGTTTATTTTAGTCTTACACACAAGCCAAACAAACGGTTAGGAAAAACACATAGGTTATGCACAACCGCATGATTGGGATTGCTCACACTTATAAAAATAAAATAAATTCAAAAGCAAAAAAAAAAAAAAAAAAAAAAAAAAAAAAAAAGGAGGGCTAAAAAAGAGTTAAAAGCCTCAAGCATGAAAATACAAATATTCAAAAGCAAGGTTGCACACCTTGGGGGCTTATCTAGGGTCTTGAGCCTTTATCCCTTTCTTCTTCAAACCTTTATCCTAACCACGTTACAACCCTTCAAAAGAGCTTTTTGAGGTATACACACACTTGTGCGAGGTTTGGCTAGAGTTACGTTCAGCCTGATTCCTAACGGATACGTAGGCAACCTCACAAAGGGGTGCTGCCGTAATAAAAATGCATTTATATTCACATTCACACACTCACATCATGATCATATCAAGGGATCCCTTATGCTTATCCCTATCTACTTAGAGCTAGACTTGGGGGCTTGATCCTTACATTGTTAGCCTACCTAGCCTAAGAGTCACCATCTTTTAGCTCTTCTCAAAATAATATCTTTCCATACACTTAGCCTTTGCGGCCTAACCTTAGTGTCACTTTCACTCACTGCACAGATACATGACCAAATATACATCCCTTAGGAACCCTTTGTCATGAAATCTTAAAACAACGCTGAAGCATGCCTTGTCATATCAACATCAATCATCATTGCATCACAAATTATGAAGTACTTAGCCTCCGCACCTAAGTTACCTAAATACTTTCATTATCGAGTCAACTAGGATAGTCTAAGATATTAAAATCCATTACTATGAGAGACAACGTTAACAGATTAAGCTCATTCAACATGCACCTTCAAAAACTTCGCTTCTTTATTTTTTCACGTCTTTCTTTTTCAGGAGAAAGTCGGTACCCTCCACAAAAATGACGGAAATTTTTTGTTTTTCTAAATTTCAAGTCATGAACATATCGATCTTCATGAGTCAACACTACGAACACACGAGTCACATCGAGTTTAGTCAACCTCGAGTCAGTCTATCACAATGAGTCAAGTTTATAGCTTGAGTCATGCCAAGTCAATGAGTCAAGCAACACTAAGCCTTAGGTCAACCCTAATTAGATAAGCAATGTCCTATAGTAAAAAACATAAATGCAGGTGCATCCCATCAAGCAAGAACATTCCCGGATTTTTTTGAAAAACCGCGAATATGACACAAGAGATTCTTCCAAGATGATAGGAGTTTGAGCAAATTTATATGGATCAGTAAATTAAAGATGAAGAGCTTTAATTTACAAAAGATTTGAGCGGATTTGGTTGAAAGGAAACGACCAAGTTCAAAGTTTGAAGTGAAACCGAGCAGCAGCAGCAGCAAAAGCAAAATAGGGAAGACCCGACTCCAGCGCAAGAGTCTTCTAGTAGGCGCCAGTACGGCGACACAATGCATGGCCCATATTGGATTATGCGGACCTCTTACAACAATTTCGGGTTCCTTGGTACGCTAGTTAGCCCATATAAGCAAAATTGACATGATTATTAGTCGGCTCGATTACAATCGCAGTAAGTGATTGACCTGACGACGATCGTCTCACTTATCTTAAGCGCCTAAGCATTGGCTCATTACAAGCACAAAGACATTGGTACAAAAGCGCATCACTAATACCACAATTTTTCCAAGATTGGATTGTCATCCCCAACTGACAACAGTTCCAAAAGTGGATTGTCGTGCTCCTTCTCAGTTTGACAAATTGTCATCGCTGGCAAGTTTTCCGAGATTGGATTGTCATACACCCTGTTCCCTATGGGAAAATTTCCCAAAGGATTATCGTAGGTCTCTACTCATCATAAATTTTGGCAAAGGTTCCTCAACGTGGATTGTCATTCATTTCAGTAAGTGGCAAATTTTCCCGAAGTGGATTGTCGATCAACTCTTTTTTGCAAATGTTCTAAGACGCACATTGTCAATTGTGGCAATATTTTCCTAAAAGCATAGCATTAGAAAATTTCCAAGGTGGATTACTTTCAACATTTATATTCCAAGATGTGGATTGTCGATCGTAGCAAAGTTCTTATGACAGATTGTTACAAAGCATTGGCAACTTTTCTCAAAATTGGATTTTGGCAAATTTTCCTAGATACGGTTTGTCGCTTCATCGTGGCAACATTTCCAAGGATGGATTGTTACGAAGCATTGATAACTTTCCCTAAATCGGATTGTCATACATCATACAAGAGTTGTGTTGGCAAGTATTCCCAAAGAAAAGAGGATTGTCATCACCTAAAACATCATCAGCAAAATTCAAGCAGCATTAAGGATCAACAAGCAGTGGTCTTTCGAATACTGTCACAGCGGAAATTGGAGGCTGTTACAGGTGTAGCAGCCTTCAGGCGGTATTCTCTAGCTTGTGGAAGATCGTCAAAATAAACAACAAGATGGCATTCCCTAGCTTGTGGAAGGTTATCAACAACAGCAATGCAACACGAATCGGTTACCCTCAGAGACGTGTGCTCGACATTGCAAGATACGTATTTATTAACACTCTTATCTATTTTAACTAACGCTAGTTTGCAGGTATCGACGTTACAAGAATGATTTAGGGTCGCAGAACGTTCTGAATCATTCTCCGTCCCTATCGATACTTTGACTTTTGTTATCGAAACTTGGTTTCTCCAAACTCTGTCAAAGTGGGGGCTTCTGTAGACACCCATTTGTGTCTCCCCAAAACCAAACCCGGTGATGATTACCTTTCACGTCAAATCATAATCGGATGAAGTGAAAGTGTGGAAAGTCTAGTGTTGCGGTTATTTTTTTATTCTTTTCTTTCTCTCTGTTTTTGAAAACCTATTTTAAGAAAACAGCCAATCCAGTTTGGTTTGGTCCATGCCAAGGGTCCAATAATAGTTTGGTTGGGTTGGGTTCGAAAAGAGATTTCCAAAGATATATTATAAGCCTAATTCCGATGAATAATGAGGAAATTATGACCAAATTACTAAACTGGGCCCGGTTTGATCTTTATATGCGGCCAATGATGTAGAGGAGGGCCTATTATTGATTTATCATTCCTAATGCGATTAGGATTGATTATAGTCTTCTAGAAGGTTCTTTTGAATCCTAATTTGATTAGCATTGATAAATTGACTTTTAAGAGTTTTGTTTAGAATAAAAGAAGGGTTTTAAGGAAAATACAGTTTTACCCTCTCGTACGCTTAAATTTTATTAAAATAAGTAAAAGCGTGGAAAACTGATTGCAGCGCCGTACGACATGTCATTCGCCTGGCGACAGACCTGGCGTCTGGCGACAGCCTTGTCGTCTGGCGACAGGCGCGTGTTTGGCGATAGCTCTCATCAAGAAGTGTTTTCTCTATAAATATCCTCCTATAACCTCCGTTTTCAATCACAGACTCTCATTAAAAAATTCTTGATTACTCTCTCTCCCTCTTTTCTAAACTAGATTTTCTCAAACAAAATTCCGCAGTCATAGGATCTAGATACACTTAGCCAAGTTCGAAGTTGCCTTCGCCTTAGACGTAAAAGGTTTAATTTCTGAGGGTTTGGTCCCAAATCTATCTTTCAATTAATTAATTTAATTGTTTGTTTTAGTTTTTTTCCTTGAAATTACTAACATATGTATTTTGTTATTAGAAAGAGGTACGAGGCATCCAAGTAAGTGCTTTAATTGTTTGCATTTATATTATGATATAGAAATCATGCTTAGGATGTTTCAGTGATTCCTAGTATCATGTTTAGGGAAAAGGTTATAATATGAAATGTGCTTATTATGATTTCTATGATGCTTCCTATTTCTTTCCTAATATTCATGTTAGTTAGGATTACGAACAAATTAAGGATCTGTGCTCGCTAGTCATTATGCTTGATGATAACAACACTAAAGCCCTTTACATATAGTCTTTAGCCAAAATCTAGAAGACCTTGGCAAAGACGTCAAGGCTAAGCCTAACAACCAAGACATCTGCCATAAAATGGAGAAGGTAGAAGGTCTAAGAATTAAACCTATCAAGCTCAAAGGCAGGAGAGGCATTGAGGATTCCGACTTGCCACATGCCATCTTCAACAAAAAGGGGAAGATTAGTAAGTCAAATATCAGCTCGAATATAACAAGTTTCCTAGTAGTGATGTTGTTACGGAGTTACATAACATTGATGTTGTTAGTGAGATGATGGTAGAGAACCTTACCCCCAACTGTAACAGTAACTCCGTCCACCTTTGGAAATAGGGACGAAGGTTACCAGATCCGTTACCCAAACAACAAGGATTCTAGGAATGCTAAAGACAAGTGATCGAGGAATGGCCACATTTTCCTCAAGAGAAATAATCAGTCCCTTAAGATTTTAGATGTGTCTTACTATGACCTAAGTCAAAGGAAAACCTTGAGTTTCTTAAACATTCTACTAAATTTTGGATGGATGTTATGAGTGAAGGTGTAACACCCCATATTTTCAAATCACTATTTTATGTGTATTTCAATCTATTAAACCTAATTTCTTATTTAAATATCAATTTCTAAATTTAAATGTTAATTAATATTTTGATTAAAGTTTCATCCCAAGCTTTTGGTATCTTAATGTTTTGAGAAACCAATTCAATGTTATTATTTAAAAGGTTTCATATTTGAGTATTAATCATTTCAACTATATTTGACATGTCTTAATTGATATTAGCCTAAAGGGTGATTCCATAAGCTTAAGTGTCAATTCAGTAAGTGTTACTAAATTATATGTAATTTTAATATTTAACCTATCACGATTGATATGGGTCATCATGGGTGATTCCTTGACTAAAATGCCAAAATTAATAGGTATAAAATGATTTTATGGTTTAAAAGAATTTTTACGTTTAATTGTATCAATATCGATATATAAAGTTGTATTAGGTGATTCCGTCAACTTATTTATCGAATTGATATTATTTATAAACTATTATTTTATTTTATATTAATATAACTCATTCTAATGCCCTGTTATTATCTAGGTCATTATAGATGAATAATATTATTGGTTTCACATCTCACCTTTTTATATTACTTTTCTTTAAAATATGAACTTTATACATATTTTGTATCGTATTTTAAATTATTGTTTTCATTATTGTTATTTTAATTAATATTTATATTATTTTTGAGATATCAATAATATAATCTATATTAATGTTTTTAAACATATTTTGAAATCGCCTCCCATTACATTCCTTTCCTGGTCTAGTTTCGGGCCAATTAGAAATTATTTATGGGTCAGGTTTTGCCTTACAACTTTCACGACTAAACAGATTAAGATAGGATTTTTTATTAGCTTCCTTAATCCCATTCTTAAGCCTAAATTAATTATTTTGTCAAGCGTAAAAGAGAAGCCTTGAATCCTAGCTTTGTATGGCCTTTTTGTCAGTTTCTTTTGAGCCCATTCTTGGTTGGTTTGTTTAGGGAATATTTAAAGCATTACCCCAAACTTGAACCCCACTGTGATAAAACAATTAAGCATGGTGGCGTCCAAAGGGAAGGAAGCTAGAGCAAAAGAGTCGCCAACAAGTTTTAGGAACTTGTAAACTGTTCACAAGGTGAAGGTTACACCCTTTAACGATCCAGGAGATCGTTAACTCCTTTAGGTCTGGAACCATGACTGGAAGTTCGGGGAAGAAGGTACAAATCCAACCTAAAAGAGATTGAACCTGCCCTAATAATAGGCCTCTACTTTATTCCTCTTTTATTCATGTGCGGTTTCTGACTAACATGCAATCAATAGGTTTACCCTAAACATGCTTATCTATGTTGGTTAAATATTAATGCACAAATAAAACTATTATTGGCGATCACTTGAATTATAATCAAATTAACCCTAAACAAGATTATTAATTATCTTATTAAGCGTGATTAAAAGTACAAATTCCCTTTAACATGTATAAAAGGCATGATCAAGAAATAACAATAATAATAAATCAAGCAACATAACAATAATATTCAAAATAATAATCATAATCAGAGTCATAATCATAATTACCATAATCATGTTAAAGCCTAATAGCAAGATCCTAGGCATGATACTAACAAGATTAATAACAAACCGTAGCATGTCACTAAGAAATAAAGATCGAAGCTTTAACCTTAACATGATACTCTTAAGGTGCAAGCTACGAGGTTTAACTCAAGGGATATGACAAGATTCCTTATGAAAACATAATTCCTTTGTTCTTTATTACCTGACATGGTTCCTTTTTGGGAAGTTTTTTTGCTTACTTGATCTATTTCCTTTTTTTGGCAAATTTAACACTACACTTTCACTTATTTACCCTTATATTTTTAACATAATTAAAACCATATACCCTTTGTTTCCTTACCCCCACTCTCACTACCTTAATCATTTAACATCTTAGTTCTTTCAAATCCTTTCTAACTCCTCAAAGTTATCAATGACAACCACCCATCTTCACCACCCTAACAATATTTTTGAAACACCAGCACAACATATATCATCACCCTTGTCTCCCTCTTCATAAACGATGCATGGTCTCCAAGCTCGTCCGCTCCACACCTTCTCTCATAACTGCCACAGCTATACTATAAACATTTGCCATCTTAATTTGTAAAATGGCTTAAATTTGCTAAAATCGAGGCCATGGTGGTTAAACTTGGCCCGCAATTCTAAATATGAAACAACCATAGCCAAATTCGACCACCAAGCTCTCAATTTTTGGTTGACAACACTTTTTGTGGTGGTTGAATTTGGAGATGAAATCGAGGCCATTGTTGTTGACGACACTTTATGATATCATTGTTTGAAATTAAGAAGGAGAGATTATTGAAAAAGGAATTGATTTCTTCGAGGATGAGTAGATCTATGGGGTATTTTGATGCGGACATTATTAAACTCGGATCTCCGAGAGTTGCTAGAAAACTCCAATTCAACATCCCTGCTGTGGGAAGCCATGTTACTACCCTTCTTCCAAGACAAGTTGCCCTGATGAAGGTGGTTGATGAGGTGAGTTCGAGAGTTGTTCTTTGACTAAGGGGTGTGTCTGATGGTGAAGGGGTCATAGGCAAGCAGACTATAGCATCCAAGGGTGAGAAAAGCTAGGAAGGGAGTGGGGATGATGCAATATGTTATGTGATAGGTTATGAGGATATAGTCAACATGGACCATGATCAATGTAAGCACGATGAAGGGGATACTAAGAGGCAAAAAAGAATAAGGAGGAAGTGAGCCATGAATTCTGGGAAGACTTTGTTCACAAACCATAGTGCTTTAACTCTTAATGTAGGGGCTTAGAAGAGGAAGTTGGATGTTCTTATAAAAGAGCGTGATGAAAGGATCAATTCTAATTCAAGGTCCCCCAAACAGTCAGGAATTCAAATCCTAATATACCCTAATAAGTGTAAAGTCCTAGGCTTTTAAAGGGCCAAGGGAATTTAAGGAGAAGGATCCCCTACGATGGGCACACCCTCCTTATAGTGGCGACTCCACTAGGGACTTAGAGGTTACATGATTTATTTTTATTTATGATCCAAAGTTTACAACACTAGGTTTCCTATGGGTTGTAATGTGAATTAACTTGGATAATCTCTAGTTAGAGAGCGAAACTTGAATGTATAATATCATCATTTTTCATAAAAGTAAAATCCAAACAAGCAACATTGCATCATGCATAATCGTAGCACACTATAACCCTTGGGAATTGGCTCATTGACTAGGGGTTTCCAACACTAGGATTCTATCCTGAAATAAATAACAATCATCCCACCCATATCGCCAACAAAATGTTGGGAGGGCTATATCATGAGTCAACATGTTGAGTGATTGATTTGTGAATTGTCTCTTAAGATATTGTACCTTTGGACACCTAAGCTTACGACTTTAGAAAGATATTGTGTGAAATTTGGCTTATTGTATGCCTATATGATTACGTGACTATGTGTGACGTGCTTAGGATAGCTTTTCCTTTTTTCTTTTTTAGTTTGGTTTATGTTCCCAATTATGAAGTAGTTCCTTCGTAATTTTGAGTTGTATTCAAAGGGTAGCCTAAAAAAAAAAACAAAATCGAAATAGAATGAGATACAAAAAAAAAAACATATACAAAATAAAACTGCTCGAACAAAAAAATCGCATGAGCAGGTGGCGCGCGCAACTCATTCACTTGCGCGACCACTACCAGCGCAAGATCCAATGATGATGTTACGGGTCCCTTTTATTCTTACTTGCACGCGCCTGCTGTTACGAGTTCTTTTGTTTCTTCAAAGAACAATTGACGCGTTCAAACAATATCTTTATTAAATAATTGTTTAAAGGTGATGTTATTCATTCGATTGCATCTTGCGTCTTTTCTTTCTTCCTTTCTTCTTCTTTTGTCTCCTAAACAAGCGTATTGATTTACTTATCCTTTTATACTTCTTTTAGAGCTGGTTTCCAAGCTTGGGAACGAAGACTCTCGGGCCCTCGTGTAAGGAGGGTGATCCCATCGTAAGGGGTCCTTCCTTAGATGTCCATGGCCATTTAAAAGCCTAGGACTTTACTCTTGTTATGGTGTATTAGGATTTGAATTCATAATTGTTTGGGGGACCTTGAATTATAATTGATTCTATCATCACGCTTTTTTGTAAGAAATAAGTAGGAGTCGCCAATGAGTTTTAAGAAAACCCATAAACCTCGTTCATGTCTTTCTCTCATGTGGAGTTCATGGGATATTTAGCACAAATCGTAAGTTTACCCATGCCTAAATTGGTCAACCTAAACCAGAAATTAGTTCGGGAGCGAGGGTAGTAAAATAATGTTCCCTTTAAAGGAGAATCGCTACTCTTGCCCTAGTGCGACCTCTACTAACTCTTCCTTTTTTACAATTTCATCACCAAATAATGTATGCAATGCGATACCTAACACTAAGTTAGTTGATTTTATTTACAAGCATTAGTCACATAGGAATTACATTGTAAATTCGTTATTCTTTAATTAATTCATATTCGTGAAAGGAGCAAAAATAAACAAGATTCTCCTTGGCTTAGGTGATCAATCAATCAATTAATTATTCAATTCTAATCTTATTTAACACAAGGTACTATGTGGAATGGATTAATTAAATGTTTTTTTAAAGTGGTCAAACAACACTATTTTATTAATTAAAGTTCATTGAAACAAGAAAAGTAAATGTGATTTATCTAAGTGCTCGGAAATTTACCACTTCTCTTTGCTAGATCTCCGTTTAAAACACTTTTAGACCCCTTCTTGTTCGGGAACCTCCACCGTAGTAACAAAGATTAAGAGGGGTGAGTGTTTAGGACAAGAGGGTTTGGTAGCACAACTTCACAAGAGTTTCTGCCAGGATTTTAGGTTAATTTATGTCTCTTTAATCCTCGTATTTAGCCCTTATTTATAGGGAATGGGTGTAATTATGGTTTTAAGCATTCTGCCGCAGCAGGTGTCGCGCGCATCTGGATGAGTTGCGTGTGGCATTCCAGCGTAAGTGATTTAATTGCGCTGCTATGGGCAGCGCAACTAAAAGTCTTGCGCACGATTTTATGGTAAGATTCGATTCTGTATTTTTATAAAATTCTGAATCTTCCGCGTGCGCATCCCTAGAAGTTGCGCATGCCAGACCAACGCGACTCATTGAGATGCGCGCAGATTTTTCTTTGACAGCATTAATTTTAACCTAGGCGCCTATGATTGGGTCTTAAGCACGAGATTAAGCCTAATTATGATCGGGTTTAGTTAATTGGACCTTGCTTTGTATTTGTTTTGGGTTATGCTAGTCTTTTTGTGTCTTTGCGGTTTAGCAAGTCATCCATACGCATTCTTCACTTCGATCCAACACGAAGATGGTTTTATTTATCGCCATTGCACTTTCTTTCGGGACAAGAGACAAAAGTAGATGTCTACAGTTAGCCCCCACTTTGATCGAGTCTAGGATAGACGAGGATCAAAGTAGCCAAGGAAATAAATCCGAGACTTATTCTGCGAAGTTTTCAAGGAATAGAGAATCTTTCTGAAATGTTAAGGATGTCGAAACGATCCTTGATTCGGTAAGTGTTTGAAACAAGTAGTTATTAGGGCTAGAAAAAAGTATTTTCTATGTCTTAACGCGCTAATTAATCTAGATTGATCCTTTGCAATTGTAGATCGCTTTTTCAAGTAAAGGTTTTCTAGATGATGTCATGTCATGAGAAGAGATTTGTTTAAAAAGGATTAAAAAGGGGATGATGTCCTCCCAATCATGTCATCGTTGGTCTAAAGTCCCTCGATATGTCATCGAAACTTTAGCCTGAATTTAACAATTTAAAAAGATGATAAAAAGAATGTTTCGGCTTTTGCGGCCCTTTGGCTTTCGCAGCCTAAACATTTCAGCTTTCGCAGCCGGAATAGAGTTTTTGACAATTCGCTTGTTAAAATGCAATACTCGATGTCCACAAGATAGAAATACATGTCTCATGACTTGAGGCATATATCAAAATCCAGTGAGAAAGAAGAAAATCGACAACTCTCTTAGCAGTTTTGTCCACAAGATGAGTACATGTGTCTCAAGACTGGGGGCACGTGACTACAAAGGTGCGACATCGTCTCGTCACTCTTTATACAGGGGGTGGAAGACACCCTAACTGTCCGGTAAGCTAGTAAGCGCACTAACTACCGTATTTGCTTCCAATCAAGAAGTATCTGTTCTTGAATGGTTTGGCGTGCCTGTCGACTCGTGAGCTAACGCCTAAGGAAAAGTAATTCTCTACCTTTTAGTTCCGAGAGATAGATCTCGCAAAGCTGGGGATGAAATGAAATTTCACGCAACACTTACGCCATACAATTTTACGATGTATGATACGCCTTGCATTTGTATGCTGGATGATGACGCCTTCCATTTTGCTATAGATGTGAAAAAATAAGAAAAGCAGGACATTTATAACATCAGTACAGTAAAATGACAAACCTGTCTATGGGAGCTTTTACGTAAAGCACCACAACGGAACGGCTTAAGACACTTTTATGAAAAACGTTCAAAACGTATGCTTAGGGAAGGCACAACGCATGGTGTGTATGCAAAATGATGAAAACAATTATCAAAGAATAAAACAAACTACAAAGCTCTCTCTTTCAAAAGCTCTTTTTTTGCGATTTTCAAGGCCAAAGGAAGTATATTTCACCCTTAATTCACATTTGCCACAATCCAATGTAATATTTTTTTGTTTAAATTCGTTGTTGTTTTTTTTTTTTTTTCGCGGAATTTTATTTGGGTGTTTTTCAAACCTTTAAACCCAAATTTTCGAATTTGGGGGTTTTTTATTCAGGCCATTATTCTTGAAATTGTTTGTTCCATGCTGTTGTGCTATGTTTAAGGAGTGTTTTGCAACAAATTTCATGAAAAATGGCTAAGTATTGAACCTTGTATGAGCATTTCTTTGTTTGAGTACGTTTTTTGCACTTTCCTTCGAATTTGGTATTTTTGGTTATTTTGCTTGCTCATTTTGGTTATACTTGTTGATTATGAAGTAATTATAGTATTATAACTAACTATATCTTCATAAATAATGTTTTGAAAATTTTGAATCCGTAAATTGGTGCGTAGTGTATGCTTAGCTTTACTTTTGCCATGTTCGAACTTCAAGATTGTTTGGTAGACGATAATTGCAGTATTGTTACTATTATTTGCCTAGGCATAGTTGATTCTTTGAGATTTTGGAACATAATCCCTTAAATGCTTAGTTGAAACTGGTATAGGACGGCTTTTTTGGGTGTTAGAAGCCCCCATTTACTGAGTTTAACTGCAGGTACCGAAGCCCTTTAGCATGGGTGGCATTCGATTATTGTGTTTTTCCCTTTCGGTAGCCGTTACGCTGCCGAAATTGGTCTAGAACATGTAAATTAGCTTAGAAAAATAAACTTATAAAGAAACTTTATGCATTCATAGTACGGATTCACTTCCATTTGTCAATGCTGAGGAGGTTCTAGGAGATCTCATGCCTGACGAGGCGGTTTGCCCTCGAAAGAGGGTGACCCGTCCTCGAGAGGAGGTTCGGGAATGATGCGTCGGAGCTGATCGTTGTCGCTAGGAGGATGTGGTTTGGGAGGCTCTTTCCAGCTGGGACCCTAGGGTCCTCAAATGGGACCCAGACCATCACGTCTCAATCAAGGGTTGGCGCGACATTGTGAGTCTTTTGCGCCTCCCTTTTATTTCTTTTTTCTTCAAAACAAGTTTTTTTACCCTTTTTTGTACCTTTCTCTCTTTTTTAGAGTAAACCTAGCATGCACCTATACAACTCTGCTGATCTGCGAGGTCGTTTTGAGAGCTTACCCGAGGTGGTAAAGGAGGTTGTGGAGCTTTCGGGGATCAGCTCCAAGCTGGCGACTCTTTGGGATTTATCGAGTCAGCCTGCTTTGTCGGCTTTCCTTCGTGGATTGTTTGAGTTTTAGTGGGATTCCACCAACAATTTTCACTTTCCATGGGGAGAGATGACGATTACCCCTTACTATTTCTCTATGATTACAACTTTTCCTTTTGGAGGTGAGCCCGCAGCTATGGAGGTCGTTAAGGGTCAGACGAGAGACTGCTTGACCTCGTGGGGGACCGTCTTGCGGCGGCCCTTCACATGTATGCGCAGTCTTGTCCATACTCGGTTCTTGCCGATGAGTTGTTGGCTGATGAGGTTGATCGGAAGTGTACACCTTAGCAGCTAGCCTGGATATATATTGCTCACGTTCATTCCGTCACTATCTTGAGTGATCGGGAGAGCGTTTTGCCATTGGGTTACTTATCTGCCTCAGTGATTTGGGGAACGTAGGTAACTTGAGTTGGGAGGAGGTGTCGTATGCTTGTATGCTTACAGCTATAGGCAAGGCAACCCGGGTGATGGATTCCGTGGCAACGACAAAGGTGACTTGAATCTCCCTTACGTGGTATGGTTGTATCCTTGAGGTGCGTACTTATCCCTTCTTTTTTTTCTTTTAATCGCCATTTTTGTTTTCTTTTTCTTATTATTATTTTTTGCTTCTTATAGGCTTGGGGATATTCGTACCTGCCTTTCTTAGCCCCCATGATGGATGCTCGGGGCTGCTCGTTTTCCTATCGGTCATCAACTAGTCATGATTAAGAAGACATGAGCCACTTCAGCCGGCGACTTTTCGCCAAAGGATCCTTTCGGCGACTCGTTCGTCAGTGAGAATTTCAACCACATGTTCATCTTTTTTTTTTTCTGATGAATTTTCATGTGGTTGTGTTTATAGATCATTCCCCGTCCGTGGAGTTTGATCGTCGGCATGATTTGTTTCCATTTCCGGGCCCTTTATTAGGGACTTCAAGTCCTCTAGAGGACAGACACTTGGTTTTTAGGCGAGCTTGTTCTCTAGCAGTCTTCATTCATGGAGCCTGCGGTCCCTGCGGATCCTCCGATCCGGATGTTGCATCCGAACTTTCTGTCTACTGAGGATCAAGCTCAGGAAATCCTCGGTTATCCAATGGAGCAGCTGGTGCTTCCGGATGCATCTTACTTGGCTTTCCTCGCATCCAGGCTGAGTACTTTCCCAGCTTTTGTTCTGGTTAGTATTTTACCATATGTTTTTATATTATTCTTTTATTTTCGGAACCTAAACTCTCTTATTGTGTTTTCAGCGAGTCGAGCTAGGTGGTTTGCTGCCTCCTACAGCGGAGGTCACATATACCAATGCTTTTGGATTGATAATTCGCGAGATTCTCCTAGCAGCGGAGGAGGAGGACATACCATACATTCCTCAGACGGTTGAGTCGTTATGATTATTTTGTATATGTATTTGTTTTTACATAATTTTTTTACATACGTTTGTTCGTTAACTGCCCTTGTATTTGGAACAGGTACCGCGAGAGACTGTGAATGGCATGGTGAGAATAATACGTGCTTTCCGAGCTTCTTATCGAAAAGAACTTGTGGCTTTATCATGTCGTGATCATCGGATGGTCGCGGTAAGTTTATTTCTTTTTCTTTTATCAATGTTATTACACAGTTTTGTGTATTAATCTTTGTTTGCATTTTGCAGGATGTAAAGCAGTCGTCTGGGAGTCACCGAGCATCCTGACTTCATTTGTATTTATATTCACTTTTATTTGGAAACATATGTACATATATTCTTTTATATATATATTTTTTGTGCATATAACACACAATTTATATATATGTCATTATTTTCTATTTTTTTTAAAGAAAAAATTTTCCCAGAATTTTTCCCCAGGGAGGGAAAGAGTTCTCGACTTACCCACCTCAAAAAAATAACAAAAATAGAACAAAGAAAAGAGGACATGAAAAGGAAAGTGAAAAAGATGGGAAAAAGAAAAAAGAAAGAAAGAGAAAAGGAAAATAAGAAGAAAATAAGAATATAAAATAAAATAAAGCATAAAAGAACACAAGAGTTAATAAAATTTAAACGTATGATTATTCATAAGATTTCGTCAATATTCCATTATTATGGAGTTCAAAATACGGAAATAAATCAAAACGACATGTCGCGACAGACCAGACGCGCGCAACTAGGTGTCTTGGGCGCGGCTGTCGCGCACATGTGAATTGGTTGCGCTCGGCAGGCGCGCGCAACTCCCGAGGTGCGCGCGCCACTTGCAGGTGAACTTTTCTTAGAGCGAAAATTGCCGAAAATTTGCCCCTCTTAGGTCTATTTAAGCGTGGTTTTGTGTAGGCTTTTGATCATCTCGCATTCATTCGTTTAGTAGTGTAATAAAGAATTAAAAAGAATTAATCTCTATAAATTCTTCCCCTCTCCATTTTTTTAACACATTGATCAATGGCGAAAACCTTCTCCATGTTGTTGTTAATCATTGGGACTCAAACCACCATCTCTTTCTTTTTAAAGGGGATGAAATTGTCCCATTACCTGGCGAGTTTGAGGCTCTACTAGGCTTCCCTAAACTCTCCCTGTGACATATTCCCCTAACTTGTCAGATCCCAAACTTGTTTTTCAAAGATTTTTTGGTTTCAGTGACAATGATATGGTTAACATTGGAAAAGAAGAAGGCGTGGATTTAATTTAATTTATTGAAAATTTCGCCGCCCCTCGTGACAACTTGACTATTCGTCGTTTTAAAATTCATGCTTTAAGTTATTGTTTTATTGTCAATTGTTTACTTAGGATAGGTATAGAATACGGAGATTATTCCATGGTGTCCATAATAGAGCAAATAGAGGGATGTCATTCACCCGCTCCTTTTGCTTTGGCGGAAACCATTCTATGCTTGAATTGCCTTAGAGGAGACCTTAACGAGAATGGTTTCACGGGAAGTCCACTCTTATTACGCATACGTTTTTTTTTCGTCGTAAAGCAGCGCAAGTTAGCAAGTTACGCTGGCCTAACTAGCGCATTCTTCTCCGATGAGCGTGGATGGTGCGCGCAACTAATTTTGATGTGCACGTCACCTGCTCGTGTAATGTCGCAAATTAATTTTCTTCGTTTTTTTTTCAGATTTGGCTCATGGAGCGCTTACAAATTGTTGAAAAGCCAGAAAATTTTGAGGCTCGTGGAGTGAGAACATTCCCTGGACGTCGAATTCTCTACAAACACAAGAATGCAGAAGAATTGTTGACTCAAATGAACAATACAAGAGGGGGGTGAATTGTATTGTTGAGGAACTAGGGTAATTTTTGCGGAATTCTTAATGAAACTTAAACAAAGCTTTAAAGTGCAAGAGAGATTTTACGTGGAAAACTTCTTGGCCCTAATCAAGAAGAAAAACCACGACCACAAGGGATTTTAATCACAACTCTTAATAATAATAGGGCAAACAACGTTTTACAAATTAATACTTCTAAACTCAAGTTCCTCTACGAACTTAAGTTCCCCCTCAACTGATCCCTCAATCAGTTGAGCTCTCAAATCTCTCTCTTTCTCCTCGCTTCACTCAAAGCAATTTCACACTCTAGAGTTTACCCAAACTCTACCCCAATACAACACAAGATTAAACTTCTAAGATGCTAAGTACAAAGACACTCAAGGACTTAAGTGGATTTTTGACTCTTTTAGAAAATCTAAGAATCGTAATGCTCAAGTGTGCTTTTCAAAACAGAAAACTAAACCTATTTATACAGGAGGAAAGCAGTTAAAAACCTTACGTTTGCCTTAGCTCCCACTATACCACAACTTCCATGAAATAAGGAAGTGCAGTTCGTGGATGCTTGGGCAGCAAGCTGAAGCATACAATAAGGAAGTGATTCCTTTATTTTCTCAACCTCCTTTACCAAGTAAAAGCCGTTTTAAAAATAGTTTTACCAAGTCAGATTTTCCAAAATATTAGGATAAAATCAGAACAGAAAATCTTTTAATAAATAAGATATTTTTACTTAAAAAAATAATTTTCCGAAATAAAATATAAAATTAAATCTCGTTAAATGAAGGAAAATAAAATCTTTATAAGCTGAAATTAAATCCACTTAAATCCTATCAATTAACAATGTACTTAACATATATACAAGAAGCCTAAAATGAATAGTAAAGATACAATAGACTCCTTGGAACACAGTGAAGCTTCGACTCTGAAGCTTCAGTTCCTCACTCAAGGAACTTGGCTTCTGATTGTCTTCTATGCTCATCCATACCTCATCCTTAAACCTTCTTCCATGCTTCGTTCTGACTCTAGAACTTCGTTGCATATAAGAACCTGTCAAGTTCATCTAAGCTAATAGACAAAAGTTAAAGCCCTTATGGGTTTGCTTAGGTTCCTTGAGTCATCATCAAAACTTAAGATCAACAATATTCCCCCTTTTTTTATTAATGACAAACCTAAGCAAACTCACAAAATAAAACTTTTTAAAAGACAATCAGTAAACGAAAAACTTGAAAACAAAAATGAACTAGCTAAATTTAAACAAGGAACTGAATGAAAGTTATAGTTATACCTTCTGTTATAAACGAATGGAGAGCTTGTCAACAATTGAGTTTGCCTTCTTTTCCCCCTTTTGGCGTTCATTAAAATTAATGCACACAAATATACATATCTAAACACAACACCATTTTATTGGTTTGTGTCCAAAGCATAGAACAAAGCACATATAGGTAGAAATAGTATGCAAATAGTCATAAAGCAAGCAAGCAACATCCATATAAACAAACTGATGTTCCTCCAGAACATCAAAAACAAAAGAAAATACCCTGTTTAATTGTTTATAGACCAAAAGAAGCAAAATAAACCAAGTTTAATACAAACCAAGATTAAAAGATAGTTTGATATATGAGATAGGCAGAAAATAGGATTAGGCTGTAGGGGCTGGGGTCTTGTTCTCTTCTTCTATTTCCTCAGCAACTTCTTCTTCAACAACAATCTCTTCCAGCTTCTTCAACAACTCAGCCTGGCCTTGAGAGAGAATTGAAGTGCTTTCCTTCATTGCTGAGGTGAGTTCCTTAGAAGCATGCACCAGGTCTCCTATAGCTTCTCAAGAGCTCCAATCCTCAGTAGCAGAGATGGTTGAGCATCAGACAACAGCTTCACAACATCTTTGAGTGCCTTTATTTCAAAGGTGGAACTCACAGAACCAAAGGCAGCAAATCCTGTACCTGCACTTACTGGAGCAGAACGAGTGATAGATTCCTGCATAAATATGCCCTGTTCCCCCTGAACAAAGGCTTTCTCCTCACTGAGATCCACAAAAGCAGATGGAGCCTCAGCTTTCGCTTTTGGCTTAACAGCCTACCTAATGCTCTTCCTTTTCCTAGCACCAAAAGCATTACCTTTCCTGCCCTTCTTTTCAGAACTTTCTTCTTGTTCCTTCTTTTCTTCCTCTCCCTCACTTTCCTCTTCTTCCAGCCATTTGTCCAACTCCTCTTCCTCAGTCAGAACCTTAACTCCTTCCTTAGCCTTAGGAGTGTGTTTAGGAAAGAATTGGGTAATACCATCAACAACATGCAAGTTTCTGCTTTCAAGGGTTTTGGGTTGAACAACATGATTGGTTTGTAGTTTGATATGTTCACAGTTCTCCACAGAAATACCAAAACTCTCAATGAGAGTAATGATCAGATTTGCATATCCAAACTTCAAATGGTTTGCAAGACAGTGGATGAGGTGTTTTATCATGATGGAAGGGAAATTGATTTGTATTTTGTTTTCAAGGCAATACATCAGCATAGCATCAAGGTGGTTAGCCTCATGCCTGTGCTGAGTTCTTGGAACAATGGCTAAGTGCACAAAGATAAACAACAGTTTTTGAATGGGAGAGAACAGATTATGATTAGTTTGAACTTTAGACACCTTTCCACCATTTGATTCCACAATATCTTTTATGGGCACATCACCTACACTTTTATCAGTAGCTCCTTTAAAATATTCATCAAACCCCTCATTCGGAGTTCCAAAGATAGCACATAAATAATCAGCATCAAAACTAATTTTCTTATTTTTAACTCTTGATACACAAACACCATCATAATTCTTAAAATTTGCACAGAATTCTTTCAAGGGAGCATGAGCAAGCACATTATTGTAACTTTCACTAAACAATTGCACCCAATTTTGAGCTTCTAAGATTTCAAGTAATTCAGAATACTTACTTACTTCACACCATGGAAAGTTGATGCAGAAACCATGAATGAAGCGTTCAGAGCTTGCTTTGACTTTCTTTTGAAATGGAGACTTTTCCAACTGAATTCTTTCTCCTAATTCCTCCCAGCCCTGATCCTCAAGTTCCTCCAGCTTTCGTTTCTTTGACTCAGCAGGCAAGTTCTTTGGTTTTTCAACAGAGGGTTTTGTTTGATTCTCTTGCTCGATATCCATGGGTGAATATTTTTGAGGGGTAACTTGAGGTTTTGGTGAAACATCCATGGGTGAATTCGCTGAATCGGTAAAATGTAGGGTGTATTTTACAGAGTGAGGAGGTGAGGAACTGTGTGTAGGGTTTGGTGTCATTTTATAGGGGTGGAATTTTAAGGGATAAAAGGGTCGGTGAATGAATGTGAAAGGTTAATTGAATAGTGCAGGTGTCGTTTGATGAAGGATAGAGAAATTACTTTTAACTTGGTCAGTTGAAAGAATTAATGTGATTTGACATGAAAGGTCAAGGTTAAGTTATCAGAAACTTTGAATTGAATGCAAACAGTCACGGGTATTTAATCAACAATTTTTGAGAGATGAATTTGAATTTTAAAAGATAAGCAATGAGAAATAATTCAAAATAAAAGATAAGATTTTAAGAGATAAAATTAATCAATTGATTAGTTAATTAATTCTCAAAAATATAGAACAAAATCTTATAGATTATTTCGGAGGAACTAGGAACAAGTCAACATAGTTTGTTATAACATAGACATGCCAAATGCAATTTGATTTCTTCACATACAGCCACAATCCCATATGTAATGCCATACATTCTAATGCTTAGGACTATGTTTTCACATATTCATATTGTGTAAGATACATATAATGCATGCATGATTGACTTATACCTTGGGGGAACTTGAGGTCTTCTTAACTCAATTGTATCATACCAAGTTCCATGCGCATCTTTTCAAATTTTTCCCTGCTCAAAGGCTTAGTAAGAATGTCAGCAATTTGGTTTTCAGTTTCACAAAAATCTAACTTAATTAAGCCTTTTTCCACATTATCCTTAAGGAAATGATGTCGTATGTGAATATGTTTCACACGAGAATGATGAACTGGATCTTTTGAAATGTATATGGCACTAGTATTATCACAATAAATAGGAATGCAATTATACTTCATACCATAATCTCTTAGTTTTTGTTTTATCCAAAGTACTTGAGAACAGCAGGCAGCAGCTGCCACATATTCAGCTTCAGCAGTTGAAAAGGCCACTGTATTCTATTTCTTGGATTCCTAAGAAACTAGGCATGGCCCGAGAAACTGAATCATTCCTGAAGTACTCTTCCTATTCACCAAATCTCCTGCATAGTCAGCATCTGCAAAACCTTTTAAATCAAAAGTATCACTTCTAGGATAGAAAAGACAAAGATGGTCAGTTCCTTTGAGATATCGTAGGATCCTTTTTACTGCTGTAAGGTGTGACTCCTTAGGATTAGATTGAAACCTTGCACATAAGCCAACACTAAATGCAATATTAGGTCTGCTAGCAGTTAAGTATGAAAGGGATCCAATCATACCTCTGTATTTGGTTTGATCTACACTAGTTCCTTGTAGATCTTCATCTAACCTTATGCCTGTTCCCATTGGAGTATGGTTGGTCTTTGCTTGGTCAAGGTTATATTTCTTCAGCAGTTCCTTGACATACTTTTGTTGGTGAATTGCAATACCTCTTTCAGTTTGTTTGATTTGTAGTCCAAGAAATAAGTTGAGTTCCCCCATCATGCTCATCTCAAATTCACCACTCATTAGCTCAGCAAAGTACTTGCACAAGTTTTCGTTAGTTGCTCCAAAAATAATATCATCAACATATATTTGAACAACTAGTAAATCAGTTCCTTCAGATTTTAAAAACTAAGTTTTATCTACTTTACCTCTCCTAAAATCATTTTGAAGAAGGAACTTAGAGAGCCTCTCATACCAAGCTCTAGGTGCTTGTTTTAGCCCATAAAGAGCTTTATCAAGCTTAAAGACATGATTAGGAAATTGGGGATTTTCAAAACCAGGAGGTTGTTCCACGAACACCTCTTCTTCAAGAAAACCATTTAAGAAAGCATACTTAACATCCATTTGGTATAGTTTGAAACCCATAAAAGAGGCAAAAGCAATTAAGATTCTAATAGCTTCTAATCTAGCAACAGGAGCAAAAGTTTCTTCAAAGTCAATACCTTCTTGCTGATTATATCCCTTCACAACAAGTCTTGCTTTGTTTCTCAAAATTGTTCCATATTCATCCAGCTTGTTCCTGAATACCCACTTGAGCCCTATAACCTTTTTGTATTTAGGTTTTTCTTCATGATGCCAGACCTTGTTCCTTTCGAACTCATTGAGTTCATCTTGCTTGGCAATTATCTAGTCAGCATCCTTTTGTGCTTCATCATGATTCCTTGGCTCAACAATGGATATGAAGGCTTGAAAGGCAAAGAAGTTCCTCAACTGTGATCTGGTCTGAGTTCCTCTACCAATATCACTTATAATAAGGTCTGTTGGATGAGAGCCTCGATATCTAAATGGCTTTGGTTGAAATTCTCTGGCAGGAACTCCTATTTGAGGCACTTCTTCTTCAATTTCTTCTCCATTTTCCTTGTTGCCAGGTTCTCCATGATCTTGTTCCTCCGGGTTTTCTTGATTTGGAACTTCAGCATTTTTATTATGTTCTTGCTCAGGTTCCTCTCTTACTTCCTTGGTTTGATTGGAGGTTTCATCATCTTCTTCCCTGTCTCTAATCATATCAATTTCATAATCATTATTGTCTTGTTCCTGCACATTCATAAACATATTAGATTCATCAAATATCACATGAATGCTTTCTTCTACACACAATGTATTTTTATTGTAAACTCTGTAAGCTTTGCTATTTGATGCATAGCCAAGGAACACATCTTCATCACTTCTTTCATCAAATTTTCCTATGTTCCTTTTCCCATTATTATGAACAAAGCACCTGCATCCAAAAGCTCGAAAGTGAAAAATAGTGGGTTTCCTGCCCTTAAACAGTTCATAAGGAGTCTTATTGATGATTTGTCTCATCATAACCCTGCTAATAATATAACATGCAGTATTAATAGCTTCAGCCCAGAAGTTTCTTAGAAGACCACTTGCTATGAGCATAGTTCTTGCCATGTCTTCTAGAGTCCTGTTCTTCCTTTCAACAACTCTGTTCTGTTGAGGAGTTCTTGGGGCAGAAAAGTTATGATCCATGCCATTTTCTTTGCAAAAGTCATCGAATCTTGAATTCTCAAACTCAGTTCCATGATCTGATCGAATGTGGATAATTTGATTTCCACTTGACTTCTGTACTCTTTTGGCAAAGGACACAAATTCATCAAAAGTTTCATCCTTGCTAGACAGAAAAATCACCCAAGTAAATCTAGAAAAATCATCAATAATAACTAAAACATATTTCTTTCCACTTCTACTTTGAACACGCATGGGACCACACAAATACATATGAATTAGCTCCAATGGCTTTGGGGTGCTGACCATGTTTTTGCTTTTAAATGAAGACCTGACTTGCTTGCCTCTCACACATGCATCACAGATATGCTGTATGAGGAACTTGACTGAGGGAAGCCCTACAACCAAGTTCCTTGCTCTAAGTTTATCCATGAGTGAGAAGCTAGCATGTCCAAAACGTTTATGCCATAATAAGGGATCATCATTAATGGCACTCAAGCAGGTAAGGTTGTTCCTTGGAACAGAATTTAGATCCACAATGTATGTGTTCCCTTTTCTAGTTCCTTCAAGAACAACCCTTCTTGTTTTATCATTAATGATGTTGCATGAATCAGAGGTAAAACTTACAGAGTTTCCTTTATCACAAAATTGTGATATGCTCAGCAAATTGTGCATCAAACCCTCGACCAAAAGTACATTTTCTATTGAATGAGAACTGTACCTTCCTACTTTTCCTTTAGCAATTACTTAACCCTTTTTGTTGTCTCCAAAGGTCACAGTTCCTCTTGGATAGGCCTCTAGTGAGAGAAACTTTGATTTATCTCCTGTCATATGCTTTGAACAACCACTGTCGAGGTACCACGTGTTGTTCCCCCTCACTAGGACCTGCAAAAGAACTTATTGGTTAAATTCAGGAACCCAGGTTTCCTTGGGTTCCTTGGACGTTGAAGCAATATCAGATTTCTTTACCCAAACTTGCCTAACATTCTTACTAACAGACTGTTCCTTCTTGTTACACGTGGCATCAAGATGACCAGTTTTACCACAGATGGTACATACTTTATAACTAGGCAGGTCTACATATTTTTTCTTGCCCTTATGCTTAGAACGTATGAATCCTAGACCTTAAGTTCTTTTGGTTTGAGCATTCTCTATCCACTTAGGAATTCCAAACTGGCTAATGCTTCTTTCTTTTCGAAGCTCAAGTTCCTTCTCCAATTTTGCCATTTCAATTCTTAACTCGTCAAGATCATATTTTAATTTTTCAAAATCCTCATTAAATTTAGGCAAAGATTCAGAGGAGGAACTTGGAGACACTTCAGCATTAGCAAGTTTGTATTGAGTCAAATCTATATTAACCATGATATTCTCAAACTTGAGTTTCTCATTCATTTCTTTTAATAGAAGATTTTTATCAAAAAGTTCAAAAAATCTACTTTGAACATCAGTTCGTTGATTCTCAATCCACGTACTGTGTTCCTTGCAGACTTTGAGAGCTCTTTGACATTCACCTAGACGAATACTAGTGTGAGTCCAGTCATCTTCTAATTCAAACACTAAATCAATGAGAGCATCTTTAGTATAAGTTTTAAGCACATTAGGATCAAGGAATACCTCTTTAGCAAGCTCATCGTTGTAAGCCTTTTCATCACGTTTGGTCATCAGACATAGATGAGCTGTTTCTTGTTCAGGTTGTTTCTCTTCATCCTCACTTTTAGAATCTCCCCAGGCAGCAATCATAGCCTTCCTAATGTTTGTTTTATTGAAAGGAGTTTTGTTGTAGTTGCTCTTAACTTGTTCCTTTGCCTTCCCTTTACCTTTCTCTGTATCCCAAAGTGGACACTCACGAATAAAGTGTTCTAGAGATCCACATTTGTGACAACCAGAGTCAGTTTTTGAAGTAGAGGGTTTCTTGGTGAAGTTCCTTGACTTGTTGTTTCGGTTGAACATTCTTTTGAACCTTCTCACCAGCATAGCAGCCTCTTCTTCATTGACTTCAGAGTCTTCTTGATCTCCAGCTTTGAGAGCCAAGCCTTTTCCTCGGTTTCCTTCACTGTTTCTTGTTCCTAGGTGCAGCTCATGGCTTATAAGGGAACCAACAAGTTGCTCAATATTGAACTTTGTGAAGTCCTTTGTTTCTTGTAATGCCGTTACCTTGGCTCTCCATCTCTCATCTTGGGGAGGCTTCTTAGACCTTTTCTGACCTGCTCATCAATAGGGATTTGCTTTCCAAGAGAAACAAGCTCATTAGTAATGTTAGTAAATCTAGTTAACATTTCCTGAATTGATTCTTTTGGTTGCATTTCAAACCGTTCATATTTTGACATAAGCAAGTTAATCTTAGAGCGTTTCACTTCGTTAGTTCCTTCATGAGTGGCTTAAAGTAAATCCCAAATTTCTTTAGCATTTTTACAACCCATAACACGGTTGTGTTCATTGGGTCCAAGTCCACAATGAAGTAATTTAACAGCAAGTGCATTAATTTCCGTTTTCTCAAAATCTTCCTTATCAAATTCAGACATGGGTTTAGGTACTACCTCATTTTCACCAGTGATTTTGGTAATTTCAAAATCACCAACTTCGATCACTCTCCAAACCTGGTAGTTGTCGGCTTTGATAAAAATCCCCATCCTGTTCTTCCAATAGGTGTAAAATTTTCCATTGAAAATAGGAGGACGCTGCGTAGAGTAACCTTCTTCCAGTTTCTCGTGATTGTTTATCTTGATTTCAGGAACTTAACTCGTCAGGGTTTCCTGATTTCTTCGAGGAACCGGCTCTGATACCAATTGTTGACTCGAATGAACAATACAAGAGCGGGGGTGAATTGTATTGTTGAGGAACTAGGGTAATTTTTGCTGAATTCTTAAGGAAACTTAAACAAAACTTTAAAGTGCAAGAGAGATTTTACGTGGAAAACTTCTTGGCCCTAATCAAGAAGAAAAACCACGACCACAAGGGATTTTAATCACAACTCTTAATAATAATAGGGCAAACAACCTATTACAAATTAATACTTCTAAACTCAAGTTCCTCTACGAACTTAAGTTCCCCCTCAACTGATCCCTCAATCAGTTGAGCTCTCAAATCTCTCTCTTTCTCCTCGCTTCACTCAAAGTAATTTCACACTCTAGAGTTTACCCAAACTCTACCCCAATACAACTCAAGATTAAAACTTCTAAGATGCTAAGTACAAAGACACTCAAGGACTTAAGTGGATTTTTTACTCTTTTAGAAAAGCTAAGAATCGTAATGCTCAAGTGTGCTTTTCAAAACAGAAAACTAAACCTATTTATACAGGAGGAAAGCAGTTAAAAACCTTACGTTTGCCTTAGCTCCCACTATACCACAACTTCCATGAAATAAGGAAGTGCAGTTCGTGGATGCTTCGGCAGCAAGCTGAAGCATACAATAAGGAAGTGATTCCTTTATTTTCTTAACCTCCTTTACCAATTAAAAGCCGTTTTAAAAATAGTTTTACCAAGTCAGATTTTCCAAAATATTAGGATAAAATCAGAACAGAAAATCTTTTAATAATTAAGATACTTTTACTTAAAAAAAAAAATTCCGAAATAAAATATAAAATTAAATCTCGTTAAATGAAGGAAAATAAAATCTTTATAAGCTGAAATTAAATCCACTTAAATCCTATCAATTAACAATGTACTTAACACATATACAAGAAGCCTAAAATAAATAGTAAAGATACAATAGACTCCTTGGAACACAATGAAGCTTCGACTCTGAAGCTTCAGTTCCTCACTCAAGGAACTTGGCTTCTGATTGTCTTCTATGCTCATCCATAGCTCATCCTTAGACCTTGTTCCATGCTCCGTTCTGACTCTAGAACTTCCTTGCATATAAGAACCTGTAAAGTTCATCAAAGCTAATAGACAAAAGTTAAAGCCCTTATGGGTTTGCTTAGGTTCCTTGAGTCATCATCAAAACTTAAGATCAACAAGAATGGACATCTTTTTTCTGTCATGGGGTTCCCAACATACGCTTTGTGATTCCTTGGTGGAACATAAGTAGTATGGTTGGGAACAGTTTTAATTGTCCCTATATTAGGCTTTTAGGCCTATCGAGTACTACTTACATTTTTCGTTGTATGTAGGGTGATGAGACAATAAGGAATGAAACAGGTTATCCCCCCTTAGGATTGTGATGCCCTTAAAGATGTGATTTTTAACCCGAACGGATCCCTCGTTGGATGGAATATTGGTCAAGTCTCCCTAGATGGGTATTACAAAGCCCAAGTGCGAGTATCATGTTATCCTCCTTCTACAAGACTTGAATGAATGTGGCGGACGAGGGTGAGCTAAACAAGGCTCGATCACAAAGTCAAGCCGCCTCGACTCGCAATCCACCCAAACCTTTGATGCATTCGGCCACCACTACTCCTCCTAGTGGGCAAAACAAAGGAGTGAGAAGAAAATTAGACTTCTCATCTCCTAAGGCTCGTTTGAAGGAACCAAAGAGAAAGGCTCCTCCGAAATTTGTGCAACAAGGGGTGAAGATTAAAGAACCTTCACCAAAGACTTGTAAGAAGACCCCAACAATTGTTAAAGGAAAAGGAAAACAGGTTGCAAAGGCCTCAATCCGTAAATTGAAGAACAATGTTTGGGTTAAAAAGAAGAGTGAAGGGGAAATTAAACCTCTAAGGTTGCTGAAACTACTGCGATGGAAACTACTCCTCCTTCTACTGTGACAATTGAGGATATAGTAAAACCTTAGAGTGTTACACAATATGTCATTAGTTTAATTCAAATAAAGTGTAATCACTACTATGTTTTTTTTTTAATTTATTATCTAGTTCAACAATGCCTCTTGTTTTTTTTTTAATTTCGAATGGGATAATAGGAGCTTTATAATATATTTTTTTTTATATGACCGAATGATAAATATTACCTACGTATTCGTATTACGAAATCAGGTCTTTGCGTAGTTCTTTGCAGTGTTTGAATTATGTTTTTTTTTATATTTTTTCTTCAACCTCTTATGTAGAAATTGAATGAAAAAATTAATCAAACTTTGTTTAATAATTTAAATCAAAGCTTAATTTTTATTTTTCGAGTATATGTTATTTTCAAGAAACACCCTCTTTTTTATAGCAAGTAAAAATCGCAATTTTCTTCTTGTGCAAAAATTCTAGGTTCTTAGTTCGTCATCAGGTGGCGCGCGCAACGTCTAAGGTTGCGCGAGCCTGTCGCGTGCAACCGATTCTGTTGCGCGTGACATCCACGCGTAACTGTTTTAGTTGTGCGCGACACCTGTGCTACGAGCGTTAAATTATTATTATTATTATTACCCCCCCAAGTGTGAAGAGTTTTTCGTGGCGTTCGAAAAAATCTAAACACTTGAATGGAATATGTTTTGTTTTTAAATTATCCCCCCAAGTGTTATGAACTTTACCGTGTTATTCGGTAAAGTGCATAACACTTAGAATCTTTAAATTAAATGCTAAAAAACTGATTTATTTAATAAATGAATGAGTTTATCCTAATTTCATACTTCGTATGTAATATTTTTTTTAGTCGATCAATGTTTATTAGTTGGCGAATTTCATCACCTCCAATATCCATTAATCTTACAGCTCCTCCTGATAGAATATAAATTACGCGGTAGGGCCCTATCTAATTAGGTTTGAATTTCCCTCTTGGATCAATTGGTGGGCCTCTAACCTCTTTTAGTACAAAGTCACCTTCTTTGATATTTCTGGGTCTACCCTTTTGTTAAAATGTCGCGCAATGCATTGTTGGTAGACTTGTACATGATGTAAAGCTCTTAATCGTCGTTCATCGAGGAATAACAGCTCTTCATACCTCGCTCTTAACCATTCAGCTTTCGTTAGCTTACTTTCGAGTACGATGCGTTGGGATGGTATTTCCAGTTTGACTGGTTGAACTGTGTCCATTCCAAAAACTAAGGAGTATGGAGTTACTCCTATTGATGTTCGTATGGACGTTCTATAACCCCATAGAGCGAAATGTAGTTTATTGGCCAGTCTTTATAATTTTTTGTCATTTTCTTAATGATGATTGTTATGTTTTTATTTGCCGATTCTACAGCTCCATTCATTTGAGGTCTATATGGGGATGAATGATGGTGTTTTACTTTATAACGAGTTAAGGGGGTCTCAACTTCAGCTTTGAATTGAGATCCCTGATCACTAATTAGTTTGTGTGGAACTCCATATCTACAAAATATGTTTCTTTCGAGAAACTTTGCGACTTGTTTAGAAGTGATATTCACATAAGAAGCAGCCTCGATCCACTTAGTAAAGTAATCGATGGCTACTTATACGTACTCGTGCCCTCTTGCTCCTGTTAGTGATATTTTTCCAATTATGTCAATTCCCCAAGTCGAAAAAGTCCAAGGAGAGGTGAGATTATATAGTTCGAATGGTGGAAGGTGTTGTAAGTTAGCGAACATTTGACACTTTGGACATTTTTTAACATATTGTATGCAATCATGTTCCATGGTGGACCAATAGTACCCTTGTCTTGAAATTATTTTAGCAAGCATTTTACCATTCATGTGAGGACCACAAACGCCTTTGTGAGTATTCTCCATAAGGCGTGTGGATTCAGGTTGGTCTATACACAATAAGCTTTGGCCGTTAGTCCCCTTTTTGCATAATTGATCATTTAATAGACCATATTAGGCCGCAAGTGTTCTAAGGGATCAGTGGTCTTTCGATGAAGTATTTTAAGGATATGTGCCATGGGTAATATCTTGGAGGATATGATCATACCAAGGATTGTCTCCTTCAATGTCATTTATTTCCTCTATTGCGTTGCAATATGCTGGTTCTTCTCTTCTATCAACGCATAATGGCATCATATTTAAATGATCTGGAATGTTGATCATTGAAGCTAATTTTGTTAGCGCATCGGCAAATTGATTATCATCCCTTGGGAGGTATTTCAAGACAAGGGTACTAATCCAATAAAGCACGCTTCACATTATGCGGCATTACAGTAACCTTAAAGTCTAGTTTGACAGAGATTGGAGTATGTGCTCCCTCTACACTTATGAGTAACACTCCCACGCCACATCCCTTTTGATTGGATGCACCGTCGAAGTACATTACCCATTTTTCATCTTGCGTCATGAGAATCTCTTCATCCGAGGGATGAGTAGTTTCTGCATGACTCGTTTTAATAGGATGTTGGGCCAGAAAATCGGAAATTACTTTTCCTTTTATTGATTTTTTAGGAATATATTTTAATTCAAATTCGGCTAACATCACCAACCACTTGGATATTCTTCCTTGTATAGGTGGTTGTTCAAACAAATACTTTATCGGATTTTGTTCAGAAATCGCATGAGTAGTGTGTGGTAACATATAATGTAGTAGTTTTTTAGTTGCCCACACTAATGCTAAACTTGTTTTTTTCCAAGGTACTATATTTTTTTTCATATTGAATAATTTTTTTACTTATGTAGTATATTGCATGCTCGACTTTTTCTAGCTCTTGTGCTAGCATGGCACCTGTGGCCGTGTATGTAACCGTGATGTGTAGCCTAAGAGGTAGTTTGGGTATTGGTGGTGCTAAAATTGGTGGACTTTTGAGATAATCTTTGATTTTCTCAAAGGCCCTTTGGCATTGATCATCCCATTCACGTTTACTGTTCATAAGTCTAGCCATACGATCATACCACGAGTCTTGTAACATGAGTCAAGTATAGTCCACACACTTTCTTTATGTTTTGACTCGAGTCGTGCACCATGTCGTTTATGATCGTATACCAGGTTGATGCACCTTTTTTTCGTCATAATAAAAAAATGAGTGGAGTTTTTCTCACCTGTTTTCTAATGTCTATTTTTTCCCTTCCTTTCCTATCTTAAGCAATGAGTCAAACAATTAAGTGAATTGTTTTATTTCATAATACTTGATCAAGGAGCAGGGGTAGATTAATATGGTTCGAGTCATTACCGCAACAATCTTTTTAATCCAAGAGGCGTTCAAAGAGAACTTCACCATCTTCACATTACTTATCACCTTTAAACTACTTTAAGTTCATTCCAATGGCCTCTAAGGAAAATATTGAGAAAGTCAACAAATTCATCGAGGCACTGTCTGCCATGATGAAAACCATTACCACTAAGGTTACCATGGAACAAAACAAGGTCACTGTTTCTACCCTTGACAAATTAAAGGAACAGATAAGTAAGATTTATGAGGATTTCACTTATGTGGAACAGACTCCCACTCCTTTCAATGTGAAAGAAAGGCTCCCTAAAAAGTTTTCCATTGCTGATATTCAAAAGTTCAAGCCTATTGACAATCCAATATTCCATTTGAAGGCGTTCTCTGCAACCATGGCTCTTAAGGGATTGGACGTAACACTCTTCCCTGCGATGTTCCCTCTCTCCTTAGAGCATGCTTGCCAACAATGGTTTTAGTCCCTAGATGCCAAACGTACTACGACATGGCAAGATGTCACCGATAGTTTCGTGAATCGTTACAAGTGTAGCATTCAAACCAAAACTTCTGAACGTGAACTCTCCATTCTCAAACAAAAAGAGAATGAAGGCTTCACCGCTTATTTGAACACGTGGAGGGAAACGGCTTCACTCTTGGTAGATACTCCCAAAGATAGATGGATGGTTTGCCTCTTTATCAAAAATTTGACTCACAAGTATAGGGAACATCTCAAATTTCTTCCACTGAACACTTTCAAAGCTGTATACGTGATGAGTGTCATTTATGGCACTCTTAGGCTAGGTTTTCTTTATAGTTTAATACTCGTTTTTAGTTCTTTATGTCGTATTTTTACATAATAATGCTTGTTTTGCGTGTTTGTGCGTAAGTTTAGAGAAATGCATACTTTTAATGGTTTTCTTGTCCTTTTATTCATTTCTCGACTATTTCTCTCGCTTCTTTATTTATTTCCTTGACTTGTTTTGTAGGTGTGTTGAGTGTCCCGAGGTTTTATCGCTAAGGAGGAAGCTCGAGCGCATTCAAGAAGGTTGATGGAGCTAAGTTCGGGATTCCAAACATACAATTCAAGCTAGCTCCGCAAGCAGAAGGACCTTGGAAGCAATGCTTTGGCTTGAAGTAATAAAATGCTTAGAAGATAAAGGAGTTCCCTTCTCATGAGCATCGCCTCGAGTGCACCAATGATAGGGATGCTCGGGAGGGCGGAGACCAGAGGCAAGGTCACGGGCACCAAGCAAGGGTGCGTGCGCGCGGCACAGGTGGTGCGTGTGCGCAGACTCAGCAGTGTGCGCGTGCGCGGCCTGGGTGGTGCACACACACCATGTGTCCAACCCCCTTCGTTCTATTCTTCTATTTATAGCTTTTGACTTTTTTTTATGGGGGATGACTTATTTTGTACTTGATGCTTATTTTCCAGAAATAGTAGAGAGAGAAGCTTAAGATTACTTCATTGTACTTGAATCTAATCTTTGATTTCAACTTGATCTTAGAATTTCTTCGTCAATTCAATGAAAAGTTGTGAGATTTGTTTCCTTTTAATTAACTTTTTTTTTTTGCAATTTCCTTTAATTCTTGAATTTTTTATTTTAATTTCATCCTTTGCCTTAAAATTTGTTGAGTGATTGAACTTGATTAAACTTTAAATGAATATGATTGTGATTGAATTTGTTTTGTTTCTCAATTTCACCATGATTAGTGAGTAGATTAGTTGCTAGGGAGAAGGGGAAGCATGATTGATTGATGATTTTTGCTAGTCAATGACCCTTAATTGATTGAATTGTTGAAATTAAATTGGTTGACATAGTTTTGCATGTGATTAATTAGACTAGGAGTGATCAGCCTATAATATTAATCTAGATTGCATTGTAATTTTCAATGATATGAACCCTTGATTTGAGAATTGCTTTAATTGATTGGATTTTATTGTGATTTTCCTTGATTACCATTCATAGTGAACCCTAGTTTGGTTTATAGGAGATAGCTCTTGAATTCCATTGATTACAACGATTGTTTGTCCTTCGTAATGTTTGAATTGATTGAGTGATCCTTCAATTAGCATAATCATTGAGCTTGCATGTGGAACCTATATCCCTAGTGTTTAGTATATTGAATTTCTCGATTGTTTTAGCTTTCTCGATACCTTATTTACCAACCATAGCCTTCTTTATTCTTCGAAGTAGCTTGACATAGGCTATAGCTTACACCTACTCATTCCTTTAGGTTCGACCCTTGACTTACCATATACTCGTATTAGGTTAGTCAAGTGTTTACAAATTTAGTTTGGCTCTAGGAAAGGGTAGAAATTGACGTACATTATCCTTGCGCCAATACAACATTGGCATCAATATCGAGGATGAGCTAATAAAGACTGCTGATAATAACAATAATAATGCAAGGAAAAATAAGAAGAACGACCTTCCTTCTTCTTCGTCTTCTAAGCACGAAAATACTGCCAACAATATAAGCCAAGTTTATCTCAATGAAGTGTTAGCTCATTCCCAAGAAAAAGAGAACTTACACTCCTTTAGGAATGACTTATGATACGACCTTTGATCGCCTCTACAGTCAAGGCTTGATCGCACCTATTGGGCCATTTCCAAAGCCAATACATGAAGAAAGGAGTGCCAAATGGAATTCCAATGCCCATTGTAAGTACCATCAAGGAACGGGTCACTCTACCGAACAATGCTGGAATTTGAAGGACGCCATTCAAGACATAGTAGATGCCAACAAACTTCCCGTTCATCTAGGTGGTAAGAAGTGACAAGCAGCAATGAAGACAAGGTGCATGGAAGGCCCTTCATGCGAGATTTCATGATTTTTTCTTTTTATTAGTTTCTCTTTCCCCAATTAAAGTCTAGCATAGATTTCCCTTTCTATAATTTGATAATTTGGTTAGCTTATTCACCATTTTCATCAATAAATTGAGTATTCTTTACAACTCGATCATTTTCACAAAAAAAAAAAAAAAAAAAAAAAAAAAAAAAAAAATCAATTATTGAACCAAACACGAGGTACACCAATGACTTGAGGTACCTTTGCAACCCTGGGAGGTATAGACACCCATTTGTGTCTCTCCAAAACCAAACCCAGTGATAAGTACCTTTCGCGTCAAATCATAATCGAATGAAGTAAAAGTGTGGAAAGTTTAGTGTTGCGGATAGTTTTCATTTCTTTTCTCTTCTCTTTGTTTTTAAAAAATTATTTTAAGAAAAACAGCCAATCCAGTTTGGTTGGTCCATGATATGGGTCCAATAGTAGTGTAGTTGGATGGGGCTTGACAAGAGCTTTCCAACGATATATTATAAGCCCAATTCCGATGAATATTAAGGAAGTTATGGCCAATTTACCGAACTGGGCCCGGTTTGAGCCTTATATGCGGCCCAATGATCTAGGGGAGGGCCTAATATAGATTTATCATTCCTAATGCAATTAGGAATGGTTTTAGTCTTCTAGATTCTTCTAGAACGTTCTTTTCATTCCTAATTCAATTAGCATTGATTAATTGACTTTTGTTGACTTTTCAGAGTTTTAATTAAAATCAAAGAGCATTTTTGGAGGAAAAATACGATTTTATCCTCCTGTACGACAATTTTTATCTGATTTAAGAAAACGCGTGAATTTCTGAATCAGCGCCAAACGCCATCTGTAGCGCCTGGCGCTAGCATTGGCGCCTGGCGCTAATGTTGGCGTTAGGCGCCAATAGCCAGCGTTGGCGCTAATTAAATTTTATGTGCGCTAGAACTCTGTTTTGATATTTTATCTTTTTGGCTGATTTTCTCTATAAATAACGTCGTAAAAACTCCGTTTTCATTCACCAATTATCACCAGTTTTCATCAACAATTACCAATTCTCTCTCTTTCTAAACAAATTCTCATCAATTCTTATTCTCTCTTTCATCAACTCTCATCTAGAATTAGTACAACTTTAGGCATACTCCTGTTGATTAATAACACCGAAAACAGTCTCAGATTGAAGCTCCAGCATTGGCGCCAAAATCTGAACTGTAGCGCCACTCTGTGGAGTGTGGCGCCTGGCGACAGCCCTGTCGTCTGGCGCTACACTACACAGTGCGGCGCCAGTCCTGTCGTTTTGGCGACAGTTCGGTTTATTGCCCGAGTCATCACCTAGTGTCTAATTAACCAGCTTACTAATTAATTCGGTTAATTTTCGCAGTCAATAATACCTTGTTAAGTCATTAATTGAGTCTAGACACTAAGTCACATAGTCTAGCCACATGGTCATGACACGAGTCTTGACGTACCACCTACACTCACTAGTCTTAGCACACACTTCGAGTACATGTATCACCATGACCATGTCTTAGGTTCACGCATGAGTTGATCTTTCCGTCATTTGAGTTGGGGGTACATTCTATTCCTAATTTTCCATATCCTTCCATCTATATCATTTTTTCTTCACATTCTATTCCAATCTTTCTTCACTTCCTCCATCCACTTCATGTTGAATAAAGTTTGAGTCAAATAATTAATAATGAATATCCCCAAATTCGTTTTCCACAGTATTTGGTCGAGGAGAGAAGGGCGATTAATCAAGGACAACCTCTTTATTCAACTCTCACTTTTTGATAAACCAATTCGTCAAAAGAGGAAGGATATAAAGATAATGGCAAGTCAAGAAGAAGTCAATGAACTTAGGAATCAATTGAATGATGTGACTGAGGTGTTAAAGGCTTTAACCCTCAAAATTGATGACCCTGTGAAGCAACAACAAGTGAACCTCATGCAATAAAGTTTGAGAAAGCTGTCTAGTGACTATAAATTTCAGGGCATGAGTTGACAAGGGGTCTCGCTGGACAAGGAACTTCTTCCACATAAGTTCAACGCCACTAACATCCCAAAATTCAAGGCAACAGATAACCCTTACTTTCATCTAAGAGCTTTTGAAACTATAATGAGCATTAAGGGTATCGATAAGAAAGTTTTCCCCTCTCTATTCTCACTATCTCTTGAAACCGTTTGCCAACAATGGTTCATCTCCCTTGACAAAGAGAAAACCTCTACCTGGGAATCAATAGTAAACGCTTTCATTGATAGGTACAAGTGCAATATTCAAGTTGAAACCGACTATAGACAACTTGAGATGCTAAGACAAAAAGAGAATGAAGGCTTCACTTATTTCTTTAATAAATGGAGGGAAAATTCCGCTAAGATGATTGAGGTGCCCATTGAAAAAGAATCTGTGAGGATTTTTATCAAGAATATCCAAGAGAAGTACTTGAAGCATTTAAAATATCAACCCAATCTGAATACTTTTAAAGCCGTTTATGACATCGGAATTGAAATCGAAGATAACCTCGCAAAACAAAAAGCTACTAACAATAATAACCACGGTGGCTAGAAAGGAAAGAAGAAAGACAATCCTTCCTCTTCCGAAAACGCCCACTCTAGTAATAATGTTAGTACCTTTGACCATAATGATGTTTTAGCCATGGAAAATCAAGGATCTAAAAGGAAACCTAGGAGAGAACTCACACCCATTGGAATAACCTACGATGCTGCTTTCGACCGTCTCTACAATCGAGGATTAATCAAACCTATTGACCCTACCGAGGATCCAACACCAGAAAATCGATCTTCGAGATGGAATCCAAACTCCTATTGCAAGTACCATCGAGGAAACAGTCATGCCACTGATGAATGCTACAGGTTTCAAAACCTCATTCAAGATCTCATAGAGGCAAATAAGATCCCATTGCCTCTAGCTAGCGAGAAGACTAGATGATGTCGGAGCAAACGACACAAGACAAGAGGCGAGCTTCAACGACAAGATTTCATGACCTCTTTTTCTATTTCTTTTTCATTTTTTCCTTTCCCAAATAAGTCTAGCATAGGCACCTTTCTTTTCCCTTAATTTATTTTTGTAGATTCTTTATCTTCCCCTTTTAATAAAATGATCATTTATTTCCTTGCATATGGTCATCGCATTGCATTTAAAAAAAAAAAAAAAAATCCATGTCGAACTAAGCACATGGTATACCAATGATTTGAGGCACCCCTTGTAGCCACATCATATTACCTTTCACCCATCAATTATACATCCTTTTTTGGTAAACCACTTTGAGCCTCGTCTAACGATAAACCCTTCTTTTTTCAACCCACATCTACTTAACCTTGGGATGGGATGGTGTGTAACTTATGCAATTTCAAAAAGGCTTGAGTTAATTTAAAAGATTAAAATAGCAAAAATAAGCAAAAAAAATAATAAAAGTGTACAAAAGGGTAAGTGTTCCAATGTCTTTGACATGAAAATGTCTTTGATATGAACATGTCTCAGATTGCGTCTCTTATCGAGTGCTCGGTACCGTGCCTGAGAAACATGAATGTCAAGTGAGTGATAGACCGCATGATCGGGATTGCCCACACTTATTAAAATAAAATAAATAAAGCAAAAAAAAGAGCTAAAAAAAAGGAGTAGAAACTCAAGCATAAAAATATAACGATTCAAAAGTGAGGTTGCACACCTTGGGGTCTTATCTAGGGTCTTGAGCCTTTATCCCCTTCTTCTATAAACTTTAGCCTAACCACGTTACAACCTTTAAAAAGACATTTTTGAGGTATACACATACTTGTGCGAGGTTCGGCTAGCGCTACGTTCGGCCTGATTCCTAACGGATACGTAGGCAACCTCACATCGAGGTGCGGCCGTTATAAACATGCATTCATATTCAAATTCACATTCATACACCATGATCATATAAAGGGATCTCCTATGCTCATCCCTATCTACTTAGAGCTAGACTTGGGGGCTTGATCCTTACATCATTAGCTTACCTAACCTAAGAGTCACCACCATTTGACTTTTTTCAATATATTTTCCTACACACTTAGCCCTTGCGGCCTAACTTTAGTATCACTATCACACACTGCACAGATACATGACCAAATATACTTTCCCTTAGGAACCCTTTGTCATGAAATCTTAACATAACGTTGAAGCATGTATTGTCATGTCAAAATCGCTTATCAACCATCATTGCATATCGAAGTATGAAGTGCTTAGCCTCCGTGCCTAAGTTACCCAAATGCTTTAATCATTGAGTCAACAATTGAGATAGCCTAGGATGGGTTAATCCTTGCACCTTGAGAGAGAGTATCAAATGCCATTTGACTAAGCTCATTCAACATGCACCTTCAAAAACTTCACTTCGATTCTTTTCCGTGTCTTTCTTTTTCGGGAGAAAGTCGGTACCCTCCACAAAAATGATGGAAATTTTTTTTTTTTTTTTGCATTTTCGAGTCGCACAATCACAATACAATTCACACACGGGTCATGAGTCACACGTGTCATTTTGCTTCGAGTCGAGTCAACCTCGAGTTAATCACAGCGAGTCAAGTTTATACCTTGAGTCGTGTCAAGTCAATGAGTCAAGTGACGTTAAACCTTAGGTCAACCCTAAGATAATTAAAGAGATTGGCAAATTTCTATAGTAAAAAATAAATACAGGTGCAGCAGAATAGGGAAGACCCTACTCCAGCGCTAGACGAAAATATCTAGCGTCTGGCAATAGATTTCAGCGCTTGGCGCTAGATCACAGCGTCTGGCGGCAGAGTCAATTCTTTGCGCCAGAGATATTTCAGCAGCGACATAGCTCGGAGCCCCTCAGGAAGGTGATTTCGACCTCATACAACAATTTTGGGTTCCTTGGTGCGCCAGTGAGCCCCTATAAAAAATTTGACATGATTAAGTAGTCTGTTTGATTACAATCACAACAAGTGATCGACCTGATGAAAGATCGTTTCACTTAGCTTAAAGCGCCTAAGCGTTGGCTTATCACGAACATAATGGTGCACAAGCAGCAAACCACCGACATATTGGCATAGCGGAAGCAAAGTTCAAGGGAGCTTTGGAGATCGGCAAGCGTTGGTCTTCAGAAATTTTCTTCAGAATATTATCATAACAAGCATTCAAGTATCGAAGCTCTTTTGTTCAGAGACGCGTGGACATATCCTTCCAAGTCTTTTGTTCTGAGACGCGTGGACATTTCTTTTAAGCTCTTTTGCTCCAGAGACGCGTGGGCATATTAATCAAGCTCTTTTGTTCAGAGACGCGTGGAAATATCATTCGAAGCTCTTTTATTCAGAGACGCGTGGACATTTCTTTCAAGCTCTTTTGTTCAGAGACGCGTGGACATGTATTTCAAGCTCTATTGTTCAGAGACGCGTGGACATATCATTCAAAGCTCTTTTGTTCAGAGACGCGTGAACATTTCCATCAATGCTCTTTTGTTCAGAGATGCGTGAACATTTCTTTCAAGTTCTTTTGCTACAGAGACGCGTGGGAATCCTATTTCAAAGCTCTTTTGTTCAGAGACGCGTGAACATTTCCATCAAGCTCTTTTGCTCTAGAGACGCATGGGAATCCTATTATCAAGCTCTTTGTTCAGAGACGCGTGGACACATCATTCAGAAGTTCATATTAAAATAATAATAAAGAAGCTCTATTGTTCAGAGACGCGTGGACATATTAGAAAAAGAAACTCTTTGTTCAGAGACGCGCGAACATATCCAAAGGAAAAGAAGCTCTTTGTTCAGAGACGAGTGAACATCGAAACAACAAGATGGCGTTCCATATATTGTGGAGAGTTGTCATAAACAACTGAAGGTAATTTCAAACGAAGTTTTCTTTGATCAAGTTCCCTTAGACGTGGAAGATGGTCACAAAGAGAAAGGGGATTGTTTCAAGTGAATTTATCTACAATAGTATTCCCTTGGACGTGGAATATTATCAAAGCGGAAGAGGATCGTTTCAGGCGAAGCAATCTTCTATATTGGAAGGAGTTACAAGCGTAGCGGTTTTCAAGCGGGATGGCATTCTCTTGGCAGGAGGTCGTCAAAACAAAATACAGCAGCAAATTGGTTACTTTCGGAGACGTGTGCTCGACGGTGCAAGATACGCGTTTCTTAACTCTTTTATTTGTTTAACTAATGCTAGTTTTGCAGGTATCGACGTTACAAGAATGATTTAGGATCGCAGAACGTTCTGAATCATTTTCCGTCGCTATCGATACTTTGACTTTTGTTTTCGAAACTTGCGTTTCTCCAAACTCAGTCAAAGTGGGGGCTTCTGTAGACACCCATTTGTGTCTCCCCAAAACAAAACCCAGTGATGAGTACCTTTCACGTCAAATCATAATCGAATGAAGTAAAAGTGTGGAAATTTTAGTGTTGCGGATAGTTTTCATTTCTTTTCTCTTCTCTTTGTTTTTGAAAACTTATTTTAAGAAAAACAGCCAATCCAGTTTGGTTGGTCCATGATATGGGTCCAATAGTAGTGTAGTTGGATGGGGATTGACAAGAGCTTTCCAACGATATATTATAAGTCCAATTTCGATGAATATTGAGGAAGTTATGGCCAATTTACTGAACTGGGCCCGATTTGAGCCTTATATGCGGCCCAACGATCTAGGGGAGGGCCTAATATAGATTTATCATTCCTAATGCAATTAGGAATTGTTTTAATCTTCTAGATTCTTCTAGAAGGTTCTTTTCATTCCTAATTCAATTAGCATTGATAAATTGACTTTTGTTGACTTTTCAGAGTTTTAATTAAAATCAAAGAGCATTTTTTGAGGAAAAATACGATTTTATCCTCCTGTACGACAATTTTTATCTGATTTAAGAAAATGCGTGAATTTCTAAATCAGCGCCAAACGCCAGCTGTAGCGCCTGGCGCTAATGTTGGCGTCTGGCGCCAATAGCCAGCGTTGGTGCTAATTCAATTTTATGTGCGCTAGAACTTTGTTTTGATATTTTATCTTTTTGGCTGATTTTCCCTATAAATAACGTCGTAAAAATTCCGTTTTCATTCACCAATTATCACCAGTTTTCATCAACAATTACCAATTCTCTCTCTTTCTAAACCAATTCCTATCAATTCATATTCTCTCTTTCATCAACTCTCATCAAGAATTTCTTGATTCTCTCTCTCTTTCTAGTTTAGCATTTTACAAACACAATTCCTCATACGTTAGCACTAGACACACCTAGCATTGTTTGATATTTCTGAGGGTTTGGTCCCAAATCTTTATTTCAATTATTATTTTATTCTTTGATAATTATTTTCCTTGAAGTTACTAACGTGTGTATTTTGTTATTAGAAAGAGGTACGAGGCATCCAAGTAAGTGCTTTAATGGTTTTATTTATATTATGATTTTTAGACATCATGTCTAGGTTATTATTATGATTCCTATTATCATGTTTAGGGAAAATTGTTATAATATCAAATATGCTTATTATGATTCCTGCGATGCTTCCTATTTTCTTTCCTAATATTCATGTTAGTATCATGTTAGGGTTAAAACTTTGATTTTTATGCTTAGTGTCATGCTAGGGTTTGTTATTATTCTTGTTAGTATCATGCCTAGGATCTTGCTATTATTATACTTTATTTTTAACATGAACATGATTATGTTAATTATGATTAATTTTATTATTTTAATTATGATTTTAATTGTTATAATTTATGATCATGATTATTATGATTATGATTATTTTAATTATGATGATTATTTTAATTATCATTATCATTATTTTTATGATTATTATTATGTTGCTTGATATTTATTGTTATTGCTTGATCCCACCTTTTTATGTATGTTTAAAGGGAATTGGTACTTGTAATCACGCTTAATAAGATAATTAATAATCTTGTTTAGGGTTAATTTGATTATAATTCAAGTGATCCCCAATAATAGATTTATTTGTGCATTAATATTCAACCAACATAGATAAACAGGTTTAGGGTTAAACCTATTGATTGAATGTTAGTTAGAAAGCACACATGAATACGATCTGAATAAAGTAGAGGCCTATTATTAAGGCAAGTTCAATCTCTTTTAGGTTGAATTTGTACCTTCATCCCTGTAGACACCTAAAAATGTCTCCCCAAAACCAAACTCAATGATGAACAACCTTTCACCGCCATTATTGGTCGGGTTTAGTATTTAATCTTTGGTGTGCTTAAATCCATATTCAAATCCATATTTTCATTTCATAAAACAACCCAATTCCTAGCCCATTTCCCCAATATATAACTTATTTTCCTCTTTTCGTGCCTTTAAACCCAAAATAATTCATTTCGTGTCTTTTAAAATCATTCATTTCGTGTCCTTTTTATAAAAACGTTTAATCCAATTTATTTTGGTCCATAATCTTGGTCCAATGATTAAATAGTTGTATGGGGCTTTAAAAGAACTTCCAAAGATATATTATAAGCTCAAATCCGAGTTAGAACGAATAAGTTATGGCAAAAATATTAAATTGAGCCCAAACCGAACCTAAGCCCACCTTACCTACGACCCAATGATCATGTGGAGGGTCCAAATGATTTGATCCAATTCCTAAGCCAATTAGGATTAATTGGAAACTTATACAAGTTTCTAAAAGATCTTAATTATCCGTTTTGAAAGGATAAGATTAAATAGTTTGAAATTGAATAAAACTCCTTTTTTTGAAAATCCTATTTATATCCGAATTGAAAGACGTTCAAATATAGAAAGATATTATTTTCGTGCATCATATTTTTTATCTAAATTTTATATGTTTGGATATCCTTTGAAATTATCTTTCCAATGATATATTGTAATATCAATTTTGAGCTATAACGAAAAAGATATGAATTAAATAAAAAACTCTATTCAAAACTGACATTGTCCCACTATTTCGGCCATATCTTTACTTCTACAAAATATTTTAATCTGATTCTAATTGGGTTAGAAAGAAGACATCAAGATATTTCCAATGATATCTTATTCATCTTATTCGGATTTCTGGATCAAACGATATGATAAAAACAAAAATCGTAAAAACTGTTGTCTATCGCAAGAGTTTTAATCCGATTCGAATTCTTATCTTATCTTAATTTTTCGACCCTTCTTTTTTCTCTATAAATAGAGGTCATATCTCCCCTTTTTTCAAAACGTCAACAAGCTTGATCATAAAATAATTCTCTTCTCCTTTTTTAGCCTAAATACTAGCAACCTTATTCTCTTAAAATACTTCCCCTAATTAAGCACTCCAAGGAGTTCATACAAAACCTAAAGTTCTATACTTAAACCAAGGCGTGAAAGCTATAATTAACTGAGAGTTTGGACCAAATCAAATCTAATCTTTATTTAATTTAATTTCCATTTGCATTATATTCTTATTTAAGTTACTAACAGTTTATTTATGATGTAGCAATTTAAAGGAACGCGCGGAATGTGAGTAATTAATTAATTTAATTACTCTGATTTTATTTTATATTGCTAGCATCATGATTAGGTTATTTTATATTTAACTTGACTAAAAATATTATTGTTAAATTGCTTCCAATATTGATGTTATTCTATTATTTTTTATGATCACCATATCACGCCTAATAAGATAATTTGGACAAGCGGTTTAGGTTCCTTTTTAATCTTGTTATTTAATTCAAGTGATCACAAATATTTTAGAATTATATGTTGCATTAATATTAAACCAAATTTAGCCTAATAATAGTTTGGAGCAAATTGAATATTTTGTTTGTATGCCTTTGAGATCACAGGAATGCTTTTCACTATAAGAATCGAGTAGAGGCGAATACGGGCGAATGTGACTCCATGACTCACTTCGAACCATCATCCCCGATCCTCCTTTCGTGGTTCCGAACCATATGGAGTTAGTAATCTCATGGATTATGAATGGGGTGTAACCTTCAAGGGTCAATCGTTGTTGCATTCGTTGTCCCTTATTCGTGGTTGCCTTTTATATGATCCGTGAACGGTTTACAAGTTCCTTAAAAACTTGTTGGCGGCTCCCTACTTTATTTCTCCCTAATCGTTGTCCCTAATCGTAATGTCAATTCCCACTTCCTATGAGTGCCAAGCATATTCATAACATGCTTTTAACGTAGGCGCACTTCGAGCGACGCCTACAATCCCCGAACCCTATTTGGTTCAAGACCTTATGGAGTTAACGATCTCTTGGATCGTTAAGGGGTGTAACCTTCACCTCGTGAACGGTTTACAAGTTCCTAAAAAAACTTGTTGGCGAGTCTTTTGCTCAATCTTCTTTCCCTTTGGACGCCACCGTACTTTAGTGTATGATCACAGTGGGGTTCAAGCTAAGGGATTAACGCTTGAAATATTCCCCATAGGATGGGAAGGTTTGAATTTTGTGTAACAGTCAAAAAGCAAGTTCAAATAAAAAAAAATAACAATGTCTAAAGGCAAGTGTTCCAATGTCTTCGATATGAACACGTCTCAAATTGCGTCTATCATCGAGTGCTTGGTACCGTGCCTGAGAAACATGGATGCTTAGTGACTGATGGAGCGCATGATATGAGATTTCCTACATTGATTCGAAAGAATGTGAAAAAAAAAGAAAAGAAATTCAAAACAAAAAAAAATATATGAAAAATAAAACTTGTAAAGTCTAATACACAATTGCATATCTTGGGGGCTTCTCTCGAGTCTTGAGCCTTTTACCCATTTCTTCCTTAAACCATCAACTTAACCACATTATAACCCTTGAAAGACCTCTTTGAGGTGTACATACACTTGTGCAAAGTTTTGTTAGAGCTACATTCGGCCTGATTCCTAATGGATACGTAGGCAACCTCACATTGAGGTGTGGCCACATTCATATGCATGATCAATTTGAAGAATATGCAATGCTTATCCCTATGACCCTATCCATCTAGAGCTAGACTTAGGGGCTTGAACCCACATCATTTAGCCTACCTAGCTTAAAGGGTCACCATTTCGACTCTTCTCACAACTCTTTCCATCACCATAGTCTTTGCAGCCTCACCTTAGTATCATTTTCACACACTTCATTCACACATACATAACCATCTCAATCTTTCCCTTAGGAACCCTTCATCATGAAATCTTGTTTCCCTAACGCGTATGCTTCATCATCTTTCAAGACAACATCCTAAGAAACATTTTATACTTTCTTAGCTTCTCGACCTAAGCTATATTCATTGTTTCACGCAAAGCATATCATGCCTTGCCTAGATCCTTGACCTAAGCAACGTTCATTGTGCAATAATCACTTCATCTATATACGTGCTTAGCTTCCAGACCGAAGTGATGTTCAAGATCGCTTATTTACACCATATATGATGCTTAGCTCCATGACCTAAGTTCTTTCATCTATCGTGTCACATGATGTAATTATCCTTAGCCTCTTGGTCTAAGAACATGCATCATGCATACATTATTTTCAAGACAAGAAATTCAATCCATGGGATTCATTTCGTCTTGCTCAACGAGGAAGTTCTAAACTTCTTCACTTTATCACGTCTTTTCTTTTGGGGAAGTTCAATATAAATTTCAGAATTTTCTCATCAAGGGAAGTTCGAAAATAAAAGTTCAACATCACGTCTTTCTTTTTTGGGAGAAAGTCGGTACCCTCCACTTATGATAAAAATAATGGAAAATTTTTGCTTTTGCATCTTTGTTTGCTTGTGTGTGCACCTACACTTAAATCATACATATACACACACACTCACAAGTCATGCACATGTCATGTCATGTCAAGTCAGTTGGTCAAGTCAATCACAATATATACAAGTCCCTTGGGAAATTTATTTTTGCAAGTCTCATTTATAGCCCACGTTCGGGGACAAACGAACCATTTACAGGCCACGTCCGGGGACAAGCGAACCAACTACATCCCACGTTCAGGGACAAGCAAACCATTTACAGCCCACGTTTGGGGACAAGCGAACCATCTATAGCCCACGTTCGGGGACAAGCGAACCGTCTACAGCCCACGTCCGGGGAAAAGCAGACCATCTACAGCCCACGTTCGGGGACAAGCGGACCATCTACAACCCACATTTGGGGAAAAGCGAACCATCTACAGCCCACATTCGGGGATAATTGAACCAACTACATCCCTCATTTGGGGACAATCGAACCATCATCATTTTAATGATCATCTCCCAAGCGAAGACTATTCACGGTTCAAGGTTCTTGATACATAGAGACTTGCAATCTCATCATCAGATAAATTTTTCCTCAACCATGAAAAATTGTTGGTTGTTGCTACCTCTCCAGGCGAAGTAGACAGGGATTATATCATCTATCGATTTTCCTCAAGCATGGAAAGTATCATCCGGTAAATTTCTTCAAGCATAGATAACTGCCAAATTCATATGTCGACTTTCCTCAGGCATGAAAAGTATCTCAACAATCATTATCATCTATTGACTTTCCTCAAGCATGGAAAGTATCATCCGGTGGATTTCTTCAAGCATGGAAAACTTCCAAATTCATCTGTCGACTTTCCTCAAGCATGGAAACTATCTCAACAAATATCATCCGGTGGATTTCTTCAAGCATAGAAAGCTACCAAAATCATTTGTCACCGATACAATGGTGTCGTACTATCGAACATATTTGTCACTGGTACACTGGTGTAAGATACGCATTCTATCCCTTTTACTCTTTTATCTATAGAACTAATATTTTTCTGCAGGTATCGGCGTAGAAAGAGTGATTTAGAATTGCATAACGTCTTAAATCATTCTCCGTCCCTATCAACTACTTTGACTATCGTTTTCGAAACTGACGTTTCTACAAACTTAGTCAAAGTGGGGGGCTTCTGTAGACACCTAAAAATATCTCCCCAAAACCAAACCCGATGATGAACAACCTCTCACCTCCATTATTGGTCGAGTTGAGTATTTAATATTTGGATTTCTTAAATTCATGTTTCCATTTAATACATTTCATAAACCAATCTAATACATAGCTCATTTCCCAAAACCATAACTTATTTTCCACTTTTCATGTCCACAACACAAATCGAGAGAAATTAAAATTTAGGACCTATAATTTTGATCAAATTATTATTTGGTTAAATAGGCCTTTTAATAAGCTTTCCATCAATATATCATAAGCCCAATTCCGATTTACAACGAAGAAGATATGAGCAAAATACTAAACTCGGCCTAAAACCGACACCCTTTCACTAAAACATCTATATCTTAAAATCTACAAATGATTTTGACTTGATTATAATTGGTTAGAAAAAAGACTTGATAATATTTCCAATAATATATTATATGCCTTATTCCAAGTTAAGGATCAAAAGTTATCAAAGTTTTAAAAACGCGTAAAAAACAGGAATTACCGGGCAACAGCAAAGTTGTCATGTCGCGGCAATATGTACCATGTTTCGGTACACATACCGTGACACAATGCTTTTTCTGTGTCATTTTCTCTTTTTTTCACGCACCTTTTTTACCATGACACGGTGTACTATACCGTGTCACGATGAACAATGTTACGTCGCGGTGCCCTATGTCGTGTAACGGTACATGTTCCGTGTCACGGGATGATCTCGTGTTTTCCCCGTGTGTCAGACTTCACGCGTTTATATTTTAGGTTTGTCTCTGTCCCGCGTCCCCACCAAATTATACCGTGTCACGGCATATTTTGTCGTGTCGCTGGAACATGCTGATGTGTCGTGGCATTTATTTTAGGGTTTTATCTTTTTAGGGCTCCGTGTGTTCCCTCTACTAATTTTCCTTATAAATACCCCCCTCCTTTCTATAGTTCGAGGCACAAAATGATTTTATCTTCTCTCTCTCATACTCTAAGCCTTAACTTATATTTCTAATTACATCATTTCTTCCTTAAGCACTCCAAGAAGTCCATATTTATCTCGAGGTTCCGTCCTTAAACCAAGGCGTAAAGGTTATAATTGACTTAGGGTTTGGACCAAATTAAATCTAATTTTTATTTAATTTAATTTTTTCAATTTGATTTATATTTTTATTGAAGTTACAAACAATTTATTCATGATATAGCAATTTTAAGGAACGCGCGTAATGTTAGTAATTAATTAATTTAATTACTTATTTTATTTTCTTATTGATAGTATCATTATTAGGTTTATTATTTGATTTGACTAACGTTGTTATTGTTAAATTGCTTTCAATATTAATGTTTATTCTATTATACATTTATTGATCAACATATTGCATCTGAAAGGGAATATGTAATTGAAAATCACGCCTAATAAGATAATTCGGACAACCTTTAGGTTCCTTTTTAATCTTGTTATTTAATCAAGTAATCACTATCAGAATTTAATGTGAATTAATATTCAACCAATTAATAATAATAATAGTTTGGAGCAAATTAAATATTTTGTTCGCGTGCCTTTGAGATCGCAGGAATCACTTTTCACTATAAGAATTTAGTAGAGGCCAATACGGGCGAATGTGACTCCATGGCTCACTTCGTACCATCATCCATGATCCTCCTTTCGCTGTTTCAAACCATATGAAGTTAGTAATCTCATGGATTATGAATAGGGTGTAACCTTCATGGGTCAATCGTTGTTGCCTTTCGTTGTCCCTTTATTGTGGTTGCCTTTTATGATCCGTGAACAGTTTTAAAGTTCCTTAAAAAACTTGAAAGCGGCTCCCTACTTTCCTTGTCCCTAATCGTATTATGTCAATTCCTACTTCCCATGAGTGTCAAGCATATTCACAACATGCTTTAACGTAGGTGCACTTCGAACGACACCAACACAACCCAATTAGTTAAACGGGTTAAGGCAGGTTGTTTTCATTTTGGAAATTTCATCTTGAACCAAACCCGTTTATTTTCAGGTTGGGTTGACCCAATTACATAAATAGGTTGAAAGTCTCCTTCATAACCCATTTATTTCTGGTAGGGTTCAAGTTGGGTTGTCGGGTAGGGTCAGCTTTTGCCAGCCTTACTTTAGAACAAACTTTAATTAATTAATTTCACATTATATTCTTGCATTAATTAAAGACTAGAATTGTATAATTAATTGTTGTTTTATCACCTAAGTCAAGGCGAATCTTGTTTATTAATTGTTCTTTACACGAATTTAATTAAAAAATAATAACAACATTCATTGCACTGTAATATTTTTGTGATTAATGCTTGTTAATAAATTCAACTAACTTTTTTAGGTAACACGTTGCATATTGTTTGGTGATGAAATTATGAAAAAGGAAGAGCTAATAGTAGAGCAGGGCTGGCAAATGGATCAGGTCCGATCGGGTTCGTATTTAGGTTAGTTGATTTCGGGTCAGCTATCTCCCAACTGAAACCCGATCCATTTAAGTTTTTGGGTTGAAAACCCCAACTTGAATATGATATTTTCGAGTTCAGGTCAACCCGAAATTGACCTTATTTGACGTGATTTTTTTGTTTGTGTTTAACTTAGATTATTCAACCTGAAACTAGCTATAGCCTGATTTATTTTTCAAATAGATTTTATTATCAAACCCCTTGATATTTTCAAACGAGCACTCTAGTTTATAGACTCAGTGCTTTAATTAAAACCAAAATTAACTAAAAGAAGTGTGCTTAATGAACGAGCGAGTAATAAAAAATAAAATTAATAAATTACAAGGTAAATAACAAAAACATGAAAAAAGCAAACATATTCATCACATTTTCTATCTTGTAATAATAGTTTGTACAAAACTACAAACCTAGTCATTTACTAGCTTTATTAACTAATATAACCAATGGGTTCTTATAAAGAACAAGGTAGTACGTACCATAGACATTATTTCTTGATATCGTCAGTAGTGTCACTAGCACTGCTCATTTAACCATTATTCAAATGCAGCGTGGGATCTACCTTAAAGATTGATGAAGTTTGAACTCATGCATGCAAGTTGTTGAACGGCTTTAACCATGATGTCCGAGAAGGAGAGGATAGCATAGGGAGGCAAAGGATTTTAGATTTTTGGGGTTTAAAGTCTTGAGAGTATGAAGACACAAAAAAAATTGAGAGGAAAAAAATGAAATATGAGAGAGAAAGAGCTTCATACGGCCGACAAAGTGAGGCTGAGAGGGGTGAGAGTGTGAGAGGATTTTAGGGTTTTAGTTTTCATTTGGACCTAAATATGGGCTTAGGCTAGCTTTAGTAAGTTTCTCCATTTGTTTTTTTTTTATTTTTTTCGATTATGTGGGTCATTTTGGGGTTGGAATTTTTAACCACCAAACCCATTTTAATTTTAGGCCAGGTTCATGTCAAGCTGTCAACCCATTTAAGTTTTTAGGTTGAAAATCTCAACCCTAACCTGATATTTTCAGGTCAGGTTCAGGTCGGGTCAACTTTTACCAACCCTAAGTAGAGGTCACACTAGGGCTAAGATAGCAACTCCTCCCTAAAGGGAATGATTTTAGTACCATAGCTCTCGAACTCATTTTTTATATAAGTAGACCAATTTGGGCATGGGTAAAATTAATATTCGAGCTAAATATCCCTTGAATTCTTCTTAGGAGAAAAGTACGAACAAGGATTATGTGTTTTCCTAAAACTCATTGGTGACTCCCTTTTAGTTTCTTACAAATAACATAATGATAGAATAAATTCTAATTCAAGGTCCCTAATGGGCGTTAGAACGGTCGCACATTCCACACTCAATCAAACACATTTATAAACAAACACAAACCAAGCACAATGTTAAGTAAAAGTTCGGTCCACAAGGAATAGGATATGATTTATTAGCTTCTTAACACTTAAGTTAATTCGAAGTCTTTTGTGATTAAAGGTTCGTCAAGTAGACAAAAAAAATATAGTTCTAATTCAAGTGATTAAAGGCACTAGGGAATGGGATTCACTAAACCATGATAATTAGGCAAATTGGGAGTAAAATAGACAAAAGATAGCAAAGACTATGTGTCAGATCAACCTCATGCAATTAGGAAACAACTCACACTACTAAACTTAGATCCCTCGTTAGTTTAGCAATAGAAGATACATAATTAAATTGCAATAAGTAATGACATACTCAATGTACAATGTGTTGAATCTGGATAATAATTCTTGAAACTAACTATTACAATGAATAATTTGAGGAAAACTAAACTAAAGTACCAAAGTGGATTGTTTCTAACGTAGAGGAGATGCTGAAAACTATACTACGAACTTTTGTCTATCTTAGAAATGAACTAAAGGGGTAGTATTTACACTCCCTAAATTACATAGGTTACTCCGTCAAAAGAAGACGGATTTCTAGCGAGGAGTGCTCGCTCTTGAGTGATGCGCGCCCGATCCTGCTAGCTTCAGAAGAAGGAAAATTTGAAAGCGTAGAGGAGCAGCGTGCGCTCCTCCTAGGGTGCACGCCCGCTCCCATATTCTTCGATGATGGGAAGAATCAAGATGTTGGGGAGGAGCGCCCGCTCCAAAGAGGGTGCATGCCCGCTCCTCCCTGCTTCAAGGTTGAGGCAGAATCCACCACAATAGCCAGGAGCGCCTGCTCCTTCTTGGGAGCACGTCCGCTCCTTGATACTTAAAATAGGAGGCAGATTGTTGGTGATCATGAAGGAACGCCCGCTCCTAGAGAGGTGCACGCCCGCTCCTTTAGAAGCGGGCTCTCCCTTCTTTGATTCCTTGTCTTAAACTCCATTATGAGCTTTGATTTCTTATCCAAGTGATTCATAACACCTGCAAATCACGGACAAAACATACAAAGAGGGGGCTAGGGAAAAATACAACACTTATATACAAAAATTAGTTAGAAAGAGGGAAAAAAGATTGTAAAATTTGGTTAAAATCACCATAATAAGTTGTCAAATAGACCACTTATTAGTTCCCTAAATAGTTAGAATTTCAAATCCTAACACAACTTCAAAGAGTAAAGTCCTAGGCTTTTAAAGGGCCATGGCATGGAGGAAAAGGATCCCCAATGACGGGCACACCCTCCTCACACCATCTAACCAGGGAGGCATTTGTTACACCCAAAATTTAAATACTTGACTTTTCTTGACCTTGACCTATTGCCCAAGGGAAATGGACTTTAGAAATATACTAAGGGCCTTAGTCAATTGATGGGAATATGAATGGGATGGACTTAGTCAAAGGGCCTAAGAAGGGATCAAACTAGTTTTGAGACAAACAAGGTACTTTGATTTGAAGAGGAGAATTGGCGCCAAGAAGAATAACCCCACAACAGTAAAGCTAGAATTAACTAATTAAAGATAGGATTAACATATAACTATAAAGGTTATAAAGTAGCAATCACAAAGAAAGAAAATAATCACCAAGATTATGGGAAGAAAGAGAAAATCTCATTATATTCAAAATTATGCAAAGATTCATCCCAAAAGTAAGCTTAGCCCCATATAAAGGCTTTATAAACAAAACCAAAAGTTTGTAAATTACAACCTTTGGATTACAATGAAAGGCTAGGGTTAAAAGATAGGAAAAATAAGCATAAAAGAAATAAGTATGGCCGCTCGAAAATAGGATCTTTGGAGCGGCCGCTCTTAAAGGTAAAAGAGAATGCTCACCGATGTTGTAAACTTCAAGTGAAGACATTAGGAGCAGGCACTCCACTTGGGGGGAGCGGACGCTCCTCGCGACTACCTAAATTACTCAACTTCAAACATTCATAAATTATTCGTTTCTTGCTCAAATTTGGCATATGAGCTATTGTTGGAAAGATCTCGAGCTCTAATTTCATCTCCAATTTGAATCACCTAAAAATTCTTTGTAACTAAAAAGATATGGTTAATTGAATTTGAGTATTGCATTTTTTTTATCAAGTACAAGTCTTTCTTTTTTTATCCTTGTTTCCATGCTTCAACTTCAAACATCACTTGTAAATTAAAAACACAAGGATTTCTCTTATTCATGTAAACCACATCATAACATAGATAATTCATGTTGATTTAGCTATAATGCCACTAAATTAATCATATAGATATATAACCCGTAGGTTTCAAGGACGATCCGACATCAGATTCCCTCTACATCCCTTCCCAAATTCTTAGCCATTTACCATAACTATCAAATAACACTGACATCAAACTTCAATCACTAACTAACTACAAATTAGTTAAATAAAAAATTGTGGGTAACTCATAGTTAAGCAACAACAAATACAACACTGAATCGTTAAAATGGTTCCACTCAAAATGCACTAAAAATTGTGGGTAACTCATAGTTCAGCAACAACAAATACAACACTGAATCGTTAAAATGGTTCCACTCAAAATGCACAATTTAGTGACAATTTCCCCCACCCCCAACCCCCCCCCCCCCCCCTCAAAAAAAAAAAACAAAAATTTGACACATCCTAGAGAAAAAAAAATAAGACTATTGCAATTTGCAAATAAAAAATTGTTCGATTTTGGGAATACAACTATAACATTTGCAAATAAAAAATAATCTAAGCTAACCTTGATGAAAGGAGGCCACCATTACCAACACAAGTGTTGTGACAAAGGAAGATAAACTAAGACTACATTCTTAAATATCAAGAAGGAGTATCTTGTGATTATCCTGCTTACTTTGGCTACCAAGGAATGTACTCCCTGGCAGAGCAGAAGAGGGGTAAAACGTGATTTCAAGGAAAATGGAAAAAACCCAAGTGCCCGGGCAAACCAGCAAGCTTGCCCGGTCAGGCGCGAGCAACATCATCTGGTTGAGCTTGCTCGCTCGGTCGGGAATGGCCATGCCCTGTAGGGCACGTAGAATTAAGTTATTGAACGTCTCTTTACCTTCTTGTTAGATTTCTTTCTTGTTCTCTTTTGATTCCTTGTAACCCCCACATTTAAGAAGAGAATTAAGGTGATTAAATCTTCATCTATATTCTGATTTTTACTCCTCATTGATGCTTGAGATTCTTCATTTATCTTCCATATTCTTCCTTCCTTCTCTATAAATAGAGGATTCATTTTCTGATATACATACTTGAACATAACCTTCAAACACAAGCTTAACAAATACTCTATATTAGGCATAAGTTACTTAGCTCCAACCTTCCACCCAAAAGTGCCTTTGAGTGAAAGTGGTGTGTTAACCTTAGGGAATGTGTTGGCGAATACAATTGTGCACCTCGGTGTAGGCGTCGTTCGAAGTGTGCCTACGTTAAATCATGTGTGAATATGCTTGGCACTCATAGGAAGTGGGAATTGGAATTACGATTAGGGGAAACGATTAGGGATAAAGCAAAGTAGGGAGCCGCCAACAAGTTTTTAAGGAACTTGTAAACCGTTCACGGATCATAGAAGGTAACCACGAATGAAGGGACAACGATTGACCCGTAAAGGTTACACCCCATTCATAATCCATGAGATTACTAACTCCATATGGTTCGGAACCACGAAAGGAGGATCGGGGATGATGGTACGAAATGAGTCATGGAGTCACATTCTCCCGTATTGGCCTCTACTTGATTCTTATTATGAAAAGTGATTCCTGCGATCTCAAAGGCATGCAAACAAAGATTCAATATTCTCCAAACTATTATTATGATAAATTGGTTGAATATTAATGCAACATATAATTCTAAAATATTGTGATCACTTCGATTGAAAACAAGATTAAAAAGGAACCTAAACTGATTTTCCAAATTATCTTATTAGGCGTGATTTTAAATTACATATTCCCTTTAAACATGCAATATGGTGATCATAATAATAATAGAATAAATATTAATATTGGAAGCAATTTAACAATAATAGTGTTAGTCAAATCGAATAATAAATTAACCTAGTCATGATACTAGCAATATAAAAATAAAATAAGAGTAATTAAATTAATTAATTACTCACATTTCGCGCGTTCCTTTAAATTGCTACGTCATGAATAAATTGTTAGTAACTTCAATAAAAAATATAAATCAAATGAAAATTAAATTAAATAAATTTAGATTTAATTTGGTCCAAACCCTCAGTTATTGGTACCTTTCACGCCTTGGTTTAAGGACGGAACCTCGGGTGTTGTATGGACTCCTTAGAGTGCTTAAGGAAGAATGGTATAATTAGGAATGTAGGTTTAAGGCTTATAATAAGAGAGAGAGAGAGAGAGAGAGAGAGAGAGAGAGAGAGAGAAGAGAAGAGAATGAGAATGATTTTTGGTGTAAAAGAGAGGAAGAGAGAAGGATTTTTATGCCCCGAACTGCAGAAAGGAGGGGGTATTTATAGGGAAAATGAGTAGAGGGAACACATAGAACCCTTAAACGATAAAAAAAAAACCCTAAAAATTAACACCACAACACGGCAAAGAACACCGTGACACGGTGCCAGGCACCTTTGGACGGGGGAAGGCACCGTCAGACGGGGGAAAATCCCGTGACGCAGGGAAAATTGGAGTGACGCGAGACATATTTCACCTACGGGAAGTGAAAGCGCGTGAAGGGTTTATGCGGACAAGACACGAGAAAATTCTGCAACACGGCAAACGTACCGTGACACGGTAGTGTCCACCGTGGCACGGTACAGTACACCGTGTCACGGTATAAGAAAACGCGGAAATTACAGGGAAAAAGCACCGTGACACGGTGAGAAATACCGTATCACGGCAGCAGGTACAGGTACCGTGCCACGGTGGAATTTGATGCAAAAAAGCTTTGAAAATAGCACCGTGACACGGTGTAAAGCACCGTGTCACAACACCAGGCACCGTGCCACGTCATCAGGCGCCGTGACACGATGCTTTTGCACTGTGCGCGGTAATTCTAGTTTTTTACCCGTTTTTAAAATTGCAATAACTTTTGATCCGTAACTCATAATAAGGCATATAATATATCATTGGAAATCGAATCAAGTCTAGTTTCCAAAAAAATTAGAATCAGGTCAAAATAATTTATAGATTTTTAGATATGGTCGTTTTAGTGGAAGGGTGTTTGGACTGAGTTTAGTGTTTGGCTCATATCCTCTGTTATAGCTCGGAATTGGGCTTATGATATATGGTTGGAAAGCTTTTTTCAAGGCTCATCCAACCAAATAATAATTGGATCAAAATTATATGTCCATAAATTTAGTTCAGCTCGTTTTTGTGATGTGGATACAAAAAGTGGAAAATAGGTCATGGTTTAGGGAAATGAGCTAGAAATTGGATTGGTTCATAAAATATATTAGATAGAACATTTATTTAAGCACTCCAAAGATTAAATACTCAACCCGACCAATAATGGTGGTGAAAGGTGTTCATCATCAGGTTTGTTTTTAGGGAGACATTTTTAGGTGTCTACACTCGGTTACGCCGGAATTTTGTTTTCAAGTCAGTGAATTTTTATCACTATACATCTGTTCTTTCCAATTTCATAAGATCAAAATTTTAATCTTATGTTTTTACTTCTTATTATAGCCTTGAAATACCTCTTTATTTTACAACAATTCCTCTCCATAAATACCACCGACGTTAAATTTAACGGAAGAACAAATACTTCTAATAACCCCACCCAGGGATCATTTAAATCATAAAACGCAGATCTAACACAAAATGACAACAACTTCAACAAATTTCCCTTGAGAGAAATTTGGGTTCAAACGCGATAATGAAGAGGGAAGATGAATGCTAATTAAGCTCTAGGGAGATTTAAAATATCATCGTCTTTACCCATTCTAAAGTAAAACTAACGAAGTGAACTAACGACTAAATGGGTCCTACCTTTTTAGCTATTAATTTAATATAAACTTTCCTTACGTGGCATATAAAAGGCAATAGATAAACATACGAATTATTACTAAGAGTAACCTAGGTGCGAATTCTTTGTAAATGTACTAAAAATGTACAAAAAAATATAAGGAAAATATATATACAAATTGAGGACATCATAGACAATGATGCTATCATAAACCTTGTTACTCAACTCGATGTACCTAATTTACGGATTACCAGGTGTAATTGAATTGGATTATGGGTTGTTATTTTCCACGATTTGCCTAAACAGACGTACAAACTTTTAGATACTCGAAATGCCAACCATCCAATACTAAGGGCATGTTCTCTTCAGCTTAATTTCAGTTCAGTTCCTAATTTCCTTCTGTAGACACCTAAAAATTAAAGGAATTATGCCTTCGATAAGTGCAATTACTAGATATATCAAGGATCACTATTATGGAGATAATAAGTTCGTTCTTTTGGGTCGTCATTATCTGTTGCTAGACTATGATCATTGATCTTTGGGATTGTCAAATAGCCTAAAGCCTAGTAGAATGGATCCCATGAGGTCACACAACAAAGGTATTGGGTTAAGCAAGTTAGAGGCCCATTTATGGGCGTCATGAACAAGTAACCAATCATGAATTGGACTGGGCTAGCATATTTAGATTAGAGTTATGATTTGGGCTTTGTCATGGACTCTTATTTAGAGATGAGATCTATAAATAAGGTCCATGCCTAGGGTTGTACAATACAACACAATTAACAGTTAATTGTGCACCATGCAACCAGTAATCACAAAACCTCTCTCTGTGTCACACGCCTATCCCCTCCCCCCTCGTGGTGGTTCGTGATTTGTTCGTTGCTCGTTCTTCTCCATAGAAGGTCAATTGAACTGTTCGATTGCGACTAACTAGCATTATTGGAGGTCTTAATCTATGCCTATGGACCAAGTAGAGGAATCACGCTTGAGGTTCTTTATCTCCCTTGTTCTTGTTCGATCGCACGTGGAATCATGCTTCAAAGGTAATAATTCTAATTCTTTATGTGTTGTGCATGATCTTGGGATTAGGTTTTATATGAATATGATTCATGTTTTCCGCATTCATACCTATAAACTCCTACAGTGGTATCAGTTAGCCTATGCATGTATATATATTGAATATTAATTCTTTGATAGTCCACAACTTTAATTCAATTAGGAGGGAGAATAATTTAATTATGGGTCAATTATTATTTTAAATGTGATTTAACAATATAGAATCATTAAAAGTTGATTAATTTGCTCCGAATTAGCCTTCAAGTGATTCGATTTTTTCCCTAAAGCACTCGAAAAATTCGAACCCCCTCACCATAATTTCGAAATTTTCAAAACCTTACACCCTAATTTGTGAAATTTTGTGTTTTGGTTTTGATTTAATTCGATAATTATATGTTTATAAAATTTAATATATTTGATTTTATGTTAAATAATGAATTTTTCATGACCAAATTATTTAATTTAAGAGTTAAATTGAATTGGGGATAAAATTCATGAAGAACCCTAATTTTGAAATTGAATATGATTTAATTTTAAAATTAAAAGGACCACATTAGTTTAATTTTAATAAAAATGTTTTGTTTTACTTAAAAATAAAAATAATAATAATAAAGGGTTTTTGGGTGCGGCAGTCGCGGCTGGGTTGCGCTGCCACGACGACTGTTGCACCAGTGGTGGTCCAGGAGGGAGGGCGGGCTTGGTAGGAACTCGAATAGGAGAAGCACAGCAGTGCACCGCAAGTGTTTCATGTGCTGTTGATGTTGTTCTTATGTCGCTACTGGGCAGCGTACACTGCAAGGTGTACGGCCACCGTGGCTGGCTCCGGCAGGCGCAACTATTTCAAAAAAAAATTATTTTATTTTATTTTGGATAAAACCAGATTTCAAAATTAAAATTAAAGGATAAGTTTTTATTTTGAAAAGATAATTAACAAAATTAAAGTTGTTATTTTTGTTAAGTTTGGATAATTATGGAGAAAAAGATTCTATTTGGATAATGATTTATTTAATGAGATTATCCCATAATTATTTTGGATAATAATTGATTTAAAATTATGTGATTGGCTAGCAATTAGGATAGAATCTTCTAAATTAGTTAGGATAATCATGGAAAATAAATATGATTTATCTTCAATAATTAAAATATGATTTGATTCTATCTCTTACCTTAAATAAAATATATGATATTTTATGGTTGGTTAGAAAAAATATATGATTTTATCTAATTAAAGTAATTAATTAATTAAAAATATGAGATATTTTGTGTCGTGTTTCTTAATTATGATTATTCAATGTTGTAGTTTAGAAAAGCATGATGAGTGATTTATTATGTGGAACTTTATAATATATGATATTATTTATTGCTATATATAGACTTGTATGGCCCATAGATTCATAATACGATCTGCGCATCGTTTCGTATTTTTGTAATCTAAATGCGGTCTGCGTACCGTTAAGTATTTTTGTAATTTATTTTATTTTATTTTATTTAAGTAATAGATAGAATAGAATAGTATTACATGTTGCATTTGATCTAAGAAGCCAATAGAGTGAAGGCCCAAAGCAGCCAAATGGATGAGATCCATGAAGATTAAAGTGGGAGCCTTTATTGCTTTGTTAGTTTTCTTAGGATTAAGGGGTCAGACTATGTCATGTTTTATTTATGCATTACTAGATTATGCATGTTAGATTTTATTTATGTTGATTGATGATGCGCTAGAGTTCACTAAATAATCACAACATAATAAATCAAGGACCCGGAAATATTGAGGTTGCTTTTCCAATTGAAAACCCGATGAACCTTTGATATTTATGATGGGTCATGCCAAAGCTGGGTGTCATATTATATCTTGGGAAAGTTGGGGTAAATCAAGTTTTACGATTTTTAATTGGTTATACTCAACAAGGTTACCTAAAGAGTTTAGAACCTTGAAGCTAGGGTAATAATTAAACATGTGTGAGTAATTATTCAACCAAGAATTACAAGAGTTGTAATCAGTAAAGAGTTTACTCACCTTGAAAATGTAATGGTTGATGGTAGGGCCAAAGTTTGGTCAATTATTGCACAATTAAAGGGTCTTGAAATCATTTTATTCAATAGGGATCAATTAAAATTGAATAAATGCTTTAAAGTTACCAATATTTAATATCACTTATGGTACTTTAAATTTATTATACATAATTAATGAACTTTGCCTCGTTTTGTTTTTGTTTGTAGATGAATAACCATAACAACAACACTATTTTGCCAGTGAAACTAAATTTAAGGCTAAATCTCAAAACTTCAGGGAATGGGAGAACGAGATGAGAAATGTTCTCATAAGCTAAAAGCTTGAATCTTGTTTATAGATAGTTGTTAAGGGCGAGTATACTAAGGGTTATAAACCTGAAAAGCGTGCGAAAATTGTTCGGATGCACAGAAAATCAGGAGTCTCATTTTAGAATCCATTCTAAATTGTTGGAAAAGAAGATTCAGGAACTATGAGCTAACCAACTTGCATAAATTTCTTCGTGCTATCTGTCGAGGTGGCATTAGGGAATTAGGAAGTGGAGGCTTCAAATATCATAATGTAAGAGAGTTCGTTAATTCGATCCCTCAGATTTATTATTCTTGGACTGACAGTATAAGGTATGAGGCTTACAATGTTCATTGTAAGATAATGGCTAAGAAACTCATGCCTGGTCAGTCAGTAAGGACCATGTCAATGTAATGATTGATTTGTTCAATCAGATGGACGTCCTCGGGAAACTGTTCGATGATGACTCCGCGCATGACATAATCTTGTTCTCACTCCACGATGGTTTTGATATAGTTAGCTTCACCATACACAAGGATGTCTCCATTATACACCAGTGAAAACAGAAGGTAAGGAGTTACTTGATGTTTTTGTTGTAGAAATTAATCTTACTTTTTCTTCAACTTGGGTATTCGATACCGGTTGCGGAGCTCACATTGTTAATAACATGCAGGGCCTAACAGGGAGTAGGAAGCTAGAAAAAGGGGAAGTCACACTCCGAGTAGGAAATGGAGCAACAGTTGCTGCACTTGCTATTGGAGATTATCATTTGAGACTTCCTTCTGGTTTACTTTTGGTTCTTAATAAATGTTATTATGTCCCAACAATTACCAAGAACATTATTTTCAGTTCCAATTTTAGATACTGAAGGTTTTTTTTTTTTTGAAATAAGAGACAAGTGTTGTTTTATTTCCAAAAAAATTTGTTATATACTAAAGCAAAGTTATTTAATTGCGTGTATGTCTTAGATTATACAACTCATGTCTACAACATAGATCATAAAAAGCAAAGAACAGATGGATCAAACCCAACTTACCTATGGCATTGTAGGCTTGGATATATTAACCAAAAGCGCATCTAGAAATTACATAAGGATGGACTCCTTTCAACATTTGATTATGAATCATTTGAAAATTGTGAGTCATGCTTGCTTGGTAAAATGACTAAGTCACCCTTTACAGGTGTAGGTGAAAGAGCAAGTGACCTTTTGGGACTCATACATACGGATGTGTGTGGACCAATGAGTTCAAAAGCTAGGGGTCAATATAGATACTTCATTACTTTTACTGATGATTTAAGTAGATTTGGATATTTTTACTTAATGAAGTAGAAGTTGGAAGCCTTTGAAAAGTTTAAAGAATTCCAGAATGAGGTACAAAACCAACTTGGGAAAACAATTAAAGCATTACTATCTAATTGTGGTGGTGAATATTTGACTCAAGAATTTGATGAGCATTTGATAAATTGTTGAATTCTTTCACAGTTAACTCCTCCAGGGACACCACAGTTGAATGGTGTGTTAGAAAGGAGGAATAGGACTTTACTAGATATGGTTCAGTCCATGATGAGCTTTACTAATCTTCACATATCATTCTGGGGATATGTATTAGGAGCAGCTACGAACATACTAAACTGAAGCCCATCCAAAGCAGTTGAGAAGACACCATATGAATTATGGGCTAGAAAAGTTTCAAAGTTGTCTTTTCTCAAGATTTGGGGTTGTGAAGTCTATGTAAAACGTTTACAAAGTGACAAACTCGACCTTAAATCAGACAAATGTTTCTTTGTGGTTTATCCCAAAGAAACAAAATGGTATTACTTCTACAATCACGAAGATGACAAAGTGTTTGTTGCTCGCGATGGTGTCTTTCTAGAAAATGAATTCCTCTCTAGAAATCCAAGTGGGATTAAAGTGGTTCTTGAAGAAATTTGAGACGAGTAACAAATGGATGTGGATAACACCACATCAGAGGCGAGGGCACATAATCATGTGTCAGAGCAAGCTAATTCAACTAGCAAGACTCCTATCGTCCCACTTGAATCTAATTCTTGTGAAAAACTTCAAAGAGATGAAGAGAACTTTTTTATTGTTGCTCCTACCCCACATAGGTCTGACAGAATTAGAAACAAGCAGTTTGTTGAAGTTCTGTTAACTGAGGATTCTGAAATCTTCTTATTGGAGACTGAGGAACCTGCAACCTACAAGCAAGCTTTGATGAAATCCAAATCAAAAGAATGGCTTGAGGCCATGAAATTCGAAATGGAATCGATGTCTGAAAATGTTGTGTGGACCCTGGTAGACTTGCCCAATGGGGTAAAGCCTATTGGTTGCAAGTGGGTCTACAAGATTAAAACAGACAAGGATGGAAATTCCTACATCTATGAAGCAAGACTAGTTGCAAAAGGATACAAACAGGTTCATGGTATTGACTATGAGAAACCTTTTCTCCAGTAGAAATGCTTAAGTCCATTCGGATTCTTCTAGCGATTGTTACATTTTTCGATTACGAAATTTGGCAAATGGATGTCAAAACCGCCTTCTTGAATGGGTTCTTGATGGAGGAAGTGTATATGACACAACCTGAGGGTTTTGAAGATCTAGAAAATCCTGGAAAGGTATGCAAACTTTAGAAATCCATTTATGGATTGAAGCAAGCCTCAAGGAGTTGGAACCTTCGTTTTGATGAAGCAATCAAACAGTTTGGTTTTCTAAAAAGCGAAGAGGAATCTTGTGTATACAAAAAGTCCAGTGGGAGTAGCATAGTTTTCTTAGTCTTGTATGTAGATGACATACTTCTCATGGGGAACGACATACCAATGCTTAACTCAGTCAAGGACTTGTTGAAGAGTTGTTTCTCCATGAAAGACTTGGGTGACGCCGATGTAGGCGTCGCTCGAAGTGCGCTTACATTAAAGCATGTTGTGAATATGCTTGGCACTCATAGGAAGTGGGAATTGACATTACGATTAGGGACAACGATTAGGGACAAATAAAGTAGGGAGCCGCCAACAAGTTTTTTAAGGAACTTGTAAACCGTTCACGGATCATAAAAAGGCCCACGATAAGGGATAACGATAGGCAACAACGATTGACCCGTGAAGGTTACACCCCATTCATAATCCATGAGATTACAAACTCCATATGGTTCGGAACCACGAAAGGAGGATCGGGGATGATGGTACGAAGTGAGTCATGGAGTCACATTCGCCCGTATTGGCCTCTACTCGATTCTTATATTAAAAAGCATTCCTGTGATCTCAAAGGCACACAAACAAAATATTCAATTCGCTCCAAACTATTATTTAACTAAATCGGTTGAATATTAATGCACACATTATTTTAAAATATTGGTGATCACTTGAATTAATAACAAGATTAAAAAGCAATCTAAACCGATCGTCCAAATTATCTTATTAGGCGTGATTTTCAATTACATATTCCCTTTAACATGCAATATAGTGATCAATAAATATAATAGAACAAACATTAATATTGGAAACAATTTAATTACAATTCCAACAACACAAAATCGTTAGAAAAATAACAGAAATAAAAGGAACATAATTCTTACTTTGATTCTGTTTGTTTGCAACTACAAAATAATAAACGAGTTAGTAACTTCAAGGAAATAATAAAACAATAATTAAATTAAATTAAATTAAATAGAGTTGATTTGGGGCCAAACCCTCAAACAGTTCTACCTTTCACACCTTGGCTTAAGGACAAAACCACGAGTAAAGTATGGACTCCTTTGAGTACTTGAAATGGAATTTTGAAGTGAAAAGGGTAGGCTAGTGTTTAGCTAAAGAATAGAAGAGAGAAAAATAACCTAGAGCATTAATTGATGCCCCGTACATCAGAAAAGAAGGGGTATTTATAGGGAAAATGTGCTGAGGGAGCACACGGAACCCTAACTTGATAGAAACCTAAAAAAGTATCCCGTGACACGACAAACTGTACCGTGACACGGGAAGTCTAACCGTCAGACGGCAAACTTTCCCGTGACACGGTACATTTTTAGTGTGACGCGGGAAATTTTCGGAAAACGGGAAAGAAAACGCGTTAAGGGTTTACACGGAAAAGACACGGAATGTCCCGTGTCACGGCAGACTTCCGTGTCATGGGAAATCCCACCGTCAGACGGGAAGGATTCCCGTGACACGGTGGCTGTCTACCGTGGCGCATGAATTTCCAGCCCACTTTTCCGTCTAAATACATTTTTAACCCTAATTTCATTCGGCCTTTTAAGTGCCAATTGATAATTTCGGGCCTTTTCTGACTTATTATTATTTGGGCTAAAATAAGAAAATAATTAAATGAAAATAAACAAAATGTTTGGGCCAAAAATAAAATAAAAAAGGGTTTGGGCTGAAATAAAAAACTATGCTTTTACCAAACATCAAGACTAGTCCATGGACTGTTCAAAAATATGAATTTAATCAAATAGGATTTTTTAAGCACTCTCAGGATTAAATACTGAACCCGACCAATAGTGGCGGTGAAAGGTTGTTCATCATCGTGTTTAGTTTTGGGGAGACATTTGTAGGTGTCTACAGAAGCCCCCACTTTGACTGAGTTTGTATAAACGTCAGTTTCGAAAACGATAGTCAAAGTAGCCGATAGGGACGGAGAATGATTTAAGACGTTCTGCGATCCTAAATCATTCTATATACGCCGATACCTGCAGAAAAATGTTAGTTCTACAGATAAAAGGGTAAAAGGATAGAATACGTATCTGGCACCAGTGTATCGGTGACAAACAAATTTGGCAACTTCCTATGCTTGAAGGAATCCACCGAGTGACATTTGTTGAAACGCTTTCCATGCTTGAGGAAAGCCGACTGAAGAGCTTGGTAGCTTTATAAGCCTGAAGAAACCTACCAGATAATACTTTCTATGCCTGAGGAAAGTCGACGAATGAATTTGGTGTCATTCTATGCTAGAAGAAATCCACCGATAATGCCTTCCATGCTTGAGGAAAGCCGATAAAGGAATTTGGCGGTTTTCTATACTTGAAGAAAAATCCACTGATAACGCTTTCCATGCCTGAGGAAAGCCGACTTGGCGGTTTTCTATACTTGAAGAAAAATCCACCGATAACTCTTTCCATGCCTGAGGAAAGCCAACTTGGCGGTTTTCTATACTTGAAGAAAAATCCACCGATAACGCTTTCCATGCCTGAGGAAAGCCGACTTGGAAGTTTTCTATACTTGAAGAAAAATCCACCGATAACGCTTTCCATGCCTGAGAAAAGCCGACTTGGCGGTTTTCTATACTTGAAGAAAAATCCACTGATAACGCTTTCCATGCCTGAGGAAAGCCGACTTGGCGGTTTTCTATACTTGAAGAAAAATCCACCGATAACGCTTTCCATGCCTGAGGAAAGCCGACTTGGCGGTTTTCTATACTTGAAGAAAAATCCACCGATAACGCTTTCCATGCCTGAGGAAAGCTGACTTGGCGGTTTTCTATACTTGAAGAAAAATCAACCGCTAACGCTTTCCATGCTTGAGAAAAGCCGACGATTTCTGAAATTTGCAAGTGTATGATGGTTCGATTATCCGCGAACGTGGGCCGCAGATGGTTCACACCTTTAAGTCGATTATCCGACCATATTAGGTGCTTAAAATGCCGAAAAATAGACTTCGATGCTTGCTAGGGGTAAAAAGGTAATTTTAGTCCCCTTTAAGTATCAATTAGAATTTTCCGCGTAATTCCAGCGAAAAATAACTGTCCAATTTACGCGAAAACAAATCGTGCAATTTTAGTTAAAATGTCAGGAATATTCGCAAATAACTGTTTAGGGTAGGCAAAAAAGCCACCATGTCATGAAAAGAATTCCCGTGACACGGCACGGGTCCTCGTCACGCGGAGCAGTTTCCCGTGACGCGGCAGGGGGGTCCCGTCACGCGGAACAGATTCCCGTGGCGCGGGAATTTGTTGGCTGAAAATCGGTCAACTGGCATCTTTAACCAGTCAGACCACGTGCACCACACAATATATTACCGTTACGTGGGAACGGGGTCCGTTGCACGGGATTTTTTGGTTTTAAATATCAAACATTTTTCTCATTTTGCTCATCCCCCATTCCTCTTTCTTGTCCGATTTTTACCCAAAGAAAAATTTTTTGCTCGGTTTGCCGTGTCTCGGCGGCTTCTCACCGGCGCTCGGAGCTCGTTCCTGCCAGCCGGTATACACCACCGTTTCACGGCGGTTCTACTTCCCACTTTTTTTTTTTTTGCTGAAACTTGTTGTTGTTCACTTGTTGTTGTTCGTTGGTGATGTTGCTGCACATCGGAGCTCCGGCGACCTTTGTTATTGCCGTGACACGGGACTTAATCCCCGTGACACGTCACCCTTCCACCGAGCCGCGGCCTAGCTCGACCGTCTCACGGCGGCTGCGCTGATCTCCGAGGTTTTTTTCGAGCTTTTGGAGCTCAAATTTTCACCAATTCTACTCTAATTTCTTGCTAGTTTCCTCATTTTCAATTCTCTATAAGGATCCATGTAAGTTTCCTTTAATTTTGTCTCAAATTTGCTTCAAATAAGTAATTTCAAGTAAAAACCTTGAAAGAATTAATTTGGGGATTTTTTATTTTGAAGTTTTATGTTGAAATTCTTGCCATGAATTTACTTGTATATGTATGTATGTGTGTTTGTGTGAAATTTGAGACAAAAATTGCATGATTTGACGGAGAATTGAGCAAATCACCATTTTTGGGTACTACTTTTTGTGAAATGATGTTCATGTTACTTCTTTGCACTTGAAATGGTGAAATATTGGTGGTAGATCTTGTAAAATATGTCATGATGTGTTGATTCATTGTTTTTGTGCAATTTCGAAACATATTTCGTGTATGTACTATATTGTCATGGAGAACATAGTATGATGCGGCTAGGAGAACTGTAGTATTAGTTTGTCATGGAGAAACTAAATACCATAATTTTGCCAATTTTTAGCCTTGAGGTAAAAATTTAGCGTATAATGCGATAAATAACTAAATAACTTAGGAAATGATGCTAAGCATTTAGATCTTTATTTTTATAATAGCATGCCTAGGCGACGGGATCGCGATCTTTCTACCCACGGCCGGCGTCAGGCTTTTCGGGAGGACACTCCCACTTTTCCTGAGGGTATGGACGACGATGCCTTAGAGTCCGAGCCTCGGGCTTCTACGAGTAGAGGAAGGTGGGTTCCACCTATGTGGACTCCAGACCAGTTGGTTTTCTGCCGTGAAAACCATGTTTCCCATCGCCCACTCTCCGGCATAGTCGACGGCACACTTCGCCACCACGGTTCTGGAGCCGGCGATTTGATTCCTCGACTTCACCAGATCATTACGAGGGATCCTGTTACGAACGCCCTATGGGAATCGGCTAGTTTAGTAGATTTCTATACGGTAGTCGTAGGGTTTTGCATCCCCCGGGGTTGCGGTGCGACGGTCGTTCGCGCATTGTTGGAGTATTTTTGGGATACTACCAACACTTTTCATTTGCTTAGGGGGAGATGACAGTGACCCCTCTGGACTTCAGTATGATTAGCAGGCTGCGCTTCACCGACGGGGCTGTAGCTTAGATGTCTGATCTATCTTGGGGATCGGCTGAGGCAGCCGATTTGTTAGGTCCGATCGTTCAGCATATCGGGACCCGACCAGTGTCTCGAGGTGGTCCTAGGAGCGGGCGTTCGAAGTTGGCTTCAGTTTTATCTCGTGGCTTCGACATGGAGGATACGTCGGCTGAGCAGCGAGTGCGGATCTTCATTCTGATTCTGATCTCTATGACTCTTTCTCCTGATAGGAGTTCACGCGTACTCCTTTGCTACCTCCCCTCTCTGGTCAGGATCCATGAGATAGGATCCTATAGCTGGGCCAGCCTCGGATACGCCGACCTTCTCTTATCGCTACGTCATGGTTGTCGGCAGTTGAACGATGAGTCTCCCATCACTGTCTATGGTTTGTGGAGAGTCGTAGAGGTGATGATCTTTTCCTCTTCTTGTTTCACTTTAACTTGTTCGTCTCATGTGCTCAAAGATTACTTTTCATTGCAGCTATGGTTCTACGAGTACTTCCCAGGCTTGGCTCCTCGCCGGCGTCGTGGAGCGGTCCATGATTTCCCTGTCGGGGCCAGCTGGCGTGATCGAGGAGAGTCACGGGTGGAGTCTGTCCCTGCGCTGCGTGGGCTGCTACGCCGAGGCACCTCTTCTGTTGGCTTAAGAATTAGTTTTGTTGCCTGTTATTTTCCCTCTGACGTTGTTTTCGTTGTTTCACGCCAACTTTTTATGGTTTTCAGGTTGCCATTGATGTCCAGTATCGTCCTTGGGCCGGGATGACTGATCTTCCTGAGGCCTTGCGTCTTTCAGCGCACCGCACCATTTTGGTTGGTACTGGACGCTTTGTCTGGTATTTGGGGGAGCGTGTCGTTCGTCAGCATAGCGGCGATCGCTTTGTGGTGCCCTCATCTCCACCAGAGTCGATGCTGGACTCACGCTTGATTAGGGAGTTGATAAACAAGGGAGAGCGCTATACTTTTCCATGGCAAGAGCTTGTGCACATGGAGAGTGATTATGTGCAGGACTTGCTTCCCTCTCTGGCTCCTCCACCCCGTCTTCCTGAGGTATGATTTCTTTTGAGGATCTTTGTTACTAGTCTCTGTTTTAAATAGTCGAATAACTTGATAATTCGATCATATTTTCAGACGACTATTCGCCCTGTGGGGAGGATCGAGATTCCGCCTCAGTCTGTCCGCTATCCAGGGCCGATTGGTATCACCGAGGACCATATTGCTGACGCGCCAGAGGGTTACAGATAGGCGCAGGAGTCTCTGCCCGAGGTCTTTGAGCCGGTAAGTTTTTTGATGCATTATTCATCCTTTTAACAACGCTTGTTACTGACTTTTCTTTGTTTTATCCTCAGCCTAACTGCCCGGAGATGATGGGATTCATGAAGCTGGTTGACGCCCTGAAGTACTACATCATCAAGCTTCGGCGTGGTGCGAGTTGTCGGAGCTCTAGCGACGTTCTTGAGGTATCATTCATTTTTTTCACTTCTACCATTTATTTTATTTTGCATTGTTGAAACCTTTTGATTATGTATCTTTCAGGAGCTACGGAGGTCCCGCTCGCGCTCGAGGCATAGAGGCTCGGACGAGGAGGAGCTTGGTCGTGGTAGACGATATCCTAAGACTCACCGGCGTTCTCATTCTCAGCGAGAGCCTCATATTACTCAGCCATTTCAGGAGGCTTAGTGGCAGCAACCTCAGTCTTCCCAGCGCTTTCCGGGCCAGAGTTAGGGGCAGCGGCAGTCGTTTTCACAGCCTCCACAGCCTGAGCTTGGGTCTGTTTTGACTCTCGTGGATCCTGGTTCATTTTCAGCTCCATTGTATGGGATTCCTCCACCGGTGTCGGGCTTGTTCTCAGTTCCGATGTATGGGACGATGCCTTCACCGACGATTCCCGCGTCTTTGAGTCAGTCTACACCGTTTGCCGGTTGGACGGGTCCTACCTTGAGTTTGACTACTGCTGGGGTCCCAGGGACTAGTAGGGACACTACTCCCCATACTCGGATGATGGAGGGACTCTTTGGCTCACCGTTCCCATATTCGCAGGGTGGAGATGATACTGATTCTGGTTCTAGAGACTTTTGACCAAGGGTTTTTATTTGTACATACTATGATGACATTTGACACTGTTTATTTATTATGACTCTTTTGTACATTGTTCACAGTTTATGTGTTTATTATTGTGTGTTAGTGTGTGCTTGAGACTCATTGTGTGTGATCGTGTATTTATTACTGACGCGACAAAAAAACGTAAGTGGAGTAATGGAGGGTACCGACCTTCCCCAAAAGAAAAAGAAATAGAAAGACAAGTAAAAATAAATAGAATAAGTAAATAAAATGATAAAGAGAAAAATAAAAAAATAAAATAAAAAAATAAAATATTAAAGTGATGAATAAAAAAATAAAAAAATAAAGATAATAATAAAAAAGTTGAGAACTTTATTAGAAATAAAACTCTCAGAAAACTGAAAAATAAACGGTGAAGATAAAATACTAAAAAAATCCAGATAGATACGGGAAAGGATGAAAAAAGAAAACGCGTAGGGTGCCGTGACACGACACTGTACACCGTGTCACGGCAAAAATTGTCGTGTCGTGGCAAAAGTTCCCATGACACGATGGGATTTCCCGTGTCACGGTACGCGTATTCCGCAGCATTGTGTTTTACGCGTATGAAAAGATAATTTCTGAGCAGTTTTGAGCGCTTTTGCTATAAAATAGGACCAATATATTCATGATATGCATAATTACAGAACACAAAATAATTTAGAATTTCATATTTCAATAATCATGTCTCAGAATTTTGATAATACATTGCGCGACTGGTCTTATTCTTTGACCAATGCTGACAAAACAGAGTTAGAATTATTTCATGTCAGGGGTTTGCTAGCCCTGCGACATGTAGCTATTGAACATGATTTTCTTAGGGCAGCATTAGATTATTGGAGTCTAGAAACACACTGTTTTAAATTTGATTATGATGAAATCTGTCCCCTGCCGGAGGAATTCGGTGCAATCTTTGGATTTCTGCTAGAAATCTTATTGCCATGCCTACCCTGCGTGAATATTATTACCAAGATTTTGAACGCCATCTGAATCTAACAGATCCAGATTTAAATAGAATTGTATGTGGTAATGAGGTAGACTTAGAAAACTTGCAAGTTTATATTTTAATCGCCCTATCTCTGAGTCTTATCATGTATATCATAGAAGGGCATATATTTTTTGCATGTTTAGCAAGCTTTTATTTGCAAACGGTAGGGTGGGACATGCTTGTCTAGCGTCTGTGCTTGAACATGTTGAATCTGGAAGATCTCCTATGCCGACGTGCCTTAGAGAAACATTTTGTGGCCTTGGCGAAGCAAAAGCTGATCGGAAAGCCATCAGGAAGGGCTCTCTGGTACTGCTGCAGGTAAGAATACACTCCAAGTAGCCCCCATGACACAAAACAGGCACCGTGTCACGGTGGGTGCTGCCGTGACACGGTGAAATCTGTCGTGTCACGGGAATCTGCAAAAAATTCTTTTTTTTTAATTTTTATTTATTATTCTTTTTTAACGACTGATTTTTTTTTTTTTTGCAGATTTGGTTGATGGAGCGTTTAGAACTATTTGAAGCCCCCGACGATGTTGAAAAATATGGCCCTAACGACCTAGTCCGCAGGAAAAAGAATTACTCTGCGAACATGTCGTATGAAGATTGGAAAATTTTCTTTGCAAAGAGGGAATTTTACATTCGTTGGGTGGTGCCTTGGTGTAGGCTTACTAGGATGGTTGGCACGAATGATACTCCATATTGTCGTGTTCCTAGTATCTCAAAACTGACTTTTTATTGTCCTTCTCGACTGATGCGGCAGTATGGACTTGAACAAGTAGTTCCACGCTATAACGATAGTCCTCGTGAAGTATCGTTGCATGAAAGTAACGTTCACAAGTACGAGATTTACTGGATTGGAAGACCTTTGTGGACCGTTTCTGCAAGTGACCAAGCTCCTCCTCCTTTATCTAGTGCATACAAGGCATGGTTGAACCCTAGAAGTAGGAGGGAACGATTCGGATCACGCAAGTTTGATGTGAAGTGTCGTCTTGGAAATAAGAAAGCCCCTCCTAAAGATCGTCTAGGTCCGAGAACACAAGGGATTGAGTTTAAGACTCCTATAATGCCGAAAAGGAAGAATTATGTGAAAGGGAAGGGTAAAGAAAAGATAGTCTATAGAGAGAAACAACCGAAGAATTTCAAGAAAGGTGAAAGGGGTGAAAGTTCGACTAGGGGTGTGACGGTTCAGGCTACAAAAGACACATTAATGGTGAAGGCCGATCTAATTGACCAAGAGAAGGATGTTCCTAAAGTGAAGAGAGATTAGATCAATATTGCTTTGCTTTTTATGATTTATAATAAGGCATATGATGCCAATAATTGTAGTCACATTTAATTCAATAATAATAGCATATTTATTTCGGCCTTAAATAAAAAATTACAATGACTTTTATTTATTATTTATTTATCCGAGTCAAGGAGTCGGACGCAATGGAAGAACGAAAATAACACCTCGAACAAATAATGAATTCGCAACGAATGCGTCACTAAAAAAACGGAAAACCTGAAATTCCATCGTGTCACGGTGAAAAATCCCGTGACACGTTACAAATTCCCGCGTCACGGCAATTCCTTTTTTTTTTTTTTTTTTTGCGCTCAGGTCCACCGCGCCACGGTGGACTGTACCGTGACACGGTGGAATGTCCCGTGTCGCGGCAGAAAGCCCTTTTTTTTTGTCGTGACGCAGTGCTGAACTGACGCGTATACTCGACGGAGGGAGGATTTTTATTTTTTAAAGTAGTCGGGTCCCCTTGAGGGATTGCCTACGTATCCTAAAAAGGAATCAGGCCAAACGCAGCTCTATTGGGTCATGAACCCATGCGACTAGGCATAGAATTTCTTGAGTTGATCCAAGTTGGTTAAATTGTGGAAGCCGTTACCGCCCATGTCTACCAATTGTGCCGCTCCGCCAGACAGGATGGATTTAAGAATGTACGGGCCTGACCAATTCGGTCTGAATTTTCCTCTTGGATCTAACACATTTTTACGAAGTGCCTTAAGCACCAGGTCACCCTCTTTGATGTTCCTAGTCTTGACTTTTTTATTAAAATGTCGCGCCATACGCTGTTGGTAGATTTGGACATGATGTAAAGCTGCCAAGCGTTTTTCATCAAGTAAGACTAGTTCATCATATCTTGCTCTAATCCAGTCGACTTCATCTAATTGGCTTTCCAATGCGATTCAAAGAGAAGGGATTTCGAGTTCTATTGGTTGTATAGCTTCAACTTCGTAGACCAAAGAGAAAGGAGTAACCCCCGTTGATGTACGAACAGAGGTTCGATATCCCCAAAGGGCGAAATGTAGCTTACTTGGCCAATCCTTGTAATTTTCTATCATCTTTTCGATGATAGTTTTCACATTTTTGTTGGCCGATTCGACTGCACCATTTATTTGCGGTCTGTAAGGTGATGATCTGTGATGCTTGATATGATATTTCTGTAATAATTCTGCGCATTCGGCTTGGAAATGTGTTCCATTATCACTAATCATCTCATGTGGTACCCCATAGCGGCATATGATATTTTTCTCAATGAATTGAGCTACATGTTTCGCCGTCAGCTTAGCATATGAGGCAGCTTCAACCCATTTTGTGAAATAGTCGATTGCTACGAGAATGAATTCATGCCCCCCTTGTCCTGGTGGTGTTATTTTTCCAATGATGTCGATGCCCCAAGTGGAGAAAGGCCATGGAGAAGTATATGTGTAGAGAAGCGAAGGTGGAACATGATGTAAATTTGCGTAGACTTGACACTTCATACATTTCTTGACGTATTCGTGACAGTCTCTCTCCATAGTAGTCCAATAGTAACCCTATCGTTGATTCTTTAGGACTAACATCTTTGCATTCATCTGTGTTCCACATATACCGGCATGAAGGTTTTCCATGGTTTTATGTGCTTCTTTCTTGGCTATGCATAAGAGATTTCTTCCCATTGCAGTTCTCTTGTGGAGTTCTCCCCTGATGAGCACATACTGTGAGGCCAGGAGCCTCAAAGCACGGCGTGCCCTTTTATTAGTATTAGGAGGGTATTCTCCTCTTGTCACATAATTAAGGATATCTGTATACCATGGCTATTCATCTTCTTCTTGTGGTTCTTGTTCATCGTTGAGTGCATGAACATAAGCCGGCTCATATCTTCTTTCTATGGTCAGTGGCATTCTAATTGTATCAATTGGAATTCGCACCATTGATGCTAATTTAGCTAGTGCGTCGGCGAATTGGTTTTCTTCTCTTGGAAAATACGTATATTCCACTTCATCTAGTTGCTCCGTGAGAGTTTCTAAATGAGCTTGATACGTAGCAAGACTTTCACTTCTCACTTTCCATATTTTGGAGATTTGGTTAATGATTAGTGAAGAATCACCGTAGATTCTGAATTTCTTAATTCGCAAGGCGACAGCTGTTTCTAACCCCAAAATGCATGCTTCATATTCTGCGTCATTGTTGGTGACATCAAAGTCGAGCTTCATGGAAATTGGGATGTGCTCTTCATTGGGTGATACAAGCAAGACTCCTACACCACATCCTTTTTGGTTTGAAGCTCTATCGAAATAGAGCGTCCAGCTATCATCTTCGGTCATGAGTAAATCTTTGTCAGGGAAATCGTACTCCTCTTCTTCTTTTTCAACTTCTTCTAGCGGAAAGTCTGCTAAGAAGTCAGAAACCGCATAACCTTTGATGGCTTTTTGTGGCACAAATCTCAAGTCAAACTGAGCAAGATTGACTATCCGCCTTGATAATCTGCCATTGAGTGTCGCTTTTTCGAACAAGTATTTGAGAGGATCCATCTTGGACACGACATGCACTGTATGAGTGAGCATGTAATGTCTTAGTTTCTGTGCGGCCCACACAAGTGCGAGACGCAACTTTTCAAGTGGTGTGTATCGCGTCTCATATCCTTGAAGCTTCGTACTCAAGTAGTAGATTGCATTCTCCTTGCTTTCGATCTCTTGTGCTAGCATTTCCCCCATCGTTTCTCTTGTGACCGTAAGTTAGAGTCGAAGAGGAAAGTCAGGTATTGTTGGCGCTAGCACGGGTGGGTTTGCCAAGTACTCTTTGATTTTGTCGAAAGCTTTTTGGCAATCTTCATCCCATGTGACTGGGACATTTTTCTTGAGCTTCTAGAATATAGGTTCATATCGCTGTGAGCTTTGATATGAACCTACTTATATACTGCAACCTTCCAATGAAACCTCGAATCTCCTTCTCATTTTTGGGCGGTGGCATGGCCGTGATCGCTTTTACTTTTGTAGAATCTATTTCAATCCCTCGAGAATTGATCACGTATCCAAGTAATTTGCCTGATGTGACTCCGAATGCAAACTTTGCTGGATTTAATCTCATGTTGTACTTGCGGAGTCTTTCAAAGAACTTGCGAAGTGCAATAATATGGCCTGGGTGATCTTTAGACTTAACGATCATATCATCGACATAGACCTCCACCTCTTTGTGCATCATGTCATGTAACAACGCTGTAGCTGCTCTTTGGTAGGTGGCACCCGCGTTTTTCAACCCGAATGTCATTACCGTATAGCAATATGTACCCCATTGCGTGATGAATGTGGTTTTCTCCATGTCTTCTTCGGCCATCAATACCTAATTATATCCGGCGTAACCATCCATGAATGATAGGAGTGCATGGTTTGCTGTGTTATCGACCAGAATGTCAATGTGAGGTAGAGGGAACCCATCTTTTGGGCTTGCTTTATTGAGATCCCTGTAATCAACACACATTCTGACCCTTCCATCCTTCTTTGGAACTAGAACCACATTTGCTATCCATTCTGGATATTTGGATAATCTGATGAAACCTGCGGCCAACTGCTTCCTGATTTCTTCCTTGATTTTGAGAGCCACATCCGGTTTCATACGGTGCAGCTTTTGTTTGACAGGCTTCATACCTGGAATGAGTGGTATCGTATGCTGAGCTATATCCCTGTCAATTCCTGGCATATCTTGGTATGACCAAGCAAATACATCAACAAATTCACTAAGAAAGTTAATTAGCTCTTTGCGTGCATCTTGACTTAGTGTTAATCCAATTTTTACTTCTTTATTAACAGTCGTATCCTTGGAAATGTTAACTGTTTATGTATCTTCGATAACTGTTGTTTTATTTTCGTGATCTTCCATTGCTTTTATTATTTCTTTGTTATTTTTATCATTAGCAAAGCAATATTGATCAGGGCTAAGGGAATGACACGCATCGTAAGAAAAGGTACTCATTTTATTGAATTCATTGGCTAATACATCAAGAGGGGCAAGGTCGGCTGCGACCTCACCGGAATTATTAGGCTAGAAAGAGAGGACTCAACAAGAGACTCAGGGTTGAACTCTATAGCAGAAAGAGGATCGGCCTCAGACTCTAAGGACTCGTCTACAGACTTTGACTCAGACTCGGACTCGGACCCAAACGACTCAGACTCATCAAACATAGGACCCTCACCAGCGGTTATTTCCAACTTCTCTCCACTTGGCGTAGTGATCCTCAATGTCTTGCGCCATCCCCTTGAAATGTTGTCAGCTTGGACGATTAACTCGTAGGGGTCAAAATCCTTGTTTGCTATGACAGCTTGAACGAGTTCGGAGTTATCATTGCAGATGGGCTTAGACTCATTCTTTTCCATTCCAAAAAGCAGGTTGATGCCTAGATCATCAGAGTTCGGGCTAGCTGGCTTATCGGTTGTGAAGAGCTCTTCGTCTTCATCAACAAAGTCACAATCGAGGAACATCTCGAATCCTGGTTCACGGATCCCATCATGGACGAATGGTTCAGGGAATTCATAGCACGGAAAGTCTTCCCCTTCCTTGATGTACAGGCCATTGAGGGTGAACGGATATGGATCCATGGCCATTTCCGTCTTCGTGATTCGAGCATTATTGCGAGCCTTCATCTTCAATAAAGCTTGTTTCACATCTTCTTTTGTTGGCTTGAATCCCAAGCCAAAAGTATCCTTCTTGAGTGCACCAGGATGGCCCCAAGATTCTGCCATTTTCTTCTTGAGTCCAAGGGTCATTCCAGGGAAATGACCTTGCTTCTTCAGAATGGCATTGATATTGGTGTTTGAATAGGGATCGAAGTCGAGATGGCACTTTTCCTCCTCTTCAATCACGAGAACATCATCTAGTGAAAACCCCCAAATATCTTCATCTTCTTCGTCATGTTCAACATGGACGATAGGAGTGTCAAAAACTTGAATGCGCATAGGAGAAGCATCAATAGTAATTGGAACCCCTCCAACTATGGCTTTCACTTTCTGGTGCAGCGATGATGGAATCACCTTTAGCTCATGAAGCCAAGGGCGTCCTAACAACAAATTGAAAGAGGCTTTAATGTCCACCACCTGAAATTTAGTGCGACGTTCAATGGCCCCAGTAGTTATATTCAGTATGATAGTACCCACAGCTTGACGGCGAGTATTATCATAAGCGCGAATCCCTTGAGTGGAGGGAGTCAGTTCTTCATTCTTTATGCCCAACTTCTTTGCAGTACGGAGTGGGCACACATTGATTGCAGAGCCATTATCAACCAGGCTCATAGGAACATTCATCTACCTACACACCACAGTGAGGTGTAAGGCCTTATTATGTTTGTCCCCTTCCGGGGGCAGATCCTTGTCAGAAAACGAAATTAGATTGCTAGTACTTGACAATTCAGTAGTGAGAAAGTTGACCAGTCCTTGAGGAGTCATGTCATCATCAACTCCTATTTTCGCCAGAGCATTCATCACAGCCTTTCGATGCTCCTGGGAAGTGGCCAAAAGCTTCCATACATTCATCTCCACCTTGGTCTTTTGTAGTTGTTTAACCACATCGTTGTTCACAGGGTCGATGTGATCAACTATTGGATGTGATTGTGGTGGAGGTGGAGGTGGATTAGGTTGTTGCAATCGTCCACTTCTAGTAAGAACCTTGACCTCAAAGTCCCCCCAAACATCTTCACTTGTGCCAAGAGATGAGCAGGCTATATCCTTGAGATAGACGTCTTCATCGTCACTATCCCAAATTCCATTCACTTCTTCAGAACTCGAGACAAATACAACTTCTGGCAGAGGTTCATTCACAGGTTGAATGAGTATCGACGGATCAAAGGAGACTTCATCTCCCGTGATAGCCAAAGCATCAGAGAGAGCACCTGTTTGAATGTTAGGCTTCTTGCCCCCTGGAGGGATAGGAAGTTGATTAGCATCAATTAGGTGTTGGATTGCATCCTTAAACCTCCAGCACTTCTCAGTGTTATGACCCTTGCCTTGATGAAACTTGCAATAAGCATTGGGGTCATAGCTAGCGGTCCTATTCTCTGGTCGAGGTTCTAGAAATGGTCCGATTGGCATAATCAGTCCTTGGCCATGCAAACGGTCATAAGCAGCATCATAAGTCATTCCCAAAGGCGTGTAAACCCTCCTTTGCCTTTGGAATCTTTGAGGAGGAGCATTAAGGGCCAGCACATCATTGATATTGATATTGTTGGTAGCATTATTGGGCTTAGAAGACGAAGAAGAAGGAGTGTCATTCTTATTTTTCCAAGTGCTGTTATTATTGTTGCTACCAACAGACTTCATTAGTTCGTCCTCGATATTGATTCCAATATCGTATACAGCTTCAAAGGTACTCAGAGGCAGAAACTTCAAGTGTTGCTTGTACTTATGAGTCAGATTGGCAATGAACAAGCGAACTATTTCTTTCTCCTTGGGGGGATCCACCAGGAGCGCAGCTGTTTCCCTCCACCTGCTTAAGTAAGTGGTGAAGCCTTCATTCTCTTTCTGTTTGAGAATGGAGAGTTCACGTTCAGAAGTCTTGGCCTGAATGTTACACTTGTAACGATTCATAAAGCTTTCAGCAACATCCTCCCAGGTCGCGACATGTTTGGATTCCAAAGAATAGAACCACTGTTGACAGGCATGCTCCAAGGAAAGAGGGAACACCGTAGGGAAGAGTGTCACATCTACTCCCTTAAGAGCCATAGTTGCAGAAAAAGCCATCAAATGGAAAAGCGGATTATCAGTAGGCTTGAATTTGGGAATGTCAGCAGTGAAAAATTTCTCAGGAAGCTTGTCTCTTATGGACGAAGAGGTGACAGGCTGTTCCACATAAGTGAATTCTTCAGAAATTTTGCTCATCTGTTCCTTAATCTTGTCCATTGCAGCGGTAGTGACATTGATAGATTGTCTTGTTCTACCGTGCTGACTCTAGTTGTGAGTGTCTGCATCATGTCAGACAATTTTTCAATTGTCTTGTTGAGGTTCTCGATGTCTTCCTTAGTGGCCATTGGTTGAAAGTAGACTGGAGATGGATCTTGTGGAGATGATTGAGGTGATTTCCTTGTACGCCTCTTTGGTATAAGAGGTTGTTGAGGTATTGACTCGAACTGTAACAATCTACCCCTGCTTCTTGACCAATTGTTGTGACACCGAAACAAACACACCTTTAATGACCAAACTTAACCTTAACCAATCCGGATTAAAAAAATGGAGAATAGAACAATTTTTTTATTAAAAATCTATAATTTTGAAATTATACTTGTTTGATTTTTTTTTTTTTTTTTTTTTAAAAAAAAAGTATGGGAGGATACCATCCGACTTACTCCGGAAAAAAAACGACACAAAAACAAGACTACCCTAAAAATACGGTCAAAAAGTAGTGTACGACTTAAAGAAAAAAGTGTGTGAACGCGATATGTGAGTGATTAGGTGAGGTTATGGACGCGTGTTTTGACCGTATAGCTAGACATGACTCCAAACTGGACACAACATCCACATACGTACGCACAAAATCGAAAAAAGACTGACAGGACACTTTTCCTGGGCACCGTGTCACGGTGCTGACTGTCGTGACACGGTGCAGTCTACCGTCAGACGGTAGAAGCCCCGTGTCACGGCACTGTTCACCGTGGCGCGGCAGAACATGCCGTGACACGGTGCACAGTTCCAGGTCAATTTTGTGATTTTTCCAGATTTTAACCGATTGTAGGTCCGTACTAATTACTATGTGAGAATAAAAACCCTCGATCATGGCTTAAACAAAAGAGGAAACACATGAAGGTTAGCACCAAACAACCACATAGCATTTAGGCACGATGATGTAAAAAAAGTTCGCAACCTAGAGTCAAGATCTATGTTCAACTATTGGTCAGGCTTTGGGTGTCAAAAGGGTACCATGGTTAAGAGTTTGGACGCGTTAGCAAGGCAGCCTCCCTTGAGGGTGTATGCCAACGGGCGGCTCCGCGATTTCGTGATGAAATCGAACTCGACTCCATGGTTTGGGTGGATTTAATAACTCGGATGAACCCTTATTGCCATGAGCGTTTTTGGGTCGATAGAGCTTAAATTCCCCGGGGCTAAGACGCATGTAGAACACATACGTTTTTTCAGAAAAATCGAAGGAAGTTAACTGCGCGAAGAGAAAATAAGCCACCGGACTGATTTTAAGACTGTCGTGACACGGCAAAAATTCCCGTGCCACGGCACTGTGCACTGTCAAACGGTGCACTGTACCGTGACACGGCAGATTTTTCCGTGGCACGGCAGTCAGAAGATTTGACTGGTGCCCTGTTTTCCTTCGTGCGCAACCAAGTTATCCAATTTTTCCTACGGGACAGACTTGAATGCGACGTTAAAATGTCTATGCAGATGCAAAAATGCCAAATTAATCACAGGAATATTTTTTCAAGAATCTTTCAAGTCTCATCCACTCATCTTAATTAAATACCGATCACTCAAATCGATAAATAATCAAGAATCCTCCCCAGTGGAGTCGCCAAATTGTTGGCGTCGCTCGAAGTGCGCCTACGTTAAAGCATGTTGTGAATATGCTTGGTACTCATAGGAAGTGGGAATTGACATTACGATTAGGGACAACGATTAGAGACAAATAAAGTAGGGAGCCGCCAACAAGTTTTTTAAGGAACTTGTAAACCGTTCACGGATCATAAAAAGGCAACCACGATAAGGGACAACGATAGGCAACAACAATTGACCCGTGAAGGTTACACCCCATTCATAATCCATGAGATTACTAACTCCATATGGTTCGGAACCACGAAAGGAGGATCAAGGATGATGGTGCGAAGTGAGTCATGGAGTCACATTCGCCCGTATTGGCCTCTACTCGATTCTTATATTGAAAAGCATTCCTGTGATCTCAAAGGCATACAAACAAAATATTCAATTCGCCCCAAACTATTATTTAACTAAATTGGTTGAATATTAATGCACACATTATTCTAAAATATTGGTGATCACTTGAATTAATAACAAGATTAAAAAGGAACCTAAACCGGTCGTCCAAATTATCTTATTAGGCGTGATTTTCAATTACATATTCCCTTTAACATGCAATATAGTGATCAATAAATATAATAGAACAAACATTAATATTGGAAACAATTTAATCACAATTCCAACAACATAAAATCGTTAGAAAAATAACAGAAATAAAAGGAACATAATTCTTACTTTGATTCTGTTTGTTTGCAACTACAAAATAATAAACGAGTTAGTAACTTCAAGGAAATAATAAAACAATAATTAAATTAAATTAAATTAAATAGAGTTGATTTGGGGCCAAACCCTCAAACAGTTCTACCTTTCACGCCTTGGCTTAAGGACAGAACCACGAGTAAAGTATGGACTCCTTTGAGTACTTGAAGAAGGAATTCTGAAGTGAAAAGGGTAGGCTAGTGTTTAGGCTTAAACATAGAAGAGAGAAAAATAACCTAGAGCATTAATTGATGCCTCGTACATCAGAATTGAAGGGGTATTTTTAGGGAAAATGTGCTGAGGGAGCACACGGAACCCTAAAATGATAAAAACCCTAAAAAAGTATCCCGTGACACGGAAAACTGTACCGTGACACGGGAAGTCTAACCGTCAGACGACAAACTTTCCCGTGACACGGTACATTTTTAGTGTGACGCGGGAAATTTTCAGAAAACGGGAAAGAAAACGCGTTAAGGGTTTATACGGAAAAGACACAAAATGTCCCGTATCACGGCAGATTTCCCGTGTCACGGGAAATCCCACCGTCAGACGGGAAGGATTCTCGTGACACGGTGGCTGTCTACCGTGGCGCGGGAATTTCCAGCCCACTTTTCTGTCTGAATACATTTTTAACCCTAATTTCATTCGGCCTTTTATGTGCCGATTGATAATTTCGGGCCTTTTCTGACTTATTATTATTTGGGCTAAATAAGAAAATAATTAAATAAAAATAAACAAAAAGTTTGGGCCAAAAATAAAATAAAAAAGGGTTTGGGCTAAAATTAAATAATAAGTTTGGGCTGAAATAAAAAAACTATGCTTTTACCAAACATCAAGACTAGTCCATGGACTGTTCGAAAATATGAATTTAATCAAATACGATTTTTTAAGCACTCTCGGGATTAAATACTGAACCCGACCAATAGTGGCGGTGAAAGGTTGTTCATCATCGGGTTTGGTTTTGGGGAGACATTTTTAGGTGTCTACAGCCGAGTACATTTGGGAATCAAGATTCATCGAGACAGGTCTCGAAGGATGATTGGGCTGAGTCAAGAGACTTATATTGATAAGTTCGAGATGTCAAAATCCAAGAGAGGATTTCTCCCCATGTCTCATGACATTACGCTCAGTAAATCTCAATGTCCGGTTACGCCAGACGAGATGAGACGTATGGTGATTATACGTTATGCTTCGGCATTAGGGTCGATAATGAATGCCATGATTTGTACAACGCCAGATGTTTCATATGCTGTAAGCATGTGTAGCAGATTTCAGGGAAATCCAGGAGAAGCACACTAGACCGCTGCCAAGAACATCCTTAAGTACTTAAGAAGGACTAAAGGAATGTTTCTAGTATATGGTGGATAAGAAGAGTTGGTTGTCAAAGGTTATAAGGATGCGAGTTTCCAAACAGACAGAGATGATTTTAAATCCCAGTCTGGATACATCTTCTATCAGAATGGAGGAGCATGGAGCTGGAAGAGTTCGAAGCAAAGCGCTGTCGCAGACTCTACGATAGAATCATAGTATTTGGCTACTGTTGAAGCAGCCAAGGAAGCAGTTTGGATAAAGAAGTTCCTAACTGAGCTGGATATAGTACCAAGTTCTTAAAAGGGAATCGAGTTTCATTGTTACACCAATGGCACCATTTCTCAATCAAAGGAGCCTAGGTCACACTTCAAATCCAAACATGTTGAGAGGAAGTATCACCTCATTCGAGAGATCATTGGAAGAGGAGATGTCAAGATGTGAAAAGTTCATACGGATGAAAATGTCTCTAATCCACTTACTAAACCCCTTTCATTTCCTAAGCATGAGAAACATACTAGTGCAATTGGATTGAAGCTAATGATGTAATCTAAGTTGTATTTGTTTTGAGAAAACTTATTACATATGTAATACATTCTTTTGCAGATATGTTTAATCAGAAGTTTATCATTTCTCTTATTTAATCATGGTTTCAATATTAAATAAAATGTCCAAAATAATTATGGATTGATGAGCTCATCAGGTTAATTTAATTAAATAACCTGGTGAATAAACCCCACAGGTGAACTAAATTCATATATTATTTAAGTTCCTAGTTTGTAATCAATAAACTGGACATAAATTATTTCAATAAATGGACTAGCATGTAAGATTGATTGGATAGTGCTATTTCTTGGGCTATAGGAGCGTAGTGAAGCTTGGCCAATCACATGGATATGCATGAATGATGCATGATCGAACTATAGACCTACTTTGAAGCTCAAGTATAGAGCTTCTTGATATATTAGTGGATTCCTTTGACATGAGTGGAACATTGATTTCATTCAATGATTGATGTAACTGTGTACATTCAAACGTCTTCCCGTAGCTGGAGATTATAAAGGGTGTTTCCTGGTTACCTCATGATTTGAGTGGGAGCCTTGGTTGCCACAAGATTGGATTGAGTCTACCTATTTAATTAGAAGTGTGCCTTGGCCTCTTGAGGAGGGAAAATTCAGAAAATGTATGGTCGTACTCAAATGGATTACAAAGTAATCATTTGTTTTGTAATTCTAACTCAGTTTCTCAAGAAATGATTTGTAGATTAATATGATCACGACATGAGATGCAATCATATTATCAAATCAACACACATAGACTTAAGGAATTTGAATATTGTGCACTTGTCTCAGACAAATGGGAGATTGAAGGAATTATGTCTTCGATAAGTGTAATTACTAGATATATCAAGGATCACTATTATGGAGATAATAAGTTCGTTCTTTTGGGTGGTCATTATTTGTTGCTAGACTATGATCATTGATATTTGGGCTAGTCAAATAGTCTAAAGCCCACAAGAATGGATCCTATGAGGTCACACAAAAAAGGTATTAGGTTAAGCAAGTTAGAGGCCCATTTATGGGCCTCATGAACAAGTAACCAATCATGAATTGGATTGGGTTAGCATAGTTAGATTAGAATTAGGATTTGGGCTTTGTCATGGACTCTTATTTAGAGATGAGATCTATAAATAAGGTCCATGCCTAGGGTTGTATGATACAAACCAATTAACAGTTAATTGTGCACCAAGCAACCAGTAATCCCAAAACCTCTCTCTCTCTCTCTCTCTCTCTCTCTCTATCTCTATCTCTCTCTGTGTCACACGCCTATCCCCTCCCCCCTTGTTGTGGTTCGTGATTTGTTCGTTGCTCGTTCTTCTCCGTAGAAGGTCAAGTGAACTGTTCGATTGCGACTAACTAGCATTAGTGGAGGTCTTAATTTGTGCCTGTGGACCAAGTAGAGGAATCACGCTTGAGATTCTTTATCTCCCTTGTTCTTGTTTGATCGCACGTGAAATCACGCTTCAAAGGTATTAATTCTAATTCTTTATGTGTTATGCGTGATCTTGAGATTAGGTGATATATGAATATGATTCATGTTTTCTGCATTCGTACCTATAAACTCCTACAAAAATTTCTCCCCAAAACCAAACCCGATGATGAACAACCTTTCACCGCCATTATTAGTCGGGTTGAGTATTTAATCTTGGAGTGCTTAAATCTATATTTCCAACCAAACCCGATGATGAACAACCTGTCACCGCCATTATTGGTCGGGTTGAGTATTTAATCTTGAAGTGCTTAAATCCATATTTCCATTTCATAAACCAACCCAATTCCTATCCCATTTCCCCAAACCATAATTTATTTTCCTATTTTCGTGCCTTTAAACCCAAAATAATTCATTTTGTGTCCTTTAAAATCATTCATTTCGTGTCCTTTTTATAAAAAAGTTTACACCAGATTTTTTTTGGTCCATAATCTGGGTCCAATGATTGAATAGTTGAATGGGTCTTGAAAAGATCTTTCCAACGATATATTATAAGCCCAAATCCGAGTTATAACAAATAAGTTATGACCAAAATATTAAAAACTGAGCTCAAACCGAACCTAAGCCCACCTTACCTACGACACAATGATCATGTGGAGGGCCCAAAGGATTTAAACCCATTTCTAAACAAATTAGGATTAATTATAAGCTTCTATAAGTTTCTAAAAGATCTTAATTATCATTTTAGAAAAGATAAGATTAAAGAGTTTGAAATTGAATAAAACTTTTCTTTTTGAAAGTCCTAATTTTATTCGAATTGAAAGACGTTTAAAGATAGTAAAATATTATTTTCTTGCCTCATAATTTTTATCCAAATCTTAGATGGTTGGATAGCTCTTGAAATTATCTTTCCAATGATATATTATAATATCAATTCCGGCTATAACGGAAAAGCTTTGAATGAAATACCAAACTCTGTCCAAAACTGACACTGTCTCACTATTTCGGCTATATCTTTTATTCTACAAAGGATTTTGATTGTGTTAGAAAGTAGACTTGAGAATATTTCCAACGACATATTATTTATTTTATTCCAATTTCTGGATCAAAAGATATGATAAAAACAAAAATCACAAAAATGTTGTCTATCGTAAGAGTATTATTCCAATTCGAATTCTTATCTTTTCTTAATTCTTCGACCCTTATTTTTCCTTATAAATAGAGGTCATATCTCCCCTTTTTCAATCATCGACAAGCTTAATCACAAAATAATTCTCTTCTCCCTCTTTAGCTTAAACACTAGCCTCCCCATTCTTTCTAATCACTCCAAGGAGTCCATACAATACCTGAAGTTCTATTTTTTAACCAAGGTGTGAAAGGTATAAATAATTAAGGGTTTGGACCAAAGCAAATCTACATTTATTTGATTTAATTTTCATTTGATTTAAATTTTTTATTGAAGTTACTAATAATTTATTTATGATGTAGCAATTTAAAGGAACGCGCGGAATGTGAGAAATTAATTGATTTAATTACTCTTATTTTATTTTAATATTGCTAGTATCATGATTAGATTTTTTTATTTTTGATTTGACTAACACTATTATTGTTAAATTTCTTCCAATAATAATGTTAATTCTATTATAATATTTATGATCACCATGTTGCATGTTTAAAGGGAATATATAATTGAAAATTACGCCTAATAGGATAATTTGGACAACCGGTTTTGGTTCATTTTTAATCTTGTTGTTTAATCAAGTGATCACGATAATTAAATTATGTGTGTTTCATTAATATTCAACCAATTTAGTATAATAATAGTTTGAAGCGAATTGAATCTTTGTTTGCATGTCTTTAAGATCGCAGGAATCACTTTTCACTATAAGAATCGAGTAGAGGCCAGTACGGGCGAATGTGACTCCATGACTCACTTCGTACCTTCATCCCCGATTCTCCTTTCGTGGTTTTGAACCATATGGAGTTAGTAACCTCATGGATTATGAATGGGGTGTAACCTTCACGGGTCAATCGTTGTTGCCTATCGTTGTCCCTTTTTATCGTGGTTGCCTTTTATGATCCGTGAACGGTTTACAAGTTCCTTAAAACTTGTTGGCGGCTCCCTACTTTCCTTGTCCCTAATCGTATATGTAAATTCCTACTTCCTAAGAGTTCCAAGCATATTCACAACATGGTTACGTAGGCGCACTTCGAATGACGCCTACAATTTGGCGAATCCACTGGGAGAATTCTTGGTTATTTATCGATGTGAGTGATCGATATTTAATTAAGATAAGTGGATGTGACTTGAAAGATTCTTGAATTGTATTCCTGTGATTTGATTGGCCTTGTCACATATGCATATGCATTTTAGATTACCTATTTTGCCACAGTAGTACGTGTTCTACGTATGTGACTAGCCTAGGGGATTTAAGCTCTATCAACCCAAAAACACTCATGGCAATAGGGGTTCATCCGAGTTTTTAGATCCACCCAACCATGGAGTCGAGTTTGATTTCATCACAAACTCGCGGAGCCGCCCTGCCTTGCTAACGCGTCCAAACTCTTAACCATGGTACCCTTTGACATCCTTTTAAGCTTGATCATAGTCGAACATAGAACTTGACTTTAGGTTGCGAACTTCATTGCATCATTCGTGACAATGTGCTTATATGTGCATTTTTTTACTTTTTACTGATTTATTTATTTTTTCTCTTATCAAAACCTTTTTTTTTATTATTATTATAGTCGAGCATAGAATTTATTTTTTATTTTTTAAAAAAAAATTTTGAGTCACCCGGATTTTTATTCTCTTATCCTGCACAAGAGTCAACTTGTTTTGGTCATAGCCGGAGTTTTAGAAAGACTTACATGTCGTGCCACCTGTGGATCTGTAGCCCCGAGTGTTATACTTGATTTATAGTTGGTTTCGTCCCAATCAGAGTCACAGATCAAAAGTTATAACTTATATACTACAGCCTGTCCAGTTTAGTTGTCTTTTTAGCTTCAACTTTTTTTCTTTTAATTTTTTTATATCTTTTAGTGTCAAGCTAGTCTTAGCCAAGTCCTTTAATCTGTGTCAACTCTTATAACATAGGATTATAGATGTTTATTTTTATTTATTTTTTTATACCCATGAGTCATAACTCTTCTAGAATTCTAGACCTCTTCCTAGTTTCTTGTGATCAATTTTTGTGCTAACCTTAACATGTGTTCTTTGTCTTTGATTGTGGTTGATCTTATTTATGACTAACGATTGTCAATGGACTATTTTCACCTAGTAAATAGCATAAACATTAAAATTGGACAAAATTAATCAAGTTAGTTTGTCTTTTAGTCTTCCGTGCTATTTGGTCATTGGGTCCTTTGTTTTTCACAACGTCCTCATGTCTAGCCATGCGATCATACCACGAGTCTTAATAAACTCACCTAATCACACATGTTGAGTCATTGCACACACTTTTGTCTTCGAATAATGCACTATAATGTTTATTGATCGTATACTAGGACTAAACCTGGGAAATGGGTCATTCGGGTCGGGTATGGGTCAGGACATTTTGGGTTGGGTCAAGTTCGGATCAAAAGGTTATCGGGTCAAGTTCGGGTCGGGTCGGGTCATTTTGGGTTTCGGGTTGATTTCGGGTCAACTGATAATCGGGTCGAGTCGGGTATCGGGTCAACACTTCGGGTCGAGTTCAGGTCGGGTCAGTTTTCGGGTCGGGTTAGTTTGGGTCAGGTCAATTTTCGGGTCAGGTCAGTTCGGGTCGGGTCAATTTTCAGGTTAACTTCGGGTCGGGTCAACTTCGAGTCGAGTCATATTCGGGTGATTCATTGGGTTAATTTCAACTTTGTATATATATTTATTTATTTATTGACAAAAAACTCACTATATTTATTAAGGCTATTTTTTTCATGAAATATAGTAATTGTGTGTGTGTTTAGATTGAGAATCACTTTCAGGATCTCCTGAAACTAAGTGGGATGCTCTAACTAATTGAGTTATACCTCACTCTCTTATTGATCTTAGTTTTAATACGTACTCTTATTATCATTGTCATTGTTGTAATAATTTCTTTGAATTATTCTTATACTCTCTCCGTCCCAAATTACTCTTAACGATTTGACATTTTGCACTATTTACACATCTCACTTTGACCGTCTTTTTAGCTATTATATGAAAGTCAATGTAGTCATGTAAGATGTTGTGTAGGGAATATTTCATGCATTACCCTAGCTTGAACCCCATTGTGATCATACACTAAAGTATGGTGGCCTCCAAAGGGAAAGAAGATAGAGCAAAAGAGTCGCCAACAAGTTTTATGAACTTGTAACCGTTCACAGGGTGAAGGTTACACCCCTTAACGATCAAGGAGATCGTCAACTCCAATAGGTCTGGAACCATGACTGGTAGTTCGGGGATGAAGGTACAAATCCAACCTAAAATAGATTGAACCTGCCCTAATAATAGTCCTCTACTTTATTCTGATCGTATTCATGTGCGCTTTCTGACTAATATGGAATCAATAGGATTAACCCTAAACCTGTTTATCTATGTTGGTTGAATATTAATGCACAAATAAAACTATAATTAGCGATCACTTGAATTATAATCATATTAACCCTAAACAAGATTGTTAATTATCTTATTAAGCGTGATTACAAGTACCAATTCCCTTTAAACGTGCATAAAAGGTGTAATCAAACAATAAAAATAAATATATATCAAGCAACGTAATAATAATCAATTATATATAAGTTATCCGCTAATTAACAAATAACATTAAATAATTCGTAAATTAATAAATTTCATAAAACAATTTGCAAATTAACAAATTACGTGAAACAATTCGCTAATTAATAAATTATGTTAAATTATATAATTCAACACAACAATAATCATAATCATAATAATAATAATCATGTTAAAACATAATATTAATAGCAAGATTCTAGGCATGATACTAACAAGATTAATAACACCTATCATGTCACTAAACAATAAAGATCAAAGATTTAGCCCTAACATGATACTAACATGAATATTATGAATGAACATAGGAAATATCGCAAGAATCACAATTGTCATATTTGATATTATAATTATAGTTGTTACCCTAAATATGATACTAGGAAGATCAAAACACCCTAACATGACACTACGAATCATAATAACAACCTAGACATGATTTCTATATCATATTATCAATAAATCAATTAAAGCACTTACTTGGATGCCTCGTATCTCTTTCTAACAACAAAATACACGCGTTAATAACTTCAAGGAAAATAATAATACAATTAAATCAAAGAATTAAATAGAGATTAAAGAAAGTTTAGACTAGATTTGGGACCAAACCCTCAGAAATCAAACCTTTCACGTCTAGGGCGAAGGCAACTTTGAATTATGATAGGTGTGTCTAGTGCTAATGTATGAGAAATTGTGTTTGTAAAAGGGCTAGTTTAGAAAGAGGGAGAGGATCAAGAATTTCTTGATGAGAGTTGGTGAGAAGAAATAATTAGAAAGAATAAGAATTGATGAGAACTGATGATTGAAAACAGAATTTTAAGAGGCTATTTATAGAGAAAATCAGTCGGATGGATAAAAAAAAAAATAAGAGTTTCAATGAGAATAAAACACGATTAGCGCCAGACGCTGGTCATTAGCGCCAGGTGCTGAAGGTTAGCGCCAGGCGCTAATGCTTGTCGTCGGGCGCTAATAATCAGTTTCACGAGTTTTTGTTTTTATCATATCTTTTGATCCGAAATTCAAAGTAAGGCATATAATATGTCGTTAGAAAGCTATTGAAGTCTAATTTCTAACCCAATTAGAATCAGATTAAAATATATTTTAGATAAAACCATATGGCCGAAACAGTGGAAGGGTGTCAGTTTTGGATAGAGTTTCATGTCTCATTCATATCTTTTTCGTTATAGCTCAAATTTAATATTATAATATATCATTGGAAAGATAATTTCAAGATCTATCCAACCATATAAAACTTGGATAAATATTATGAGGCACAAAAATAATATCTGACTATCTTTGAATATCTTTAAATTCGAATAGAATTAGGATTTAAGAAAAATGAAAGTTTTTATAAAAGGAAGGTTTTTATTTAACTCAAATTCTTTAATTTTATCTTTTCAAAAAGGATAATTAAGATCTTTTAGAAACTTATAGAAGCTTCTAATTAATACTAATTAGTTGAGGAATAGGATTAGACCTTTGGACCCTCCACATGATCATTGAATCGTAGGTAAAATCCGGTTTGGGCCCAGTTTAGTATTTTGGCCATAACTTCCTCTTTATTCATCGAAATCGGGCTTATAGTATATCGTTGGAAAGGTATTTTCAAGCCCCATCCAACTACATCATTATTGGATCCTTATCATGGACCAAACTATATTGGAATTCACGTTATTCATAAATAAGGTAAGAAAATAAATATTTTCAAAAACAGAAAGAAAAGATATTTTAATAAAAACATCCTCATCACTAGAATTTTCACACTTTCGCTTTGTTTGATAATCAAATGACATGAAAGTTATTCATCACTGGTTTTGGTTTTGGGGAGACACATTTGGGTGTCTACAGAAGCCCCCACTTTGACTGAGTTTAGAGAAACACAAGTTTCAAAAACAAAAATCAAAGTATCGATAGGGGCGGAGAATGATTCAGAACGTTCTGTGATCCTAAATCACTCTTGTAACACCGATACCTGCAAACTAGCGTTAGTTAAACAGATAAAAGAGTTAAGAAACGCACTTGCACCGTCGAGCACACGTCTTTAAGGGTAACCGATTTGTTGCTGTTTGCTGTTGTTTGTGACAACCTTCCACAATCTAGGGAACGCCATCTTGTTGTTTTGATGTTCACTCGTCTCTGAACAATAAAGCTTTTTGGATATGTTTACTCGTCTCTGAACAAAAGAGCTTTAATAGGATGCCCACGCGTCTCTGAGCAGGATAGCTTGAAATACATGTCCACGCGTCTCTGAACAAAAGAGATTGAATGAAATGTCCACGCGTCTCTGAACAAAAGAGCATGAAAGAAATGTCCAGGCGTCTCTGAAAAAAAGAGCTTGAAAGAAATGTCCACGTGTCTCTGAACAAAAGAGTTTGAAAGAAATGTCCACGCGTCTCTGAACAAAAAAGCTTGATGATATGTCCACGTGTCTCTGAACAAAAGAGCTTGAAAAAAATGTCCACGTGCCTCTGAACAAAAGAGCTTGAAAGAAATGTCCACGCGTCTTTGAACAAAAGAGCTTGAAAGAAATGAATGTTTGTTGTGATAATATTCCGAAGAAAACTTCTGAAGACCAACGTTTGTCGATCTTTAAAGCTCACTTGAACTTTGCTCCCGCTATGCCAGTACGTCGGCTCTTTTGCTACTTGTGAACCATTATGTCGGTGCCTCTGCTATTTATGAACCAGTATATCGGTGCCTCTGCTGTTTATGAACCAGTATGTCGGTGTCTTGCGATGAGCCAATGCTTAGGCGCTTTAAGCTAAGTGAGACGATCTTTCATCAAGTCGATCACTCATTGCGATTGTAATCAAGCCGACTATAATCATGTCAAATTGCTTATAGGGGCTAACTGGCGTACCAAGGAACCCGAAATTGCTGAAAGAGGTTGAAATAACTGCTTTGAGTGGTTGAGCGTTCTGTCGCCGCTACAATGCCTCTGGCGCTGCGATTTGGCTCTGTCGCCAGACGCTGGGATCTAGCGCCAGGCGCTGAAATCTGTTGTCAGACGCTAGATGTTGTCGTCTGGCGCTAGAGTAGGGTCTTCTCTATTCTATTCTTGCTGCCGCTGGGATGCACCTGTATTTATCTTTGACTATAGGACTTTGCTAATCTCTTTAATTATTTTAGGGTTGACCTAAGGTTTAATGTCTCTTGACTCATTGACTTGACATGACTCAAGGTATACACTTGACTCACTATGACTCACTTCATGTGACTCGTGTGTGCATAGTGTTGACTCAATGTGATAACACGACATAACTCAATGTGTACATGACTCGTGTGTGCATCATAATCTGATCGTGGGACTCGAAAATGCAAAAAAGAAAAAAATTTCCGTCATTTTTTGGTGGAGGGAACCAACTTTATCCCGAAAAAGAAAGACGCGAAAAAGAATCGAAGTGAAGTTTTTTGAAGATGCATGTTGAATGAGCTTAGTCAAATGTTGTCTCTCACAATACAAGAATTGTAACATCTTAGACTATCCTAGTTGACTCGATAATGAAAGTATTTAGGTAACTTAGGCGCGGAGGCTAAGCACTTCATACTTCGATGCAATGATGATTATGATGATATGACAAGGAATGCTTCAACGTTGTGCTAAGATTTCATGACAAAGGAGTTCCTAAGGGAAGTATGTTTGGTCATGTATCTGTGATGTGTGTGATAGTGACACTAAAGTTAGGCCGCAAGGGCTAAGTGTGTGGAAAAAAATTATTTTTAGAAGAGTCAAATGATGGTGACTCTAAGGCTAGGTAAGCTAATGATGTAGGAATCAAGCCCCCAAGTCTAGCTCTAAGTAGATAGGGATGAGCATAGAAGACCCCTTGATATGACCATGATGTAAGTGTGTGAATGTGAATATGAATGCATGTTTATTACGGCCGCACCTCGATGTGAGGTTGCCTACGTATCCGTTAGGAATCAGGCCGAACGTAGCTCTAGCCGAATCTCGCACAAGTGTGTGTATACCTCAAAAAGGTTTTTTTAAGGGTTGTAACGTGGTTAGGCTAAAGGTTGAAGAAGAAGAGAATAATGGCTCAAGACCCTAGATAAACCCCCAAGGTGTGCAATCTTACTTTTGAATCTTTATATTTTTATGCTTGAGGCTTTTAACTCTTTTTTAGCTCTCTTTTCTCTCTCTCTCTTTTTTTTTTTTTTTTTTTTTGCTTTTGCATTTTTTTATTTTGAATCTTTTTCTATAAGTGTGGGCGATCCGGACGGTCTATCACTCACTTGGCATTCATGTTTCTCAGGCACGGTACTGAGCACTCGATAAGAGACGCAATCTGAGACGTGTTCATATCAATGACATTTTCATATCAAAGACATTGGAACACTTGCACTTTTGTACACTTTTATTATTATTATTATTATTATTATTATTATTATTATTGCTTTATTTTTATTTTTTTGAAATCACTCAAGCTTTTGAAGTTGCATATGTTACACACCATCCCATCCCAAGGTTAGGTAGATGTAGGTTGAAAATTAAAAGGTTTATCATTAGACGAGGCACAAAGTGGTTTATGAAGAAAAGATTGCAAATTTGAAGGGTGAAAGGTGATAAGATGTGGCTACAAGGGGTGCCTCAAATCATTGGTATAACTTGTGCTCAGTTTGACATGGATTTTTTTTTTTTTTTTTTTTTTTTTGCAATGCAATGATCATATGTAAGGAAATAAAATGCTCATTTTATTAAAGGAAAATAAATAATGATCCTACAAAATAAATCTAAGAAAAGAAAAGGTGCCTATGCTAGACTTATTAGGGAAAGGGTAAATAAAAAAAATAGAAAAAATATCATGAAATCTTGTCGTTGAAGCTTGCCTCTTGTCCCTTGGCGGGTCATCACTTGGTGTTCTTGCCGACTGGAGGTATTGGAAGCCCGTTATTGTCGATCAAATATTGGATTGCTTCCTTTAGCTTCCAACAGCTTTCAGTAGTATGACCCCTACCTTGATGATACTTGCAGCTTACATTTGGGTTCCAACTAGGCAATCTCTTCTCAAGTAGGGGATCTTGAATGGGTCCAATAGGAGTAATGAGTCTCTTTGGATAGAGTCGATCGAAAGCATCATCGTAGCTAATTCCAATAGGGGTGAAATCCTTTATTAGTTGCATTCTAAATCCTTGATTATCCATGGCTAATATTTCATTAAGGTCGAAAGTACCAACACTGTTACTAGAGTAGGTGTTTTCGAAAGAAGAAGGATAATCGTTCTTCTTTCCTTTACAGCCACTGTTGTTATTGTTACTAATCTTGGCCTTCTTGTCGTGCGAAGGAACATGAAGGAGATTTGAATTAATGAGGTCTTGAACACGATCTTTGAGAGAGAGACATACTTCGGTGGTGTGACCACGACCTCTATGATATCGGCAATAAGAATTTGGATCCCAATTGGGAAACCATTTTTCAGGCGGAGGGTCTTGACTAGGACCAATGGGGTGAATGAGACCTTGATCGTGAAGATATTCAAAAGCTTCATTGTAAGCCATTCCTATTGGTGTGTATTCTTCAATGGTCCGTTTTGCCCGTGGCTTAGGAGCATTGACTTCTTCCTTAAATCCTTGGTGAGAATTTTGTTCGATAACCATCACCCGATTTGCTAATCCTTCTACCACATTCAAGAGCATGACAATGACATCTTGCAGTTTTCGAACGTCCTCTTTTAGACTTGACGAGTTTTCCTTGGTATTATCTAAGAAAATACTTTCATCCTCTTCGATCATGGCCACTTCATCAAGAGAGGTTATATGTAACACCCCAATAATTCTCTCTTAAAACCTATAAATACCCTGAACAAAATCCAAGAGAATTACTGGCGTGCTACCGCCACGTGTTCAAACGTTAAGGCTTTATCAGAAAATAGCAGCGGAAAAACTAACTCAGTTATAAATAAGTTTCAAAACCAATAACCAAAACCAAATTAAATGATACAAGCTGGAACCATTAAGGCCCTTATTCAAAACCCAACAAAATTAGTAAATAAATAAAACCAGAGTTTAAATAAATTTAAACTTATGAAAAGAAATAAACTACGAATAATAACCAACTCTCTACTCAAAATCCCACAACCCTGATGCGAATGCTGCGTATGTAAGAACCTGTGGTTAATCTGCTCCCCAATATTACAAGTGTAAAAATTGGATCGTCGCAGGGTCATTGAAAGGCGAAGGCCATGACCAAAGAAAGACACACAAAGCACGCAATCAGCAAAGCTGAGTACATACAAGCTGCAAAACATAAAAGAAATCCCTAACATGCTACTAATAGTCAACCATTACGCATCATTAGTTTATAGACTCGACACATGACTCAACTATCAAATTTATTAAGACTTCACTAGTTAATATTAACTAACTCATGTATTTATTTAATTGGATTTAGCAATAGACAAGGTTTTCCAACCCATGTCCCATTTGGAACATCAATAAAAGAAAAACTCCATGCCTCCTTTCGGAAACATCAATAAACATCCAACGACCACGGGCGCGACTCCGTGACCGTAGTTAGTATGAGATCTCACCTAACTCCTAGTTTTTAAAAAATATATATTTGAAATAAGAGACTCGTAGATCCGACGGCCTCGAGAAAAGTACACGGCTAATACCCCGTGTACCCCAACCCCTGATTGTCATTACTCCAGAAGTGCACCAATCCAGAGTTTTATTGATCATCCATCTTGCACTTTACGTGATTGACAGGTTTAGACTTGGTGATGACTCATATACATAACAATAAAAACATTCTAAACACAATTCAATCAAACAAGACAAGTTTCCAATTTCAATTCTTGATTTATTAGTGACAAACAACACTTATTATTTAATCCTTTACTACCTCGGTGTATAAACACCTTGAGTGCATAAGGCACCCCAAAACCTTAACCTCGTCTTATAAGACTTAAATCCTTCCTTTACTCATCCTGTTTGCATAATCATGAATGAGTAATAAATTAATCTTTTTACCAATCACATACCTTTGCCTCTAAACGCACCTTGCATAATTAGAGCACAAATAATACTTGCATTATAAAATAGTGCACATCATTTGAAATTCACAATGTATAACCAAACAATCTAACTCAGTCATCCCTATACATGATACTAAGTTCTCGATCCGTCCTTAAACATGCACCTACAAGAAAGGTTTCGTAACTTGTACGTACCTTGAATAAACGAATTGGTATGCCACTTTACTAACTAGAAATCACCTTCAATAAACTCCTCTCCTAAACCAAATAATAATATCTCAATCAATACCCAATCAATCAAATTTACAGCAATACTAACTTACTTTTAAAACCTTCAAAATCCAAATCAAACAACACTATAAAACCTTCCTTTTAGTTAAAATTAAAGGCTTATATATAGTTCTTTAAATTTTCTTCATAAAAACCTTAAAATACACTCTTATACATGAAATTATAGCAAGTTTAAAGTTTAATAAAAATCAGAAAATTATTTAAAAACCCTTAATAATCTCCCTTTTTAATGGGTGATTAAACCCTCTTTATAAAACATCAAAAGTAGTACTTAGAAACTATTTCCAGCACTTAAAACTTCAATAAAAATATATATTTATGCTTAATTAACTTTAAACATAATTAATTTTATCAATCAAACTCAAGGATAATATTTTAAGTATAAAAAACTTCGTTAAAATCAAAAACTGCTCGAAAATCATATTTAGAGGCTGAATTTGGCAGCGAGAGGGTGGTGTACACTACCAAAGGTAGTGATTCTTTTTTAAAACAATGTTTCTACATGGAAAACACTACTTTTTTGTCAAAATCGGATGAGTTCAGAACCTGATCGGGATTAAAACGGGATTAATATTAATGAACGGAAATCTTAAAATTAAAACACGAATTTAAGTGTTCAAAACAATCTGGAATTAAGTTAAACTAATTAGTACTTATAATCACCAAAATTTCAAAACATCATTACTATAAAAGCCTTAAATCAATTGTTCATAAAAACCCTAAAATCATGATTTTCAATAATTAAAAATCCTAGGTTACAAAATTTACAAAATCTGAAAATTATGACACTTATAAAATCTGAAATTATAAAGTTTAATCATCAAAATACAATTTGATACTAATTAAATTAATTTCAAACAATAAAATCAAAACCCATAAATCAATAATTATAATTACACAAATTAATAAAACGAAGGAGAAAGAAAATAAGACTAACCTTTTTGTGTGGGAAATTTTTGGGGATTCATGGGGTATTTATAGGAGAAAATTGTAGGGTAAATAAGAATATTGGGCCTCATAAAATTAATGGGCCAATTAAGTAAATGAAATGGACTAGGCTTTATTTGTATTGAAATAAATTATAAAATGAAGGTTCATAAAATAATTTGTACCAAAATAATTTTTGACCCAAATTAATAATTTGAATATTTTGAAATTAAATTACTGAAAAATACAAAACAATATTATAAATAAAATTAAATTTCATTTATAACATATTTAAAAATACGGGGGATTACATTATATCAGTTGTCTCGATCATGGACTCACCTACAGGTGTGATAAGGAGTGAAGGATCGAAGGATGTTTAATCTTCTGCGATGGCTAGAATCTCGGAAGTTTTATTGTCATCAATCAGATCCTGAATAGCTTCTTTGAGTTTCAAACATTCCTCAGTATCGTGACCCTTTCCTTGGTGATATTTGCAGTGCTTATTAGGATCCCACTTGGGTGGCCTGGCTTCTGGAACTGGATCCTTGATAGGTCCTATGGGCATGACTAGTCCTTTGTGGTATAGTTTTTCGAAAGTTGTTTCATAACTCATGCCAAGTGGAGTGAACACTATTTTCGACCTTTGGATTCGTGATTTAGAGGCGTTCGTAGCATGTACTTCGTTAATGGGAGAGGAAGAAGAAGGATGGTCGTTCTTCTTTCCTCTCGCACTTTTATCTTTCTGAAGGTCATCTTCAATGTCAATGCCTATATTATACACAGCCTTGAAAGTATTCAAGTTGTGTTGATATTTTAAGTGCTTTGCACATTTTTCTTGAAGGTTTTTTATGAACATCCTTACAGAATCTTTTTCGATAGGAACCTTAACCATATTAGCAGAAGTTTCCTCCATTTGTTGAAGAAAAAAGTGAACCCTTCGTTTTCTTTTTGTTTTAACATCTCAAGTTGTCTGTGGTCTGTTTCGTCTTGAATGTTGCACTTATATCTATCTATGAAAGCGTTTGTTATGGAATCCCAAGAAGAGGTTTTCTCTTTGTCAAGGAAAAGAACCATTGTTGACAAACAGTATTAGATTTTGGGATTGATAAGAAAGTCTTTCATTCCTTGTTTTGTTTTCTTATCAATCCCCTTAATGTTCATTATAGTTTCAAAAGCTCTTAGATGAAAGTAAGGGTTATCTGTTGCCTTGAATTTTGGGATGTCGTTGGCATTGAACTTATGCGGAAGAAGTTCCTTGTCTAGCGAGACCCCTTGTGAACTAATGCCCTGAAATTTATAGTCACTAGATAGCTTGCTCAAGCTTTCTTGCATGAGCTCCATTTGTTGTTGCTTCACAGGGTCGTCAATTTTGAGGGTTAAAGCCTTCAATGCTTCATTCACGGTAGTCAATTGATTCCTAAGTTCATTGACTTCTTCTTGACTTGCCATTATCTTCTTAGCTTCCTCTTTTGACGAATCGGTCTATCAAAAAGTAAGAGCTGAACAAAGGTGTTGTCCTTGATTAATCGTCCTTCTCTCCTTGACCAAGTACTGTGGAAAGGGAAATTAGGGATATTCATTGTTAATTATTTGACTCAACTCTATTCAACATGCATAGATGAAAGAAGGTTGGAAGAATTAATGTTGTGATATGGAGAAAGCATGTAGATGGAGAGATATGAAAAATTAGGAATAGAATGTACCCCCAACTCAAATGACGGAAAAAAACCGACTCATGCATGAACCTAAGACATGGTCATGGTGTGAAAAGAGTATGTACAAAGTTTGTGCTTAGGCTAGTGAGTGTAGGTGACATGTTAAGACTCTTGTCATAACCATGAGACTAGACTATGTGACTAGACTCGAGCAAAGACTAAGTTAAGACTTCACGTATATGCATTAAACTAGACAGGCTATAGTATTTTAGTCATAACTTTTGATCTTTGACTCTGATTGGGATGAAACCAACGCCAAATTAAAGATAAAACTCGGGGCTACAGATCCAAAGTTGTACGACTCGTAGTTCTTCCTAGAACTCCGGCTATGACCAAAACCAGTTGACACTTGTGCAGTATACGGGAATAAAAATCCGGGTTGACTTAAAGGGACTATGACTCAATTTTAGGTATATTTATTAGCTCTAATTAATTAATTAATTAATTAAATTCCTTTAGTCATTAATTAGTTTATTTAGGCTTAATCACAAGTCAAACAAACGGTTAGGAAAAACACATAGAGTATGCACAACAAATAATGCACAATTAATCAAGTAGGCACAATATGATGCAATGAGTTTGCAACCTAAACATGGCTCTAGTTCTCTAAAGTTCGGGATATGGGTTAGTCAAAGAGGGTCCATGGTTAATTGTCCGGATGCACCGCGCGGAAGCCTAACCGTGAAGGGTTGGCGCGAGTGGATGGGACACCGCGAGTTAAAAAAAAACTCGCTTCCATGGTTTGGTGAATTCAACATTCTCGGATGTACCCTTTGTTGCTCAGAGCGTTCAATCAGGTAGATGGAGCATGAATTCCCAGAGGGTTATGCCCATATGTAGAACACATATGGGTTTCAGAAAAGTGAGAAAAACTCAATCAGGAATTAGGATCGAGCAAAGAGTACTAAAAATTGGTCAAAATTAGAACGCATATTTCTGGTTCGGTATTGGAAGAACTTGGCGCCAGCAAACAGAGGCCGGCGCCACAATTTGGCTTTAGCGCCTGGCAGCAGAAGCTGTTGCCTGGCGCTAAAGTCAAATAAGTGGCGCTAGAATTTGTTTCCCGACGCTAGTTCCTACATGCCTCAGCAGCTTTCTGTGCTCGATAAAATTTTCCAGTTTCGCGAGGCATTATTTTGGTCCTAGTTGTGAAAGATATTCCTCAAATTTCCTACGTGTAAAAATCCTATGTTTTAACTCATTACAGATGTTCTTTCCAATGAGATCTTTTTTATGCATATGACAATAATGTTAATCAAAATTACGCACATGAAATACTTAGAACTTTTCGAGTCTCATTAACTCATTCTAAATAATTGTCAATATAAATTTTAGGAATTAAAATAGAAATCCTCCCATTGGAGTTGCTAAAGAATAGTAGGGAATATTTCAAGCATTATCCCTAGCTTGAACCCTACTGTGATCATACACTAAAGTACGATGGCGTCCAAAGGGAAAGAAGATAGAGCAAAAGAGTCGCCAACAAGTTTTAGGAACTTGTAAACCGTTCACAGGGTGAAGGTTACACCCCTTAACGATCAAGGAGATCCTCAACTCCAATAGGTCTGGAACCATGACTGGTAGTTCGGGGATGAAGGTACAAATCCAACCTAAAAGAGATTAAACCTTCCCTAATAATAGGCCTCTACTTTATTCTGATCGTATTCATGTGCGCTTTCTGACTAACATGCAATCAATAGCATTAACCTTAAACCTATTTATCTATGTTGGTTGAATATTAATGCACAAATAAAACTATTATTGGCGATCACTTGAATTATAATCATATTAACCCTAAACAAGATTATTAATTATCTTATTAAGCGTGATTACAAGTACCAATTCCCTTTAAACATGCATAAAAGGTGTAATCAAGCAATAACAATAAATATATATCAAGCAACATAATAATAATTAATTATATATAAGTTATCCATCAATTAACAAATAACATTAAATAATTCGTAAATTAACAAATTACGTAAAACAATTCGCAAATTAACAAATTACGTGAAACAATTTGCTAATTAACAAATTACATTAAATTATATAATTCAACACAACAATAATCATAATCATAATCATAAAAATCAAGTTAAAACATAATATTAATAGCAAGATCCTATGCATGATACTAACAAGATTAATAACAAACCCTAGCATGTCACTAAACAATAAAGATCAAAGCTTTAGCTCTAACATGATAATAACATGAATATTAGGAAAGAATATAGGAAACATCGCAAGAATCACAATTGTCATATTTGATATTAAAATTATAGTTGTTACCCTAAACATGATACTAGGAAGATCCAAACACCCTAACATGACACTACGAATCATAATAACAACCTAGACATGATTTCTATATCATAATATCAATAAATCAATTAAAGTACTTACTTGGATGCCTCGTATCTCTTTCTAACAACAAAATACACGCGTTAATAACTTCAAGGAAAATAATAATACAATTAAATCAAAGAATTAAATAGAGATTAAAGAAAGTTTAGACTAGATTTGGGACCAAACCCTCAGAAATCAAACCTTTCACGTATAGGGCGAAGGCAACTTTGAATTATGCTAGGTGTGTCTAGTGCTAATGTATGAGGAATTGTATTTGTAAAAGAGCTAGTTTAGAAAGAGGGAGAGAATTAAGAATTTCTTGATGAGAGTTGGTGAGAAGAAAGAATTAGAAAGAATAAGAATTGATGAGAATTGATGATTGAAAACAGAATTTTCAGAGGCTATTTATAGAGAAAATCAGTCGGATGGATAAAAAAACGAATCGGAGTTACAACGAGAATAAAACACGACTAGCGGCAGACACTGGTCATTAGCGCCAGGCGCTGAAGGTAGCGCCAGGTGCTAATGCTTGTCGTCGGGCGCTAATAATCAGTTTCACGCGTTTTTGTTTTTATCATATCTTTTAATCCGGATGTCCAAGTAAGGCATATAATATGTTGTTGGAAAGCTCTTGAAGTCTACTTTCTAACCCTATTAGAATCAGATTAAAATATTTTGTGATAAAAAGATATGGCCGAATTAGTGGAAGGGTGTCAGTTTTAGATAGAGTTTCATGTCTCATTCATATCTTTTTCGTTATAGCTCGGATTTAATATTATAACATATCATTGGAAAGATAATTTCAAGATCTATCCAACCATATAAAATTTGGATAAAGTTTATGAGGCATGAAAATAATATCTGACTGTCTTTGAATATCTTCGAATAGAATTAGGATTTAAGAAAAAGGAAAGTTTTTATAAAAGGAAAGTTTTTATTTAACTCAAATTCTTTAATCTTATCTTTTCAAAAAGGATAATTAAGATCTTTCAGAAACTTATAGAAGCTTCTAATTAATCCTAATTAGTTAGGAATAGGATTAGACCTTTGGACCCTCCACATGATCATTGGGTCGTAGGTAAAATCCGGTTTGGGCCCATTTTAGTATTTTGGCCATAACTTCCTCATTATTCATCGAAATTGGGCTTATAATATATCGTTGGAAAGGTATTTTCAAGCCCCATCCAAATACACCATTGTTGGACCAAACTAAACCAGAATGCACGTTTTTCATAAATAAGGTAAGTAATGAAATATTTTCAAAAAACAAAAAGAAAAGATATTTAAAAAAAAACATCCTTATCACTAGACTTTTCACACTTTCGCTTTGTTCGATAATCAAATGACATGAAAGGTATTCACAACTGGGTTTAGTTTTGGGGATACACATTTGGGTGTCTACATGTTGTTGGGTCTATTTTAATGTATAATTTCCTAATATAAACTTTTTATAACTTATACAATTATTTACTAAAAGAACTTAAAGGTCGAGTCATTTTCGGGTCGGTCATTTTGGGGCTCGGGTCAACTTTGGGTCGGATCGTTTCGGGTCTCGGGTCAACTTCGGGTCGGGTCATCTCGGGTCGGGTCGGGTCGGGTTGGGTCATTTCGGGTTTTTGGGTCAAGGTCGGGTCAGTTCCACTTCGGGTCGGGTATGGGTCGGGTCGGGTTAATTCGGGTTTTGGGTCAATTTCGGGTCACTGATTTCGGGTCATGGGTCGGGTCATCGGGTCTGGGTCAAGATTGCCAGGTCTATCTAGGACCATGCATGCATCGTTTTCCGTCGTAGTAGGAATGAGTGGAGTATTTCCCATCAGTTTTCAAAATTGTTTCATACACTCTTCCTTTCCAATTCGAGTATTGAGTGAATGCATTAATTGAGTTCATCCTTACACGGTACTTAAGTCTAAAATCACTAGGCAATATTGGAAGAATAAGGGAAACGTCACTCCTTCCTTCTTTCCTTCCAATCAAAGCATCAACAACAACAAACTTTTTTCCTCACCAAGCGCCAAGAAGTAACTTATAAACAGTCATGAAGACAAAGCACAATGCAAGATTCTCACCATGATTTCATGTTTTCTTCTTCTTTTGTTTCAAATCCTCCCCCCTAAAAAGTCTAGCATAGGTTCTCCTTAACCATGTGTCTATGTGTCACATTTCTTACCTTCTTCATAAATGAGCATCTTTTTCTTACATTTGATCATGTGATTAGCAAAAAACAAATGCAAAACCAAACACCAGGTATACCAATGATTTGAGGTACCTTTGCAACCCATTCATTCCACCTTAACCATTCAAATCACATATCCATTTCTTCATCAACCACTTTAAACCTTGTCTAACGATTGGCCTTATTTATTCAACCCACATTCACCTAGCCTTGGGATGGGAAAGTGTGAAATTTTTGTAACATTAAAAAAGCAAGTAAAAAAAAACAACAAAGCAACAATCAAACAATCAAACAATGTCTAAGGGCAAGTGTTCCAATGTCTACGATATGAACATGTCTCAAATTGCATCTCTCATCGAGTGCTTGGTACCGTGCCTGAGAAACATGAATGCTAAGTGAGTGATGGATCATATGATCTGAGATTGCCTACATTGATTTGAAAAAATGAAAAAAAGAAAAGAAATTCAAAACAAAAAAAATATATGAAAAATAAAACTTGAAAAGTCTAATACATAATTGCATATCTTGGGGGCTTTCACGGGTCTTGAGCCTTTTACCCCTTTCTTCCTTAAACCATCAGTTTAACCGCATTACAACCCTTGAAAGACCTCTCTGAGGTGTACATACACTTGTGCAAAGTTTGACTAGAGCTACGTTGGCCTGATTCCTAACAGATACGTAGGCAACCTCACATCGAGGTGCGGCCACATTCATATTCACATTTATATTCATATCCATGCTTGATTGAGTCAAAGAATATCCAATGCTTACCCCTATCCATCTAGAGCTAGACTTGGGGGCTTGAACCCACATCATTTAGCCTACCCAGCCTAAAGAGTCATCATCTTTAACTCTTCTCACATATATTTCCATCACCATAACCTTTGCAGCCAGCCTTAGTATCACATTCACACACTTCACTCACACATCCATATCCATATCATCCTTCCCTTTAAGAACCCTTTGTCATGAAATCTTGTTTCAACACTGTGCATGTTTCATCGTCTTTCAAGACAACATTCATTAGAAGAAACATTGTATACTTGCTTAGCTTCCTGACCTGAGCAATGTTCATTGTTACACGCATCGCATAATGTGCTGAGCAACATTTATATATCAATGATTTTTAATCATACAAAGCATATCGTGCTTATCTCCTAGACCTAAGCAACATTCATTATGCAATACTCAAAAATCATTTTATCTATATACGTGCTTAGCTTTCAGACCTAAGTGACGTTCAAGATCCTTTCTTTACACCATATATGATGCTTAGCTCCATGACCTAAGTTCATTCATCTATCGTGTCACATGATGTAACTATCCTTAGCCTCTTAGCCAAAGAACATGCATCATGCATACATTATTTTCAAGAAAAGCAATTCAATCCATGCGATTCATTTTGTCTTGCTCAACGAGGAAGTTCAAAACTTCTTCCCTTTTTCATGTCTTTTCTTTTGGGGAGGTTCAAAAAAAATTTCAAAAATTTCTCACCGAGGGAATTTCGAAGATAAAAGTTCTGTTTTCACGTCTTTCTTTTTCGGGAGAAAGTTGGACCCTCCTGTAGACACCTAAAAATGTCTCCCCAAAACCAAACCCGATGATGAACAACCTTTCACCGCCAATATTGGTCGAGTTGAGTATTTAATCTTTGGAGTGCTTAAATCAATATTTTTATTTCATAAACCAACCCAATTCCTAGCCTATTTCCCCTAACCATAACTTATTTTCCTCTTTTCGTGCCTTAAACCCAAAATAATTCATTTCATGTCCTTTAAAATCATTCATTTCGTCTCCTTTTTATAAAAACGTTTATTCTAGTTTATTTTGGTCCATTATCTGGGTCCAATTATTTAATAGTTGGATGCAGCTTGAAAAGAGCTTTCCAACTATATATTATAAGCCCAAATCCGAGTTATAACGAATAAGTTATTGCCAAACTATTAAACTGAGCCCAAACTAAACCTAAGCCTACCTTACCTATGACCCAATGATCATGTGGAGGTTCCAAGTTATTTAATCTCATTCCTAAACCAATTAGTATTAATTGGAAGCTTATATAAGTTTCTAAAAGATCTTAATTATCCTTTTTGAAAAGATAAGATTAAAGAGTTTGAAATTGAATATAACTTTTCTTTTTGAAAGTCCTATTTTTATTCGAATTGAAAGACGTTCAAAGATAGACAGATATTATTTTCGTGCCTCATAGTTTTTATCCAAATCTTATACTGTTGGATAGCCCTTGAAATTATCTTTCCAATGATATATTATAATATCAATTTCAAGCTATAACGAAAAAGATATGAATGAAATATCAAACTCTATCCAAAACTGACACCGTCTTACTATTTCGGCCATATCTTTTATTCTACAAAATATTTTAATCTTATTCCATTTGGGTTAGAAATTAGACTTCAAGATCTTTCCAACTATATCTTATTCATCTTATTCCGATTTCTGGATCAAACGATATGAATAAAACAAAAACCATAAAAATTGCTATCTATCGAGTTTTATTCCGATTTAATTCGGACCTTATCTTAATTCTTAGACCCTTCTTTTTTCTCTATAAATAGAGATCATATCTCCTCTTTTTCAATCATCAACAAGCTTGATCATCAATTAATTCTATCTTTTTCTCTCTTCTATGCTCTAGCCTAAACACTAGCCTACCTTTTCTCTTTCAAAATTCCCTCTTCAAGCACTCCAAGGAGTCCATACTTTACTCGTGGTTCTGTCCTTAAGCCAAGTCATGAAAAGGTAGAACTATTTGATGGTTTGGCTCCAAATCAACTCTATTTAATTTAATTATTGTTTTATTATTTTTCCTTGAAGTTACTAATTCGTTTATTATTCTATAGTTGCAAGCAAACAGAATCAAAGTAAGAATTATGCTCCTTTTATTTCTATTATTTTTCTAACGATTTTATATAGTTGGATTTATTGTTAAATTGCTTCCAATATTAATGTTTATTTTATTGATCACCATATTGCATGTTTAAAGGGAATATGTAATTGAAAATCACACCTAATAAGATAATTTGGACAACCGATTTAGGTTCCTTTTTAATCTTATTGTTTAATCAAGTGATCACAATATTTTAGAATTATATGCTGCATTAATATTCAACCAATTTAGCATAATAATAGTTTGGAGCAAATTGAATCTCTGTTTGTATGCCTTTGAGATCGCAGGAATGCTTTTCACTATAAGAATCAAGTAGATGCCAATACGGGTGAATGTGACTCCATGACTCACTTCGTACCATCATCCCCGATCCTCCTTTCGTGGTTCTGAACCATATGGAGTTAGTAATCTCATGGATTATGAATGGGGTGTAACCTTCACGGGTCAATCGTTGTTGCCTTTCATTGTCCCTTTATTCGTGGTTGCCTTAATTGATTCGTGAACGGTTTACAAGTTCCTTAAAAACTTGTTGGAGGCTCCCTACTTTCCTTGTCCCTAATCGTATTATGTCAATTCCCACTTCCTATGAGTGCCAAGCATATTCACAACATGCTTTAACGTAAGTGCACTTTGAACAACGCCTACACCTCCACTCGTCTCATAACAAAAATGACGAAAAGTTTTTGCTTTTGCATTTTTGGTTTCTTGTGTTTGCACACACACCATATATACACACACAACAATAAGTTATACACATGTCATGTCATGTCAAGTCAAGCTTGGTCAAGTCAGTTGGTCAAGTCAATCACAGTCTATACGAGTCCCTTGGCAAATTTTATTTTGCAGGTCTCAACTACAGCCCACGTCCGAGGACATGTGGACCATGTACATCCCACGTTCGGGGACAAGCGGGCCATCTACAGCCCACGTCCGGGGACAGGCAGACCATCTACAGCCCACGTTTGGGGACAAGCGGACCATCTACAGCCCACGTTCGGGGATAAGTGAACCATTTACAGCCCACGTTCAGAGACAAGCGAACCATTTACAGCCCACTTTCGGGGACAAGCGAACCAAGTACAGCCCACGTTCGGGGACAATCGAACCTTCATCATTTCACGGTGCAAGGTTCTCAATACACAGAGACTTGCAATCTTATTAGACAATTTTTTCCTCAAGCATGGAAAATTGTTGGTCGTTGTCATCTCTCAAAGCGAAGAAGTCAGCGATTACATCAAATTTCAACTTTCCTCAAGCATGGAAAATATCTCAACCGGTGGGTTTCTTCAAGCATAGAAAACTGCCAAAATCATTTGTCGACTTTCCTCAAGCATGGAAAGTATTATTCGCTGGATTTCTTCAAGCATAGAAAACCGCCAAATTCATATGTCGAATTTCCTCAAGCATGGAAAGTATCATCTGATTAATTTCTTCAAGCATAGAAAGCTACCAAACTCATCAGTCAACTTTCTTCATGCATGGAAAGTATCTCAACAAAACGTCATCTAGTGAATTCCTTCAAGCATAGGAAGCTGCCAAACTAATTTGTTACCGATACATTGGTGTCAGATACGCATTTTATCTCTTTACTCTTTTATCTGTGGAACTAACATTTTTCTGCAGGTATCGGTGTATAAAGAGTGATTTAGTATCGCAGAACGTCTTAAATCATTCTCTGTCCCAATCGACTACTTTGACTATTGTTCTCGATACTGACGTTTCAACAAACTCAGTCAAAGTGGGAGCTTTTGTAGACACCTAAAAATGTCTCCCCAAAACCAGACCCAAAAACCTTTCACCGCCATAATTGGTCGGGTTGAGTATTTAATCTTAGAGTTCTTAAATCCATATTTCCATTTCATAAACCAACCCAATTCCTAGCCCATTTCCCCAAACCATAATTTATTTTCCTTTTTTCGTGCCTTTAAACCCAAAATAATTCATTTCGTGTCCTTTAAAATCATTCATTTCGTGTCCTTTTTATAAAAACGTTTACACTAGTTTTTTTTTTTGGTCCATAATCTGGGTCCAATGATTGAATAGTTGGATGGGGCTTGTAAATTGCTTTCCAAAGATATATTATAAGCCCAAATCCGAGTTATAACAAATAAGTTATGACCAAAATATTAAAAACTAAGCCCAAACCGAACCTAAGCCCACCTTACCTATGACCCAATGATCATGTGGAGGGTCCAAAGGATTTAATCTCATTCCTAAACCAATTAGGATTAATTTGAAGCTTATATAAGTTTCTAAAAGATCTTAATTATCATTTTTGAAAAGATAAGATTAAAGAGTTTGAAATTGATTAAAACTTTTCTTTTTGAAAGTCCTAATTCAATTCGAATTGAAAGACGTTCAAAGATAGTCAGATATTATTTTATTTCCTCATGGTTTTTATCCAAATCTTAGATGGTTGGATAGCTCTTTAAATTATCTTTCCAATGATATATTATAATATCAATTCCGAGCTATAACGGAAAAGATATGAATGAAATACCAAACTATATCCAAAACTGACACCGTCTCACTATTTCGGCTATATCTTTTATTCTACAAAGAATTTTAATCTGATTTTAATTGGGTTAGAAAGTATACTTGATAAGATTTCCAATGACATATTATTTATCTTATTCTAATTTTTGGATCAAAAGATATGATAAAAACAAAAACCACAAAAATTGTTGTCTATCGCAAGAGTATTATTCCAATTCGAATTCTTATCTTTTCTTAATTCTTCGACCCTTCTTTTTCTTTATAAATAGAGGCCATATCTCCCCTTTTTCAATCATCAACAAGATTGATCACAAAATAATTCTCTTCACCCTCTTTAGCCTAAAAACTAGCCTCCCCGTTCTTTCTAAGCACTCCAAAGAGTCCATACAATACCTAAAGTTTTATACTTTAACCAAGGAATAAAAGGTATAAATAACTGAGGGTTTGGACCAAATCAAATCTACATTAATTTAATTTAATTTTCATTTGATTTATATTTTTTATTGAAGTTACTAACAATTTATTGATGATGTAGCAATTTAAAGGAACGCGCGGAATGTGAGTAATTAATTAATTTAATTACTCTTATTTTATTTTAATATTGCTAGTATCGTGATTAGATTTATTTATATTTGATTTGAATAACGCTATTATTGTTAAATTGCTTCCAATATTAATGTTAATTCTATTATATTTTTTATGATCACTATATTGCATATTTAAAGGGAATATGTAATTGAAAATCACATCTAATAAGATAATTTGGACAAACGGTTTAGGTTCCTTTTTAATCTTGTTGTTTAATCAGGTGATCACGATATTTTAGAATCACGTGTTACATTAATATTTAACTAATTTAGTATAATAATAGTTTGGAGCGAATTGAATCTTTGTTTGCATGCCTTTAAGATCGCAGGAATCACTTTTCACTATAAGAATCGAGTAGAGGCCAATACGGGCGAATGTGACTCCATGACTCACTTTATACCATCATCCCCGATCCTTCTTTCGTGGTTCCAAACCATATGGAGTTAGTAATCTCATGGATTATGAATGGGGTGTAACCTTCACGGGTCAATCGTTGTTGCCTATCATTGTCCCTTTTAATCGTGGTTGCCTTTTCACTACAAGAAAATAACCTTTTTGTAGCGATTTTTTTTTTTTGATAAGTAAGCGATTATTTTAACCTTTAGTATCGATTGTAATTGCAACAAAAAGCTTTCCCAACGAATGTTCATTCGATACAATATCCCCCGTTGCCTTAACCTTTAGTAGTGGTTTTCAATATCGCTGGGGTTGGACTCAATAATCGATACGAAAAACTACATCCAATCATGGTGATTATTGTAGCGATTATAATCGCTATAAATGTTGAACTTATTTTCTTCAAAAAAAAACATTCATACATATGATCTTTACAAGATTCGAACATGCAACCTCAAACTCTTATTTTAAATGTTTCACCAATAAACTATGACATATTTTATGTATTCTTTTTCAAACAATATTTATATATCTAGTGTAGAAAAGGCTTTTTGTATCAATTTTTGGGATTTAGTGGCGATTGTAAATGATACGATTTCTCATAATTTTATAAATTTGCAAAAATAGTGTGGATATGTATTATTATGCGTATCGATTTTATATGGGAAAACCATGGTGATTGTAAAATGATACGATCGATTTCCTTAATTATTTCACAAATACACTTGCATATTGTTGCGAATGTTCAATCGCTACAAAATAATCGCTACGAAAAGCCAATTTTCTTGGAGTGTTTATGATCCGTGAACAGTTTACAAGTTCCTTAAAAATTTGTTGGCGGCTCCCTACTCTCCTTGTCCCTAATCGTATATGTCAATTCCTACTTCCTAAGAGTGTCAAGCATATTCACAACATGCTTACGTAGGCGTACTTCGAATGACGCCTACACCTTCTCTCATAAACAATTGTTCAGTTTAGTTTAACTTGATTCAGTTAGTAAATTAGAACATGCCCTAAATAGTATTTTATCCCTAGACATTCCCATATACCAAACGTCCTTTTATCCAAAGTAAAAAGGACGTTAGGCATTCGTCACATTGCAAGCTTCAATTCCTCTTTGTTAGCTAAGCAAGTGAAGCGTCTTATTAATCATCCTCAACTCTTGGTTTCAAGGGTGTACCGAGCTAAATATCCTAATTTGTTACAACACAATGCTTCAATTACAGTCTCCCACCCCTCGTGGGGTAGTAGGAGTTTACTTGAAGGAGCTAAAGTCATCTCCTAAGGAGTCGCCTGGAAGATTGGATTTGGGAGGAGTGTGAGAATTTTAGATGATAACTGGGTTCCTTAGGTGGAGGTAAAGTTTAAGGATACAATTCCCTCGACGATTCTCCCTTCCATAGTCTCTAAACTTATTGATTCTCATTCCTAGTTGTGGAACTTGACGGAGGTTCATAGGCTTTTTCCTCCCAAGACAACATCTTCTATTTTAGGTTTAGAGAGACCCAGGAAGCTGATCGATGACTATACTGGAAATTCACAAGGGGTGGTTCATTTTCAACTAAATCGGCTTACACCTTACTAATAAGTCAATTGCCTTTGAATTCGTCTTCTTTTACCGGCTTATCTGTTGCTTGGTGGAAGATTTTATGGGGCTTTCCAATCCTTCCCAAGTGGAAGTTGTTTACCTGGAAACTACTTCATGATGCGCTTCTTATGGCTTCCTTGCTCCATGTAAGAGGAATCCCGGTGGATAGGATGTATAGCTTTTGTCGTCAATCTAAGGAAACATGTTCTCATCTATTCAGAGATTATTGTCCATTTATTCAACAGGTTTGGGATTGTCATCCTTGGCCTTTTCCATTACCTTTAGCTTTGGCTCAGCCTTTTGAGGTCTAGTTTTCAGAGTTAATTTCTCGGTTTGGGAATCATAAGAATTGGGGTGGTCTAGATTATATCTTTGGTCTATTACGGGCCATTTGGTTGACTAGGAATAATCTCCGGTTCCGATCAGAGGTCTACTCTCCAGCCTCGATTTACTCCCTTGCTTTGGATTGGAAATAGCGAAGTTCAGAAGCTCGTGTTCTTTCTTCTTTCTAGTCCCTTTCTTCCCCTCCGGATTTTTCTACCGCTTCTCTTTCTATGTTTGGCAGAATTTCCCTTGCGACTTCGTATGATACTTATCTTATTGTGGATGGGGCTTGGGATCCTTCTGATTGCTGGCAGGTCGATTCTTTTCAAATGATTCTTCTCCTCAGTATCTTGGAGGTGGGGCTCAGGCGAGATTTTGTAATTTCGCTACTCAATCTGAACTGTGGGCTTCCTTATTGGGTCTTCAGCATGCTAAGGATCGGGGCTTGTGTAACATCTATACTATATTCTAAAGTAATCACCGGAGGGACACTTGACATGATTTTATGAAAAATTTTCCTCCAAAATTGTTTGTTTGTTTGTTTGTTTTTTTTTTTAAATCTAATAAAAAAATTTAAAAGATAGACATCATTCAATTCAAATTTTTTTAAAAAAAAGTGTTACATAATTTATTTAATTTTCAAATTAACTCTTTTTCAATTGACTATTATTATATCATACTTTATAAATCCGTGCATTACACGAGGACAAAACTAGTGTGTATTATTATAGACTGTGGCTCAGTTTCACAGTTAATTTTGGATAGTCATGTGGGTGACATATTGGTGGCTTGGCTTCTACAAGATATTCGTCATACTATGTTTTTGTTCTCAGCCTGTGGCATCTTGAAGGCTTCAAGATCCTTAGTGGCTTATGCCCATTTCCTAGCTGTTTTAGCGTGGACTCGTTAGCTATTTAGTTTTCGTTTTTACTTTGCTTCTTGTTTTTTTTCATTGTTCTCTTTGTCAAGAATAAAAAATAAATTAAAAAAAGAATAATTTGTTATGAAATATCGTGTGGATGACCAATATGCTCCTTATATCATTCCGGAATATTCTAGATATATGCTTTAATCTTGTCTAAACATATTTGTGGATGTCCATCTTGTATCACTCTAGAACTTATTAGAGTTTAGGGTTTATTATTCTCCAAGCAAACTCTATCAATTATTCTACTATATATATATACATATATATATATATATACATATATATATATATATATATATATACCTCCATCATATGAAATACAAGTAGAATACACATTTCAATTCCCTCTCAATCTTTATATTTCTCCTTATTTTACAACACGTTATCAGCACCAAAGCTCTAATCAATATGTAAATTTTATTGTTGATTTCTTAGGTTAATGATTAATTCGTTGTATACTGAATGTGCTAAATTATAATCATTATTATCTTGTTGTCTCGCATCTTGGGAAGGAATTAGAAGGAGATTAATCTTGATCATGGGTTTTGATCTTTTAATAATGAAATCACATGTTTCAAGAATGTCATATCATTCCCAATCCTCATTAATTAATTTGGGTCTAGTACAAGGAGTCTCATGGTATTAATAATTTGGAATGTTAATGGTAGTGCCTCTTTATTTAATTACAAAGAACTGCTCGTATTATTTTTCGGTTGCATTGGTTTGTTTATCTTGAATCATCTTTCTCATATATCCATAATATAATAGATTAGCCTTAATCATGGGCTATACTTTATTTTCTTTTCATTGACGTTTACATGAGTTACAGGCTAGCAGATGACGTTAACAACATGAAGTTGACGATAAGGCTGGTTTTTATGGTGGGAAAGGTTTTGATATCAGGAAAGTTCATTCTCAACTAACCTGTTATTGTTAATTTTAAACCTTTACATAATATGTTTATATTGTTTCCCAAATTTTCGTATTTTTATTATTCCTAGAGTTAAATGAGCAATTTGGGAATAGTTGGATTTGATGCAGAAAATAACTAATTAGTAGTTTTGTTTTGACTATGAGTTTTGTTTAGTTTGAATCTAAAAGGGTATTTAGAATTATTATTGGTGTTAATTTTATGAACCTATGGTTTTCATGAACTTGTATTACATATATTTGCTAGATTTTGGTATTACTTTTCCTATCCGTAGTAAATGAGTTTGGTTATTTCTCTATGCTTCATAGCAAATATGAATGGTTTGATTTAGCAATTATTTACCCATATAATTTGTTTGTGAAATTCTATGTCTAATGCCTTGAATGTATGTACGAAGTAAGCCTAAGGCACATGTGAAACTATTTATAATTTATGTATTGAATTATGTTTTTATATTTCAAGTATGATATGAGACATGTGGTTTTCCACTAACGTGAACGTGTTAATTTTGGTTGCTTATGTGCTTGTTTCTATTTTCTAATTAAGCTTTATCAGGAAATATATTGATATAATTGATCCGACAGTATAGTTGATTCAATCGATTCAGGTATGTTTTTATTAAAGCGTGAAGTAGTAGGTTTTCATATTTTTACCTTCTCATTCAATTATAGTATTATGTACCTACTTGAAGTTAGATTATTGGAATGAATGTAAATTGAATATGATGTGCGGACTTGAAGTTCCTTATATTTATAAAGAGTATTCACACACATAGACTTAAAGTTCCTAGCTTGAACATAAAAGAAATGTGCATGATCTACAAAGCTAAAGCATGTTGCTTAGATATCCACTACATACTAACGTGATTCTATAAACACAATGTCATGTTTACTTATGTTTCCAAAGATTAATTTTAATTTGGCTAGTATAGTTGAGTGGATCGAATAAGGTATGTTTTGATTAAAGCTCGGACTGATTATGTCATGTCTTAATTTATGGCTTAAAAGTTGCAAGGATTTTAAAGGTTGTTGGATTGATTCATTCCATACCCCCATTTGCAAGGATTAGGGGGAGATTGTATGTAACCCTTGCATATAAATAATAAAATATATTGATGGTCAGTTTGATACATACAATAACTTAAATATCAACGATTTATTTAATAGAAGTTGCCACATGTTCATTAAATATTTTGAAATGATACCATCCTGAAGATGGATATAGACAAATCACATTTATCATATACTAGTTGTAAATGCTCTAATTTAAAATTGATGTCCTAAGAGTACAACATCAATTGTTGATGAGCATATAGCATGCCTGAAGCATGATAAATCAATAGTTTCTAAAGATAATTAAGTATCTTTGAAAAGGAAAGGAGTCACTATTGATAATGACAAATTTGAGGAAGTGGTAAATATCATTATATTTCTAGAAGAAATAACTTTTAGTAAAGTTCATATGTTTCATGATTATATAAAAGACTCCAGAAGAGTATGAAATATCCAATAAGATTAACATGTATCAAGTTTATAGTTTAAACTCCAGTAGAGTATGAGTAATTATTGGATAAAATATTAATTGATTGTCTTGCCAATTGTATAAAGAAACACATGTTGGTGTTCTAAAATCACATGACATTCATGGCCATGCATATAGTAAGTTTAATAAAGTGATCACTAGTGTTGAAAACTGACCAGAGTTCAAATTTAGAGAAGTAATTGGATGTGATAATTAAATTAGGCCATCCGGGTTTAATAATAATTACCCGCAATGGAAACCTGAAGTTTCATTTGATAATGTGCTGACGCTTTCTCAATGTTAAATATATAAAATGAATTGAATGACAAGACGTAACATTGAGATTGGGTTATATTTGGATTTTGAGTTATAATAATTTGTATTGATGAAAATTTCAAGATTTAATATGTTTTGATTTTTTTATATAAAGGAGTAATGGTTGACCAGAAGTTCACCAAAATAACTTATATATTATTGTCAACTATCAAGCGATTAGAAGCTCACCAAATATACTATTTAAGTCTTTAAAGATCCAGAAGATCATCACTTACTAGAATTACGAGCAAGTGATTTATGCTTGTATAACAATTCTTTTGATTTGGGCTATTATATGTCAGCACATATGAAATAGGAGAAGAAAGAAAAACGTACAACTGCACAACATATGTCTCCCCATTGACATTGATCTCCAAAAGAGAAAATATTATTGAAATTTAATAATAAATACACATGAAATATAAAGTTAATGAATAAATAATTCTTCATTGAAATTGTTCTCCAGAAGAGATAAATTTTGATTTTGATCCTCCTAATGAAGTGAATTTTATTAATGCAAATTTGTCTACTAAGTTGGTATATAATAAGATACCCCTATAAATGAGATATTTTACCAACTTAGGGGGAGAAGAACGAATTAGCAAAAGTTGGAAAAATTAATTAAAATAAATAAATAATAAATATGATCCCTATAATGGTAGTTTGAAAAGTTATATATGTGCCAACTTTTGTATATACATTATCAAGATATGTTGCACATTTATGATTTGATTTGTATTCAGTTATGACTCATGTTGCATAGCGTTGAAGATACATTTTGGTCATATTAATTATGTGTATACATTGAGATAAAATCTTGTCAATTGTACTTGAATCACTACACCTGAAGTGTAGGTTGTATATGATCGATTCCAAAATAAAGATATGTTTAATAGATATGATATTTGGCAAGATAGTGCAGTTGACACTAATAGTGTAATAGTATATAAATACCATAGTGTATGAAATACCCTAAAAGTGGTATAGATATCTGAATTATTATAATAGATGACCTATGATGTAAGAAAAAATTATGATGGTACCAATGAGAAATGTATTCAGAAATCATAGTAAAATAGCATGTGAAATGTAAGATAAAGGAATTTTATGATACCGGTACATAATGGAACCGATGAATAATATGCATAAGCATAATGGAATGGACTAATAAGTAAGGGATCTGAAATATATGTACATTTTGATGTCGACATAATGATAATGATCATAAGTTCATCATGGACCCGAAGTCCAATGAAATATGGATTTTTAAATCCACACTATACAGTGTCTTACATCATTTTGAGTCTTATATTCATGTGCATGTGAGTCATAGGTTAATAGTTTATTGCATATGTAGGAAATTAGATGCATTACTCATTGTATAATTTGTTTAATATGTTATCATGTTTTATATATCTCATATTGCATGGATTAGTTTCTTACAATGTGGTGTATGTGAATGTTCATTCAAAGTATAGTAAGACATATTTACAATTTTGATGAAAATTAGAAAGAGATATTTATATTCCAATTGGCTTACAATTGTAATGAAATTATTGATGACACCTATTTAATTGCACGTTATGAATCATGTAAGAAGAGTTCCTGAAGAACTTATATACGACGTATTTATATATCTAGCCCTACAAAGTTTATCTCTAGAATAATGCAATTACTATCAAACTCTTGAAAAGTCTATGTAAATACATCAGTGACATCTCAACCTGAAGTTTGAGCATATAAGGGTTAGTGAGATTTACAATTTGTATTCATAGAAAAATTATTGTGTAGTTAATTACGAAACTTCTAAAGAAACGGGATACTTATGCGTGAGATTGTTTCTTATGGTCCAGAAGAACCATGATCAATGTATATAATTACATATGTTATAATTCATATGAGATTGAAGAATGACATTAATAATGTCAAGTTTTGTGATTAAATGATTATTAATAAATGTTTGATCAAATAATGATCATCAATTTCTATTATTAACAACTTCCAGAAGAAGTGATAACGCATAAGTTTAATTTATAAATCAACTATTAAACAGAGATTTGAAATAATGATATTAGAGATAAACACATGTATGGTGAAATGAAGACACTTCACTTGTTCACATGAAGACTTGAAGAATTGAAGATGCAACTTCAGCTTAGGAGATTCGAAGATCAACATATGATATTTTACTTACTACATATGAGAAGATATCCAAACATATTGGATTCATTGTTGCGGCACTGGAAGATCTCAAGTTATGTATTCATCAGGGAGAGAAAATACGCGCTGCACTCTTTTTCCCTTGACCATGGTTTTGTCCCACATTGGGTTTTCCTGGTAAGGTTTTTAATGAGGCAGCATATCGAGCGTATTACGAAGAATGTTGTACTCTTTTCCTTTCATTAGGTTTTTATCCCACAGGGTTTTTCCTAATAAGGTTTTAACGAGGCACAGTCTTCGATAATGGACATCCAAGGGGGAGTGTTATGAAATATCGTGTGGATGACCATTATGCTCCTTATATCATTCCGGAATATTCTAGATATATGGTTTAATCTTATCTAAACATATTTGTGAATGTCCATCTTGTATCACTCTAGAACTTTCTAGAGTTTAGAGTTTATTATTCTCCAAGCAAACTCTATCAATTATTCTAATATATATATATATATATATATATATACCTCCATCATATGAAGTACAAGTAGAATACACATTTCAATTCCCTCTCAATCTTTATATTTCTCCTTATTTTACAACATAATTTATGTTGACAATTACTAGAATATGCCAATTTAAATACTCTACTCGAAGAAAACAATTAAACAAACATCATCCTAATCACAACATTTTTTAAAATCCATTTGACACTAAACACGACAAAACCTGCGTTTGTATACTTCTTTTTTCCCCGGTGTAAGCCTCCGCATATTCCACCAATCCAATTCTTTGAGGAGAGAGAAAAGTTGACACTACAATGCCGGAATCAACGACCGCCATTGATTATGTAATGGAGAAAGCTTCAGGTCCTCACTTCTCTGGCCTTCGTCTCTCTCCTTCTTCTACTTCTTCACCTCGTGCTTCTGCTTCTGCCTCTGCCTTTTCTCCTTCTGCCTCCTTGTTAGCTGATTCCGATCTTCCTAATCAACCCTTTGTTATCGGTAATTTTCAATTTCATTTCTGCTTGATTTTTTTTTCTCTCTAATTGTTATAGAATTTGGTTATTTTGAGAAATTGTTTTTGTTGTTGAATGTTGATTTTCATTGTGTAGGAGTTTCTGGAGGTACGGCTTCGGGGAAGACGACGGTATGTGATATGATAATTCAACAACTTCATGATCATCGTGTTGTGCTTGTTAATCAGGTAATTAAGTTATTAATTAATTTAAGAGTTTATTTAATTCTTGAAAATTAATTGTGAGTAGGGTTTTGTGTGGAATTTGGATTGTTTGTTTTTCTTGATGATTAGTTTTGATAAATATCAGTAATCAATTATGTTGGTAGGATTCATTTTATCGGGGATTGAATGCTGAGGAGTTGCAATGTGTTCATGAGTATAACTTTGATCATCCTGGTAATGACCTCCTTATACCTCGTTTTGTGCTCGTTGTGTTGTAACTCATGGGCTCGGACTAGTTTTGGAATTATTTGTTGTTTGGCTATTATTTAAGGAATTACATTTTATTTTATCTAAAGTTTGTTGAAGTATTGGTGGCTGTTATGTAGATGCTTTTGACACCGAGCAGCTTCTTGAATGTGTTGAGAAGCTTCAATCAGGAAAACCTGTGCAAGTTCCAATATATGATTTCAAGACACATCAGAGACGCACAGATACTTTTAGGCAGGTACATGGATGTTTGTAGTTTCGGTTTTAATAATGTGCTAAGGTTTTGGTAGAAGTTAATGAAGGGATTTAATTTTTAGTCATATACCTATCAATCTTGTTTGGTCGCCATTTTATGCATTTATGGTGGAGATGCTAACTGAACCATGATAGGATTTCCAAAGATGTTGTATAACTTTGGAAGTTTGGAGTTATGAATGGTACTTATGAAAAGTGTTTGCTCTGAATATGTATGACTATGAAGTATGAACTGTAGCCTATATAGTTTTATTTATTTATTTTTTTTTTTTTAAAAAATGTCACATGATAACTGGAGCGGCGGCATTCAGCTTCATTATTAAAGTAAAGTCTTGGGATAATTCAGGTCTAATGTTATTTGAAGGAAGGAAAAACTGGTAAATTTTTCAATTTCTGAGTACGTTTAATGATTAACTATTCCAAGGTCATGAATTTTAGTTCATTTAACAGTCGTGATCATTTGATGAATTTGTGAATTTTTAATTTGCATTTGAGCTAACAACATTGGTAGCTGACACTATTTTAGTGTATTTCCTATTGTTGGTTTAACTAGGATACATATTAGTGGGGTTATTTGTGTTGAACTCTCCAAATTAGATCAAATAAATCTCCAAATTTATTTGGGTAAAAATGAGTAACAATTACTCCTATTCCAATGCAAATGGAATCATTTTTCAATACTTCAAAACATAGTTATGTAGAATTTGTTTAAATTCATCTCAATTTTTAATTTCCATATATGTATTTTTGATCATTTTTTGTAATATCTAGCTTGGGATATTTTAATTAATATATTGTGCATGGGAAACTTGCAAAAAGCAAATTGGACCAATAGAAAATAATCGAGGAGTATTTTTTGGGTAGTAAGTATTATGTAGTTAGGCGTACGACTCTTAAACAAAAATGTTCCAACACTTCCCTGATTTTGCCCCTTGATGAACTTCATGTTAACAATCTGACAGGTGAATGCATCTGATGTTATCATCTTGGAAGGTATTTTGGTATTTCATGATTCACGTGTCAGAAACTTAATGAACATGAAGATATTCGTGGATACAGGTGTATTTTTTTTACCCTAATATTGGATTCGTTATAGTTGAAACCTATTTACTCTTTGATCCTGAAATAGTTATACCATTCCCTTAAGTTGTAATTTTTTTTAATTTAGATTGCTTTTTTATTACGTCTTTTATTGGTTCCTTTGTGTGAACCATGTGTTTTTCATGTAGATGCTGATGTGAGGCTTGCACGTAGAATCAGGCGTGACACAGTTGAGAGGGGTAGGGACATAAACTCTGTTCTTGAGCAGGCAAGATGTTTACTTTGATCTTATCATTTATCAGTATTGGTGGTACATTTTTGGACAATAGAGTTCCCTTCTGGTGAATCCTCTGGTAGGACTGCCCTGTCAATCCTGTGGGCGGTAATGTTACAATACTGGTGCTGCGAATGCATCCATGCTACAGGAAATTTATTGGACATATTAATAGATCGTCATGTAAATGATGCATAATATTTTTGTTTGGCTTATTCTATTCATAGTTTATTTTCTGTTTCTTGTTATGTTGGTACATTTCATTTGCTTTTATCATGCTAATAAATGCCCTTTGCTTGCAGTATGCGAAGTTTGTCAAGCCTGCTTTTGATGATTTCGTTCTGCCATCAAAGAAATATGCCGATGTTATCATTCCAAGAGGAGGTGACAATCATGTTGCAATTGATTTAATTGTTCAGCACATTAGCACAAAGCTTGGTCAGCATGATCTGTGCAAAATATATCCCAATGTCTATGTCATTCAATCAACTTTCCAGGTAGACCTTACTTTATTCCTTAAACATTTCATTTTCATGCTTACCAATAAATAACTTTAATTAAATTTGAAGTCCTAATGTCTAGTTTGTGGAATTCCATGATAGCTAATCGTAATTTGAAATCTTAAAGCTTGTGACTAATGCATTTTGTATCTGTATGATGAGTTAGTGATGATATAACTAGCGTGTATAAGTTTCGGGTGGCTGTATTGTTTTTATTTCTAGTTTTTCCCTTGTCAACTGTCTGCTACTCCCTTTGTTTCTTTTTTATGTTCTTGTTTGAAATCTTGCAACCACAAGTTAAAGAAACTTTCTTATAAAATCTTTACAATATATAACAAAATCATAGTCATGTTGGGGTGTTGTTTGATTATATTAATGAGTGCTTTAAGAATATCAGATTTTATAATTTCTACTAAATATGTAATTGGAGCTATTATTGGTTTTAGTCAAATTGAAAACATAAAGAGGGGGTATTAACTGTCCTTTGTTTTTTGGAAATGAAAGATTTCATTCATGCTTACCAATGGATATCTTTGAACATTGATATCTTCAACTATCATTATGTAAAAATTATAAAAAAAAAAACAACTTAAATTTTGAAAACAAGATACCACATGACCGTGTTTTTTCTTAGGAATAAATCATAAAAAGTTGTGTAGTCTGTGAATAGTTTAAATTTTTAAGTGTTCAGTTCATCTAAAAAAGAAAGAGGAAGTGTATAATACCCCACGGTCCCACACTCCCAGCATCCCACACTATTAGGCTACATTTCTATTTGCGTACATCCCAAATTAGTAGGCTACTCTTCATACATAGGACATTAAATTATTAATTGCTTCCTTTGTTTTGTTTTTTTTTTTAAAAAAAATATTTTGGTTGGGCACGGGATTTAAGAAAAAGTGTAAAAGATGGAGTACGTCAAAAGCGCCCATGTGAAAAAAACAAATGAGAGATAAAAGAGGTGGGGTAATAATGGTTGTTATCATATGTGAACACAGGTAGTTAGGGAATTCTGTGTGAACACAACCAAAAAGTGAAAAAAGCATTCCATATAGGGAAATGGTGCAATTAATATGTAACATGCCAAAACAGAGGAAGTATCTCGTAAAAAATATCTTTTGTAGAAGCACATAAGTAATCAACTATTGACTCATAGCATTTTTGCTTTTAAGGTTTCTTTCTAAATTATATTAAACTTTAAGCTTGCTTTGCCATAATAAAACCTATAGCTGAATGGAAAACTTTTGCCTTTTGATTTTAAAGATTAAGGGTTTCATTTATTTTTTCAATTTTTACATAATTTTAAAATATTTTTCTAGTAAAATCACTCATTATTCCTAAATCCTGAATTCTTAGTTTTTCTTCTTGAATTTTTTTTTTTTTTTTTTTTTCATCACCAATATTTTCCTTTCGGCCTTTGTAATATGTAGTCTGCAACAAAATTTACCAGGGGTGCATTTTACATCAAGCTGTGTACTGTAAAAGATACATAGAGATTTTCTTGCATCGGATTTAATGCAAACTTTTTTGTACACTGATTATGCTGAAATATGTTCCAGATTCGGGGCATGCATACGCTCATTCGAGACCAAGAAATATCAAAGCATGATTTTGTTTTCTATTCAGATCGGCTAATTCGCCTGGTAATCTGCTCTGTGGCTGTCTGTAATATAGATTTACTGTAATCCAAATAGTCTTATTGAGTCTTTTACCAAGATAAGTACAAATTCATTTATATATCAGGTAGTGGAGCATGGTCTTGGCCACTTGCCATTCACTGAGAAGCAAGTAATGACTCCCACAGGTGTGTTGCTTAGTACCAACATTAGTACAAATTCGTTTTAATATTAGTCATAGCTTGAGGTGTAACAAATATGTTTGTAGTTTTCAAGATTTCACCCCACCCTGCTTATTTTTGCTCCCAGTCAATCAGGACTTTAAATCACTTGCTGGCAAAACGACCATTCCATTGCAATTTAGGTGGTGGTTTGAGTTAGTTGCTAGCAAGGAGCAGCTCATGATGAACAATTATCTCAAAATTTTATATTATTACATGAAAACTGATGGTATAGTCTTGGAGTAAGAACTCTAAAAATCTTAATTGGGCTGCTTGTCATTAAGTGTTATTTGGTGGAAGAGAACGAAAACCAAGTCACCAACAAAGGCTTTCAAGACAATTACCAAGTATATTTGATTGTTGGTCAAAATGCTGTTTGGTGCTGCGAAGGTTGAACTAAATTGCACTCTAATTTATTATACCAGTTAGCTTATTTTGCCTTTTTTTTTTCCAGGGTCAGTGTATACTGGAGTGGATTTTTGCAAAAAATTGTGTGGGGTATCTATTGTTAGAAGGTGAGCGTGCTACAGGAATTTGATAAATGGGACATCTATGGATACATAACCAATGATCTCGTGATTGTTTTTATGAGGCATTCTTGTTTTATAATTTTATAGTTTTGCCTTCATTATCTTTCTTTATGTTTTGAATGAAGTGTGATGTCTGAATGCTTGTGATATAAATATAGCTGAATATAGTGCCAAAGTAGTATTAGTTAATAGTTTTCTGGCATCATCATAACAATATATTATTCGTTTTCTTAATGCTTTATGGTAGTTAGCTCACTAAAACTCTGCCTGTTGTAATATTTTAACGTTTATCTCATATTTCTTACTGATTTGAAGCAATTTTATTGCTGTCAATGCCTAATCTTTCTTTAGTGCAATGTCTGTCATTGCTTGCATCATGATCACTTCCACTTTTTTTCTTTTCTATATTTTCCTCTTACACATATTGACTATTTAAAAACTGTAGTGGTGAAAGCATGGAAAATGCATTACGTGCATGTTGCAAGGGAATAAAGATTGGGAAGATACTTATACATCGAGATGGAGACGATGGGCAGCAGGTTTTCATATTTAATTGCTGTTTAATGATTTTGTTTATCTCTTTCTTCTAGCTATAACTCTAACAACAGCTTTATTTTGATTGCACAGCTTATATATGAGAAACTCCCGAAGGATATATCAGAACGGCATGTTTTGCTTTTAGATCCTGTCCTTGCTACAGGTATTATTATGTATTGTATATACTGCTTTGTTTCCAAGAACCAGATATTGATGTCAATTAGCTGTGCATCTTTAGCCGTGCAACCTATTTCTTAAAATTGAAAAGTAGGATGTCATTCTATAATTTGCATTTTCATGTGAGAAAATTATGTTGCCAAACACTGCTTTTGGGTGAAATAAACTATTCCTGCTGTTGTTTGGACCACTTTCCAAGTAGAATTAAAGTGCTAATAATTAGCTTAATTGAGTTCTTTTTTGGAAAAAATAAAAAGAAAAGAAAATTGTACTAAATGCAATTTCAGAATTTTTCCTGTTGTGAGTTTGAGACTATATTTTGTAATACAGGAAATGCTTCACTTACTACACTGCTCATAAAATATCTGAAGATGCTATTACCTTTTGCTGTATTCATTGTAATTTGTGGTGATGCTTGATCAAGTAAATATGTTTTACGCTGTAGATTACTTTGCTAAGCTGTATTCTGTGGACCTTTTCCCTGGCTCAAATTTCACAGGATGAGTAGTTATATTGACATGTTAGTGAATACTTTATGCTTTCTGTTGTGTTTTCGCTGAGTCAAAATTGTTTATTGTTACCTGTAAGCTCTTGTCGAACATGGCCTTGGTTTGTTGTTCTAACATTAGAACTCACTGATCAATTGAATTTTTGAAGGTAATTCTGCTTGCCAAGCAATTGAGTTGCTTATACAGAAGGGAGTTCCTGAAGCCCATATTATTTTCCTGAACCTTATTTCCGTAAGTTTACTATAACAGCGACTATAACCTTTGGCTCTGGAATAATGCACTAATACTTTACATTTGAATTGGTAAACTGTAGGCACCTGAAGGTGTTCATTGTGTTTGCAAGCGGTACCCATCCTTGAAGATTGTCACTTCAGAGATTGATGTTGCATTGAATGAAGAATATCGTGTCATACCTGGCTTGGGAGAATTTGGGGATCGTTATTTTGGTACTGATGATTAAAGATGCAGGGCTACGGAAGTTTATTAGTTCTGCTGATACACAATTGCTGATTGAACTCTATTGAGATATTAGGATATATTTGATGTACAAATGTGTTTGGATATGCTAGTAAATACTTAAATTGTATTCCGAATGTAACTTTGAAAAAGCATTACCGTGTTGCCAAATGGTTGATGCTGCTTTCTTATTGAAGTGCTGAGTTTTCTTGTTGATATGAGGTAGCAGTCTAATCAAATTTCTGCATGTTATGAGAGTGAAGAAGACCATTCAACTTAATGAGTGGTAGTCTAGATGCAGTATACATGAATTATACTTTAGTCAGGAAAAAGAAAAATCTCAAGGATCGACTAAGACGCCCCATCACTGAATACTGATCCCCGGTTGAACTAGGTTCTGGATTTGCTGAACTTGATACTGCTCTATTTTGTATAATATGCACGTTCTGAATCACGGATTAACTTTGCGTTTAACCATGATAATTTACTGTTTGGTTACTATCTTGATAGAACCAACATAGATGTATAATTAACCTCGTTAAGAGGCTGAGAGGTTAATTGAGCTAGACCAACGGTGCAACCCCCAACTGTTTGTTTATTATCGTTCCTGCCTCTTTCTAAATAGAACCCATTTTCCTTTTAAGACCCCATTAGCATATCCACCATGTAATTCTACCAATACTAACACGTAAAAATATTAGAGGGGGATGTTGTGTAGTAGTTCCATACTTCCATTTGGGTGGGGGGGAAGATGACTAAATATAGTTCCTGCAAAATTCCAGTGTTGTTCTCTAGTAACATTTGGGTGGGGGATGTTGTGTTAGTCCTTCCAATCCAAAGAGTCAATATGCAACAAAAAAAATGTGAAAGTCTATTTCCTTTTACAATATCTAAGGTTAGTTAAGAAAGGAGGTTAGAGTTATTGACCGGTTTTTCGGCTTCTAAGCTTGAGGCTAGGGGTTCAACCTTACTAAACTTATTTATTGGTCTTCTTACCATTTTTTTTTTAAAAAAGAGAAAAATCTAAGCTAAATAGCCAATATGAAATATGTATCATGTCCTCTTTTTACAATGTGTAACAAGCACGCCTTGTGCCTTAAGATTTACTAATCCGGCAATTCCCTTTATCAAAAGTTTTGCAACTGAAGAGTTTTTATTTTTGTATGGGCTATCTAAAGCCTATATTTTAGCCGTAGTAAAAAAAAAAATAAATAAATAAATAAAATTATGAGAATGATATTGTCAAACTTGATAGAATTTTACTTTTAACTATTCATTTTAACAAAATATTTATATGAAAACATTAAAAATAGTAATAGGATCGTATAAGGGTCTGTTCACATTTACTGAACTGAGCTGAACTGAACTGAACTGATTGGAGCTGAACTGAACTGAACTAAACTGATTGGAGCTTAACTGAACTGAACTGAACTGAACTGAATTGAGCTGAAATGAATATTTTATGAGAGAGGCAAATTAGAAGCTGAACTGAACTGAACTGAACTGAACTGATTGAAGCTGAACTGAACTGAACTGAACTGATTGGAGCTGAACTGAACTGAACTGAAATGAAATTAAGTAAATATGAACAGGCCCTAAGTATTAAATGCATTTCTTAACGTGACATGAGTTTACTACAAATATACGCATTGATCAATGTGATTTATTTTCTTTGTTAAGCATCATCTATGCAACCTTAGGTTCTGTTTATTGGAGTAAAGAGAGGAAAGGAAGTTGTCCATTCAGCCATTGCACTTTGTCCCAGTCAGGCGGCGGGTATTCAAGTTGAGATATCATGTAATACTCCCGCCCGACCGAGCACAAGTGGTCGTCAGCATACCCAAATGACTCTTTCTCTTGCTTTGCAACACCCATGACTAATGGGACATTTATATGGGCACTTATTTTTTTTTATTATAGCTTGATCTCTTGAACTCCATCTCTTCATTTACTTTATTGATTATTACAATCTCTTGGTGGAAAAAATAAAAGACACATATACACGCATAAAAAAGCTAAACATATTCCTCTTCTTTTGGGCATAAGTTTATGTGAACATCTCATTTAAAAGTGCGTTTGTTTGAGAGTGTTGTGTAAACCTTAGAAAACATGCTAACGAATACCCTTTAATCAATTTTCGTGTTTATATTATCATTTTTAGCCTTGAAAAACCCATTTATTTACAACTATTCGGAAACTTTGACAGCGCAACGGTTGGAATTATTTTCAATGGTTACACGATGGGTATTGGTCAAAAGATGTGCTCAAAAATTAATTTACGGGAAGAATTATTATATTCACATACATTTTCTTAGGAGTAGTCCCAAAGATGACCCCGGGTAGAAGGTCATCCGTGGTTGGTATTGGCTGAAATTTTGGGAATTACACATATTAGGCTTCATTTTCAACAGTTCTAGTCATATTTGTAAACTATGATTACATCTTTGAGCTGTTTTTTGGTGAGAATGATTGGGTGTATCATGAGAAAGCTCATTTACATAACTTAGTTTATTGAAGGAAGGTCCATTCTAAATTAAGTATTTTCTTGATTATGTTTAATTATCATGTGGTTTAATATCTAGTAATCTTCTTGACATATATGTTTTGAGATTTTTTGATAAATGAATGTTATATACAGAGTATTGTTTTTGTCAATAAGGTTTAGTACTACTTCCGTTTCATATTTTTTGCAACTTTGACATATTATTTTTAAGAGATTAAATATTCAAAAAGTTGCAAAAAATATGAAACGGAGGTATTAATTAAAATGATTATTAGAATAAGGGCTTATATATAATCCATGTTATATATATGTGACATACAATGCAAGATGCGATTATCTCTTTTCTTGGTTCTATACTTGTGGTTTGGACTTAATAGTTAGAGATACCCTAACTGGTTTCTATTACAAATTTGTTGGAGACTTGAAGCAACTTATTATTATTCATTATGAAGAAAACTGTTAGGCACTTGTATGTTGTTAGATAATTCATTAATTCTATTGTTTACATGCTCATATGTTGTTGGATAATTCATGATTAATCATGACGTCTTAAGAGTGTATATACTTCTATGTATTGCCAAGATTTTGTGTTGCGTATGATTTCAAAGTGTATTACTTCTACTGCATATATGCGATTTTGGATTTGCTTTTTAGCAAATGATTCCATATTCCATGATTTGTATGTGAGTATTGGATTAATTTCATATTTTACGCTAATCCTTATCCTTTACTAAAAATTATTTTTGAATGTCTGTGCATTATATTCTCGCCATGTTTAAGTGACAAGTGATTGACTATGCATATATATTAAAGAGGTTATGTTTCACAACTTGATCTAAGAGGAATAAGAGGCATTAATTATAGATTTCTCTTTTATTTGATGCAAAGCATAAAAATAACTAATCATGCTAAAGACTATTATGTGTTTGTCTTACTTTTTCGTGTCTTGCTCTAAGTGTATGGAGTATTGCCTTAACTTAGTAAGTTGTGGTGAGTGACTTTACGTACCTTGGAAGAAAACATTGAGAAGTTGTTAATGTCTAATTGCTTATTACTAGAGTTTTACAACCTTTTCTTAAGGATTACATTTCTTGATATTTCTTCCTAACGATTTCATTTCAAAATAGAGTTTGCTTCGAGTGAAAACAATAGGACCCTGCCGAAGGTCCTGTGAAGTGGATGAAGACTGGGCTCGGTCCAAGTGATGTTGGGCCGAGGATTTCTTGCATAGCAAACACACATAAACTAGCTCCGGGGGTGTGTCGAGGAAGGCCCCTCTGATGCTGAAGTCAGTACAATGTAGAGAAAGAAAGTGATATGCAAGAGTATTAATTGCTTGAGGCTATTTGTGAATGAATGCAATATGGGAGAAGTGAAGGCTTTTATACCTTAGCACAATAAGGAGAAATGGGCTTGAACCCAAGTTGGCTGACCATGTTGACTGGACCCTTGACTTGACTTGGCATGGATTGAAGAATTGAATCTTTGTGTAACACCCCCAAATTACTCTCCAATAATAATTATTACAAAACCTGATTTAAGAGAGTAACTTAGGAGCATTATCGCCTGTAGGCGTCGCTCGAAGTGCGCCTACGTTAAAAGCATGTATGAATATGCTTGGCACTCATAGGAAGTGGGAATTGATATAATACGATTAGGGACAAGGAAAGTAGGGAGCCGCCAACAAGTTTTTTAAGGAACTTGTAAACCATTCACGGATCATAAAAGGCAACCACGATAAAGGGACAACGAAGGAAACAACGATTGACCCGTGAAGGTTACACCCCATTCATAATCCATGAGATTACTAACTCCATATGGTTCGGAACCACGAAAGGAGGATCGGGGATGATGATACGAAGTGAGTCATGGAGTCACATTCGCTCGTATTGGCCTCTACTCGATTCTTATAATGAAAATTGATTCCTGCGATCTTAAAGGCATACAAACAAAATATTCAATTTGCTCCAAACTATTATTTAGCTAAATTGGTTGAATATTAATGCAACACATAATTCTATAAAATTTGTGATCACTTGAATTAAACAATAAGATTGAAAAGGAACCTAAACCGGTTGTCCAAATTATCTTATTAGGCGTGATTTTCAATTACATATTTCCTTTATCATGCAATATGGTGATCATAATAACAATAGAATAAACATTAATATTGGAAGCAATTTAACAATAATTCTAACAATATAAAATCGCTAGAAAAATAATAAAAATAAAAGGAACATAATTCTTACTTTGATTCTGTTTGCTTGCAACTACAAAATAGTAAACGAGTTAGTAACTTCAAGGAAATAATAATAAAATAATAATTAAATTAAATTAAATAGAATTGATTTGGGGCCAAACCCTCAATCAGTTCTACTTTTCACGCCTTGGCTTAAGGACAAAACCACGAGTAAAGTATGGACTCCTAGAAGTGCTTGAAGAAGGAATTTTGAAAGAATAAGAGTAGGCTAGTGTTTAGGCTAGAGCATAGAAGAGAGAGAAAATATAGAGAATTAATTGATGCCCCGTACATCAGAAATGAGGGGGTATTTATAGAAAAAATGTGCTGAGGGAACACACGGAACCCTAAAATTATAAAAACCCTAAAAAAGTATACCGTGACACGACATTGTGTACCGTGACAAGGGAAATCCCACTGTCAGACGGGAAACATTACCGTGACACGGTACATATTTGCGTGATGCGGGACATATTTAGTGAACGGGGGGAGAAAATGCGTTAAGGGTTTACGCGGAAAAGACACGGAAACCCCCGTGTGACAGCAAATGTCCCGTGACACGGGAGATTTCAGTCCGTTTTTCCGTCTATATTCATTTTAAACCCTAATTTCGTTCATCATTTTAAGTACCAATTGATAATTTTGGGCCATTTTCTGATTTATTATTATTTGGGCTAAAATAAGTAAATAAAATAAATAAAAAGATTTGGGCCAAAATAAATAATAATAAAACAAAAAATGTTTGGGCTAAAATTAAATAATAAAACAGTAAAATAAGTTTGGGCTGAAATTAAAACTATGCTTTGACCAAACATTAAGATTGATACATGGACTATTCAAAAATACGAATTTAATTTAACACAATTTTTTAAGCACTATCGGGATTAAATACTGTACCCGACCAATAATGGCAATGAAAGGTTGTTCATCATCGGGTTTGGTTTTGGGGAGACATTTTTAGGTGTCTACACCGCCACGTGATTACGTAAGACATTTCAAAACAGAGACTTGCAGTGGAGAAAATACATACTTAACTTTATATATTGATAATAATAGTAATAATAGCTTCCAAAATTGAACCATATGAGCACTCTTCATACAAAACGTCAACCATGAAACCTAGACTACATGATTATCGCCCTTCATCCCCAATGCCACATTTAGATCATGTCGAGTCATCATCACCTATCTACTTATCATAATGATAAGTAGGATCAAGCCAAAACAAAAGAGAAATACATATTAGCAAAACGCTAAGTACATACCAATACTAGATACGTAAAATCAAGTTATTATTTAATTAAACATGCTTTCGTAAGATTTAGCATTTATAAATAACATTTATTCAAACCTTCCATAAATAGGAATTTCACATTAAGAAACATTTAGAAACATTCCAAAAATTATCAACATTTTAAAATCAACGACTTTCCCAAAATAGATTCCAATAGAAATGGAAGATCAATATTTTCGTAAACCATTTTTCCACCTAAGTGTGCAAACCCCAAGCTAGTAACTCCTTACATAGTGCTATCAAGGGGAAAGACTAGGTCATACATAGTCCATAGTCTTCAATTTTATCTCCACATAGTGGGAGTCATAAAAATCCAATATATGTTTTTGATAAATCAACCTTCCAATTCCCATGCATGGGATTTAAACAACATTTGCTCTTTAAAATGAATTTGAAATTCAACTATGTGTATAAATAACTTTTAGAACATTGAAACTAAATTATTTCCAAAGATCAAATAATAAAACATTTTACAATATTTATTTCGTAAACATTCATAAATCCTCTGTTCAACATTCAAACATAATTCATCATTCAAAGCACAAAACACATTTCTATAAAATCACATATTTAAAGATCTAGCCACGAGTTGTACCTTGATCTTTACAACTATTCCACCTAGATTTACAATCACGAACTATCTCCTAAATAAACATTATATGGAGTATTTTAAATAATAATCAAATTTGACTAACCGCAAAACAATATAAAGTAGCAAAGCTCACGGGAAGGTTCACGTTAAAAAGGAGTCAGATCTTGCAGAAGCCATATCTCATAGTATATAACTCTGAATTGGGTGATTCTTGAGCTTAACCTCAAGGATTTTTTGAGAGGAACAACTTTGTCTCAACTACAAAAGGCTAAAAATGGTCATAAGTTGTTGAAAAATGGCATGGAACATAAACGGGGTGAAGTAGTACGAAAATGGGAGGAAGAAAGAAGAAAAGAAGGATGAAGCTTTAAGAAGGCAAGATACTTTTGGATTAAAATGGCTGAACTTTGGTTCTATTTATAGAATTTGAGAACTTGGGGATCAAGTATTCAAGCTTGTAGAGGAAGTTTATGAGGTCATGCTATTGACATCATGTATGATGTCATCAACTTGGAGGTCAAGTATTCAAGCTTGTAAAGGAAGTTTGTGACTTTGGTCATGCTTTAGGAGTAAGAAATAGACTTAGGTCCTTTGACTTGGAGCAAAGAAATACTCAAAGTAGAAAAATCTTATTTTCGGCTACTAAATTCCCGGCTTGCATATCAAAATCTTTTATAAAACATAATTTTAACCAAATGATTTTCGTAAATAAAACTAAATAAAATTCTTTTATGTCACTTTAAAACATAATAATATGTATTATTAATAAACTATGACGTATTCAAGTCAAAACATTATTAATATTTCATAAAACGGGTTTAAAAATACGGGGTATTACACTTTGACCTTGAGCTTTAATTGAATCATTTATGGACTGGCCCAATTAAGCTAAATTGGACCCAAACAACTTGCCCACCAAACCCGATTTGGAAGAGTGACGGGTCGGATTTTCTCTCCATTTCTTTTTCTCCTCCTCCTCGCTATCCTCAAGCGGGGGCAAGTCGTCGCTGCTCTCAGAGGTAGAGGCGGAGCTGTCGCTCTCCGTCTCCTCCTCATTGTGGGTCAAAGGAGCTGAGACGGCCTCATCGCCCCCTTGGTCGCACTCTTCCAAAAAGGAATTTGCGGAAGTTGAAGGGGCACGCGGAGGGGATCTCTCTAGAGCCGTCTGGTTTCTCTAACCAGACGTTTCTCCCTCAGGCGTTTGGCCGGTTGAACCCTCGCTTCTATAGTTCGGATCGGTGGCCGTCTGCATAGTCCGAGCCATTGTGTCCTGCACAGACACATAAATGGTCGGAATCCAAGGCAAAGGGTGGTCCCAACACCCCGAGACGGCACTCCCAGTCCTAGACTCAGCCGTCCCTGGTGACCGGCTGGACTCTAACCTAGGCTGTGTCGTGTGTGTTGGTGATGCATCCATTTATTGCAAGAAATATGTACAAGCGATGAAACAAGAAAAAGAGCTGAGAGAGGCAGAGACGGTACCTTTAGATGTGATATCTGAAGATAGACGGGTCCGGCTGGGTTGACGAAGAACGAGCTTTCTTACTTGCGCCTGACTCAAACGGATGACTTCTGCTCTCTCAAAGTTGTTTCTCTAGAAAATTTTTGTAAACGTACAATATTATGAGGGTAAACGACTATATATAGAGGGTAAATACAGGGGCATTCCCGTAATTTACTCGGAAGGCGAACGGTTACTCTTTGATGGTAAAATTACCACCAATCGGAGCGTGACACGTGTCACAGATGCCACGTGGCGTGCCACGTCACATTTGTGAGGGGCAAATGTTTAGGGTAATTTTACCCCGCCACGTGGTCCAATCAGAGGATAACACGTGTCAGCCTCAGGATGGCCCAAAGTGGACCAATCCCTGCCTAATAAAAAATGGAGGGAAGTAAATGATTTAATTAAATCAAAAGATTTAAATTTTAAACAGTCATTAAGGAAATAACTGTCATTTGGATAATAATTAAGGAAGTTGAACGGATAATGGGTAGTTAATTTGGAGGGAATGTGTTTTAACGGTTACTTAATGAAGGATTAAAGAGATATTAAGAGCGGACTCCCAGAATTCCAATTTCTGGAAATATTAACCCCATTTCGAACTCTCTTTCTTCATTTCTTCACAAATTCACACTCCAAACTCGCACAAACCCTTAATTTCGTCTTTAAAACTTCGCTAATTCCCCAAGAACTGGGCTTCAAAACTGAAATTTGACATTCTGAACTGGTAGATCGACAAATTTCGCTTCAATTCAAGGTAATTTTCTTCGAATTTGATTCGGTTTTCTTTGATTTTCGAAGTACCCTTTGTTTTTTCTGATTTTCTTTCGAATTTCCGGCGACCCAAAACATGGTTGAGGCCGAGCTCGTGGCCGCGTTAGGCATCTGAGGGACAAAATCACCAACCAGGGTGCTGAGAACCCTCAGCCGGCTCGGGAAGAAGGAATCCCCGTCGTACCCTTGAATACAGTGCCTCCCCGTGAAACGGAGGAGATGAGTACCTCTGATCAGGACGAGGCTCTGGTCGCCGTGTTGTGGGACCTGATCCCCGGGGCCGTCGAATGGGTAGACTTCGTAGCAAACTACGGCTTGATGACGAACCTCCCATATCCCTGGTGGGTCAGGAATGGGGCAGATTATCGTTTCGCCGAACAAGTGGAGCTAGTTTTTGGCATTTTAGAAGAAGACGGGTATTGATGCCGAATGCCTGTTGAGACTGACAGAATTCACCGTCCACCCCCAGGCTATGTGGGGGTGTACACTTGGAAACTGCAGTACGGGCTTCGATACTCCCTGCCTCCCTTTGTGAGGTACCTACTAATTAAATACCGAATATCTCTATGTTAATTGACATCGGTCAGCATCCGAAGGGTGATGACCTATCTTTGGGTGTGCTTGTTTTATGGCTTTTAGCCGAACTTGCACTGTTTTAAGAAATTGCACAGGCTAGTGTCGAATACTCAAAGTGGGTATGGCTAGCATGGGATCGGGAGGTGGCGTATTGAAAGCCTCCCGAGGTACCTGACCGTCTAGCCGAACAAAAGTTCGGACAAGGAATGGCGAGGCCAATGGATCCGGGTCAGAGCTGCTTCGGATCCTGAACACCCGAACTTTTTCGGTGCCCCTCGGTACCTATCCATGCTTGATCCTAACATAGAGGATCGGCCCTAAAGATCCTGATGCTGCCAACCATCTCGATTATGGCCAGCTGAAGATCTTCGGGAAGAAAGACAATCCCGTGGGGACTTGCTAATTGAAGCATGTGTCGGAGAAGTGGCTGCAGGACTCTTTTTATGCGTTTCAAGAACACTTTCTTGCTGCTATCGGCCTCAGCTGAAAGTACAGAGACTATAAGTATCTTCGGCTAGGGCCGATTGATTTAGCTTTCTTGTCTTTTTAATTTAGTACTTCTTTAGCTTTTTCTTTAGCGTACTAACGGCTTGAGTTTTTGTCTTTCAGTGCTGCACGAGAGCGATGTCCAGATTGACTACAGGCGTATAGGGATCACCACCGAAAGAGTTGTGACTAATTACGCGCCGCGAATCACTGATCTCAAGGACCGCCCTCTGCACATTCACTCGAACGGGTTTTAGATCTGCCCCGCCTCGGATTACCTAAATCAAAAGCCTTGATGGGAAAAGAAAGATCTATTTCTTTGCTTATCCGCCGAAGAGGAAGAGGCTGCCAAGACTGCTGCTGAAGTCGCCAGGGTAGTCAGGGCTTTTGAAGGCGGGGAAGGAACTTCTGGATCTGCAAGAGTACAAGCTGCTGTCGCTGAAGACGAGTCTTTGCCGAAAGCTTCGGTGAGCTCTTCTAAGTTTGACTTAGCAATTTTTCTTTTGAATTTTATTCTAACTTCTTGCCCCCCCTTCTTTTTTTGAGCAGTCTGACGAAGTAGACGGTGTGAAAAGAAAAGAGGGAAAAGGTCTTGTTCGCCCAAAATATTTATCTGAGAGCTCTTCGGACTCAGAGGACGACATGGACCTGATCTTAGTTGGGCCGCCGAGAAAGAAAAGGGCGGTGGTCCGACCCGGGGGTTTCAACCTAGCAAGGCCAACTGCTGGGATTCCATCAGAGAGCCCGAAGACCGGGCTCCGCCGAGGATTCCTACGGGGAGCCCGTCAAAGACTCCTCCTCCTCCGCCTCTAGTCACTCAGGACGTGGAGGTAAATCAAAAGACTTCTGACCAGATGGAGAAGGGTTAGCCTAGAGAGCTAAAGGAAGGTGCCCCTAGGGTCCCACCATCATCGGCACAACAGGGGCGTTTGCTTAAGCCATAGAAAGGGAAGTCGATGCTCTGCTGGGACACCAGCCCGAAGTCACTGTTGAAGACCTCGGGGAGCAATGGAGGAGGATGAATCTGAACCTGATGAGAATGCCAATGTTGAGGCTCCCTCATCTTCAATCCCCTCCTTCCGGACTTTCCAGTCTAGAGAAATGGGGTTTGCTGCCTCCGTCCCTATTCCCTCAGCTATACAAAATGTTAATGGGGAAGGTTTAGGGCCTGTTCTTATTGACTGAAATCAGCTGAACTGAACTGAACTTAGTAATTAGTGATTTTTAACTACGGATTAGTGATCTTTGATTATTTATTGATTATTTATTACTATACATATGTGTATATACATATGTACATATTAAAATATTTATGAAAAATATACTTTATAATTATAATATTTATGGAAAATATATTATAAACATGAAACCCCAAAACATTTTAAACACATATACTATATAATTTAAAAATAAAATAGTATTATGACAGAACACAAAACACTTTGTTGTTTAATTTTTTTTTAAAAAAAATAAAATAAAAAAAATTACATTTTCAGTTGCAAATAATCATTGCTTGTTGTACTCTACACAATTCTATTCGTTTACATGAACTAGAGATTCCATTCACGCACCAAGTTGAAGTCATGGAGCGAAGAAAAGATCATACTATGTACGGTCCTAACAGAAAATCAGCTATGGATATTGTATGACAAGAAATAACTGATCAGATATGGGAGTCAGTTCAGAGGAATGCCGAGGTAATGGAGGAGCTTGGTGGACAAGAAGAAGACAAAGAACTAACCGATTATGAAAATTAGTTTAAGTTGTGTAGTACTCTAATTTTCTCAATGAGTTTAACAGTAGAAATGTGTATCAAAAAAATAGAACCATTGAACAATGAATTGTATCAATATTATTATTATTATTATTATTATTATTATTATTATTACTATTATTATTATTATTATTACTATTATTGTTATTATTATTATTATTATTATTATTACTATTATTATTATTATTATTATTACTATTACTATTATTATTATTATTATTATTATTATTATTATTATTATTATTATTATTATTATTATTATTATTATTATTATTATTATTATTATTATTATTATTATTATTATTATTATTATTATTATTATTATTATTATTATTATTATTATTATTATTATTATTATTATTATTATTATTATTATTATTATTATTATTATTATTATCGTCGTTGTAATAAGAGCTTAAAAGAATGAAATTATGCTTTATATCATTAACAATATCATTAGACATAAACTGAACTGAACTGAACTGAGCTGAACTGAACTGAACTGAGCTGAACTGAACTAAACTGAACTGAACTGAAACTAATTTCAACATATGAGAACAGGCCCTTAGGGAAGAGGCTCTTGCCTTTTACGGAGATCTCTCCAACCCGTCCGAGGTGGAGAAAGCTAGAGAGTGGTCGCTCCAAGCCACGGCTGGAATAGGGGAACCCAGTTAAAGGGTTCCTAACCCAGCAGTAGAGAACCAACGGCTGCTGATGCAGATAACTCTAACCCTCTGCTTCAGTTTAAGTTTTTGTTTTTTTTTTTTTAAAAAAAAAATTCAACTGACTTGTTCCCCGGGCTCTCTCAGGTGGTGCAGAATCATACTCTTACTGTAGAGATGATAGACACCCTGTAGAATAAAGTTAAAGTGGCTGAAGCCGAGGCCAAGCTTGCTAAGCTGAAGATAGAGCCAAGCAGGTCGAGACCTCCTTCAGCATCTTCTGCAATGAGATGGAGAAGGACGTTCTCCCAATAATAGATTAGGGTGAGGCCTTGATCAATGAGTTCGTGGCTGTTGACATTGCAAGCCTCAAGGCTCGGATCGAGCAGAAGATAGCAGAAGAGATCAACACCCGAATGCTTGCTCGGGAGGAGAAGATCTGGCTGAAGGTTGAAGGCTTAGAGGCTGATGTTGATCGCCTAAAAAAGGCTGTTGAGAACAAGGATACCCAGCTGATCGAATCCAACACTCAGGTTGAAGCCCGGAATTAGAGGTTAATTAATCTGGAGGCCCAGCTGAATGACAAATAAACTGAGCTGTCTCAATCTCAAAATGTAGTGGGCTTGGTCCGCAACTAGCTTCAGACTCAAGGGGAAGAAGCTGGGAGGGTCGCGCTTCAGCTCAATGAGGCCCAGAAGAAGCTAGCCGATGCTGAAGTGCAGCTAAAGGTCAAGATCTACTCTCAGGAAGAGTATGACCTAAGCTATGACTATGGCTTCAATGTGGCTAGAAGGCTGGCCCACCATGCCAATCCTACTATCAGCTGGGACCAGTGTGAGATTTGGGCCTTGGATGCTAAGGACCCTCATATGGTCAGCCCTCATCAGGCTGAAATTGAGCTGATGATCAGGTTAGATGCTGTTGAGAAGAAAGAAGCTCTGGCCAGGAAGGAGGTTGAAAAAAAGGAGAAGGAGGCCAAGTCAAGGGCTCAGCCTGCCTCTTCTACAGCCGGAGCTGACGTTGAGAAAGAGAACAACAGCACTGTTTAGCCAGGTCCTCTGAAGTCTTGGAACTCGGGCATTCGTCTTCAGAATATTGCGGATCTACTTGTTCTTAAATTGCTAACTTGCCGCTTTTGAATGTTTTTTTCCTTGTCTGTTTTTGCTTCAGCTTGCCTTAATGTACAAACTTTTAGTTTTTGTCTTGTACGTATTTCGCCAGCTGTAATTTTCCGCTTGTGGGCGGCTGCCGATATTTGTTTTTATGCTCTGAAACTTTGAACTTATAGTAGCTCAAAATCCGAGCGTATTTTCATGAATATGATGCTTTTCCTTCCATTGCCTGCACATTTATCTTTTTATGAACTTTCGAAAATGCGCAAAAATTTTACTAAGTAAAAGGCTTCGGCCTGGGAGATTTTGGCTGAAGGTACTTTGCACTCGTATGCTTATTTCCCCCCAAAAATATGAAGACTTGGTCTTTATGTTTCTGAGATGACTTTTTGTCCTTTTTGTCCTTTCTGAGATGACTTGGTCTTCAGGTAATTTACTTTTTTGAGATGACTTTTAATGTTAACAAAATTTCTATTGTTTTGCGCTATTATCCTTGTTTTTCTGTCTATCTAAGAGAATGGACATCCGAGACACAGGGCCAACTTAAGGCAATGTCTCGGATAATAGCCCTCTAAGGTACAAGGCACAGTTAAGGTCATACCCCAGATTTCTCCATGGACTCGTTGCCTTGAATAACGTGTCTGCCCAAAGCATTTGCTTCGACTATAAGACTAACGCTCTAATTAAAGGCGAGCTTGAAAGCAGCCCGAAACCTGATGCCTTTTGAGGCGAAGGTTTGGATAGTGCTGAAGAAAGCTCTTAAAGAGTAGATAGAATAAGGAAAAAAGTGAAAGAATAAAATTTTGCGAATGTTTATAGAAATGGTGGCTCGGAGGCCTTTTTATTAATAACAAAAGATGCACTTACAAAGATTGCTCTGCCCCGAAGGGTTTACACATGGTATTTCTTAAGTACATCAGCATTCCAATGATTTTTCAGCTCTGTTCCATCCAAGAGCCAAAAACGGTATGTTCTAGGCTGAAGCTCATCGTAAATTTCATAAGGTCCCAGAGTTTCCCATGAATTCGGCTCTTCTGCACAGCTGGAGCATTCCGAAGGACAAGGTCTCCAATCTTGAGAGGCCTTGAATGAACTCTTTGATTGTAGAACTTGCTTATTCTTTGCTTATATGTAGCCATCTGTCTCGAGCTGAAGCTCTGACCTCCTCTAGGAAATCGAGGGACTCCTTCATGGGTAGTTCATTTTCAGCTGAGAAGTGGTGCACTCGAAGACTTTCAGCGCCAATTGCCAGTGGAAGGACGGCTTCGGCTCCATACACTTGCTCAAAAGGTGAATGGCCCATAGACTCTTTTTCGATTGTCCAAAGTGACCAGAGAGTTCCAGGAATTTCCTCTAGCCATTTGGACTTTTGAACGTCAACCCTCTTTTTGAGAGCGTTAAGAATCTGCTTGTTAACAGCTTCGGCTTGTCCGTTGCTTTGCGGATGACACAGTCCTGAGTAACCCAATTTGATGCCGAACTGATCAGTGTACAGCCTCAGTGGTAAATTATCAAATTGCCTTCCATGATCAAAGACAAACACCTTCAAGATGCCGAAGCGGGTGATAATATTCTGCCAGATGAACTTTCTGACAGTTTGCTCTATAATGTTCGAGGCTGCCTCGACCTCGATGCATTTGTTGAAATAGTTTATGCCGACTATCAGCCATTTCTTTTGATATTGAGCATTTGGAAAGGGACCCAGGAAAGCAGATTCAAGATCGGCTGAAGATCCCGGGCTGGCTGATGGATAACTGGTGCGAATTTTTGACATTTTTCGCATTTTCGGACCAGCTCCTTAGCATCAGAGATCATAATGGGCCAGTAATACCGTGTCCTTAATGCTTTATTGGCCAAACTTCTTACCCCGATGTGGTTCCCACAGATGCCAAGATGAATTTCTCGAAGGATGTAATCATCATCTGTTGGTCCCACGCATTTTAGCAACGGGGCTAAGAAAAAAATTTCAATAGCTCTCCCCTAAAGACAATAAACCTTGAGCTGTTCCGCTTCAGATTAGAGGGTAAAATCCGTCCTCGGGAATTTCTCCCCGAAGTTTGTAAGCTAGGATGGGAACCATCCATCTAGGTTCATAGTCGACGCTGCACACTTCTGGTGCTTCGTCGACACTTCTTTCTCGGCGCACTTTCACATATACAGATCGGTTCAGCTCGATTAGAGTTGAACTAGCAAGTTTGGAGAGTGCGTCGGCTTGAGCATTCTGATCCCTTGGGATCAGCTGAACTTCGAAAGTTCTCAGCTTCGCGATAATGGTCTTGATCATGGCGAGGTAGGCTATCTTTTAGGGATCTTTAACCTCATACTCTCCTCGGATCAGATTTGTGACTAGTTGAGAGTTTGTCTTGAGACAGACATGTTTGGCTTCCAGAGATATGCACAATTCTAGGCCAGCGATCGCTGCCTCATATTCGGCTTCGTTGTTCGAAGCTTTGAAAGAAAATTTGAGTGCATACTCAAAGGATTGCCTTCGGGTGAGGTTATCACTACACCTGAACCATTTACGGTGGAGGATTCATCCGTAAAAATGGTCCTGATTTTCTTTTCTTCGTCTAGCGTCTCCTGGTACGAGCATTTGGCCAGGAAGTCCGCTAGAGCTTGTGCCTTGATGGCCACTCTCGGCTGGTAGCTGGTGCTGAACTCAGTGAGCTCTAAGGCCCACTTGGCTAGCCTACCGGATTTTTCAACTTTGCCGAGAACTTTTTCTAGCGGCTGATCAGTTAAGACCACTATTTGATGGCAATCAAAGTAGGGCCTCAGCTTCCGAGCGGTTACCACTACTGCATAAACAACTCTTTCGAGTAGGGGGTAGCGGGTCTCGGCATCCGTCAGAGTGTGACTAACGAAATAGATCGGCTGCTGAACTTTTTCTTCCTCCCTTTGAAGCACTGCACTTATAGTGGCTGGGCTGACTGCCACGTATAAGTACAGGGTTTCCCCTTTAGCTGGATGAGCCAGCGTAGGAAGTTGAGCAAGATGCTCCTGAATCTACTTGAAGGCCTCTTTTTGCTCGTCTTCCCAGATGAGCTCCTTGGTTTTTGGGATTTTAAGGGCTTTGAAGAATGGCAGTCCCTTGTCCGAGGCTCTAGAGATGAACCTTGAAAGGGCAGCCATTCTTCCGGTGAGCCGCTGAACGTCCCTCTTTGTTTTCGGCTCGGGAAGATCAAGTGCTGCTTGCACCTTTGCGGGATTGGCATCGATCCCTCTTTTACTGGCCATGAAGCTAAGGAATTTCCCAAACTTCACACTGAAGAAACACTTCATCGGATTCAGCTTCATTTGATGCTTTCTTAAGGTGGCGAAGGTTTTGTCCAGGTCCGTAACATGGTCTTTATCTTCTTTGCTTTTGACGATAGAATCGTCAACATAGAATTCCATGTTTCAGCCTTTTTATCAGCGAAAACTTGATCCACCAGCCTTTGATATGTTGCCCCCGCATTTTTCAATCCGAAGGGCATCATTTTGTAATTGTACACCCCGGCGTTCGTGACGAAGACCGTCTTTGCTTGGTCGTTGGGGTGCATGAATATCTGATGATACCTTGAGAATGCGTCTATGAAACTAATTAGAGCATGCCCGCTTGTCGAGTCGACCAGCTGATCGATCTTTGGCAAGGGGTAGTGTAAGGAGGGTGATCCTATCGTAAGGGGTACTCTCCTTAAATGCCCTTGGCCACTTAAAAGCCTAGGACTTTACACTTGTTAAGGTGTAGTAGGATTTGAATTCCTGATTGTTTGGGGGACCTTGAATTAGAATTGATTATATCATCACGCTTTTTTATAAGGAACAAGTAGGAGTTGCCATTGAGTTTTAGGAAAAACTCATAAACCTCGTTCATGCCTTTCTTCCATGTGGAGTTCATGGAATAATTAGCACAAATCATAAGTTTACCCATACTCAAATTGGTATATAAACCAGAAATGAGTTCGGGAGCGAGAGTACTAAGATAACGTTCCTTTTAGAGGGGAATCGTTATCCTAGCCCTAGTACGGCCTCTACTAGCTCTTCCTTTTTCACAATTTCATCACCAAACAATATATGCAACGCAATACCTAAAACTATGTTAGTTGATTTTATTTACAAGCATTAATTCACATAGGAATTACATTACAAAATTCGTTGTTCTTATTTAATAATATTCGTGAAAGAACAATAAATAAACAAGATTCGCCTTGGCTTAGGTGATCAACCAAAAATTATTTAATTCAATTCTAGTCTTTATTTAACGCAAGATACTATGTGGCATTAATTAATTAATTATTTTAAAAGTGATCAAACAACACTAATTAATTAATTAAAGTCCTTTTAAACAAGAAAAATAAAGGTGATTTAACTAAGTGCTCGGGAATTTACCACTTCTCTTTGCTAGATCTCCGTTTAGAACACTTATGGAAACCTTCTTGTTGGGGAACCTCCACCGTAGTAACAAAGTATCGAAAGGGTGAGTGTTTAGGACAAGAAGGCTAGGTTGCACAAGTTCACAAGTTATTTCGCCAGAGTTTTAGGTTAATTTCTGTTTGTTAAAGCCTCGGTTTAAGCTTGTATTTATAGAGAAGGATTAGGTTTAGGGTTTTGAGCAATCTGCCGCAGTAGGTGTCGCGCGCAACAGATGAAGTTGCGAGCGGCAACCCAGCGCAAGTTATAGAGTTGCGCTGCTATGTGCAACACAACTATTGGTCTTGCGAGCGGCTTTATGGTAAGATTCGATTTTATATTTTCGGAATAATTTCCGAATAATTACAAATCTTCCACAGCGCAACTCTGAAAGTTGCGCTAGGTGTCGCGTGCAACATAATTAGTTGCGTGCGGCAGCCTAATGCGACTTTGTGAGATGCTCGCGGTTTTTTCTGCGGCAGCACTAAGTTTTAACCTAGGCGCTCCTAAATCCGTCATTATTAGGGTTTAAGCACGGGAGTAAGCCTAATTATGATCGGGTTTAGTTAATTAGACCTTTGTTTTGGCTTTTCTTTAATTTGGGCTAGTCTTTTGTGTTTTGTGGCTTAACCAGTTATCCATATGTATTCTTCACTTTGATCCAACACGAAGATGACTTTATTTATCGTCATTGCACTTCCTGTCGGGACATAAGGCCAAAAGTAGATGTCTACAGTTAGCCCCCACTTTGATCGAGTCTAGAATAGACGATGATCAAAGTAGTCAAGGAAATAAATCCGAGACTCATTCTGCAAAGTTCTCTAAGGATAGAGAATCTTTCAGTAATGTTTAAGGATGTCAAAACAATCCTTGGTTCGCTAAGTGTTTAAAACAAGTAGCTATAAAGGCTAGAAAAAGTTTTTCCTAGTCTTAACGCGCTAAAGAATCTAGATTGATCCTTTCCAATTGTAGAACGCTCTTATAAGTAAAAGTATTCTAGGTGATGTCAGGTCATGAGAAGAGATCGGTTTTAAAAAGGATAAAAGGGGAGGATTTGCTCTCAATTGTGTCATCGTTGATCTAAAGTCCCTCGATATGTCATTGAAGCTTCAGCCCGACTTTAACAAATTCAGTGAGAGGGAAGAAAGTCAGCAATATATCGAGCTTGAAAGTCAGTGAAAGGGGTTTTTGGTATTCGAGCCGAAATAGTCCGGTATTCGAGCCGGCCGTCCACAAGATAGAAATACATGTCTCAGGACTGGAGGCATATATCCAAATTCAGTGAGAGGGAAGAAAGTCAGCAAATCTCTCATCAGTTTTGTCCACAAGATGAGTACACGTGTCTTAGGACTGGGGGCACGTGACTACATAGGCGCGACAAAGTCTCGTCGCTTCTTTATACTGGGGGTGGATTCGACACCTTAACTGTCCGGTAAGTTAGTAAGCGCACTAACTACCGTATTTGCTCCCATTGAAGAAGTGATTGTTCCTGAAGGTTCGGCGCGCCTGTCGACTCGTTGAGATAACGCCTACAGTAATTATGTACCTATTAGTTCCGAGAGGTAGATCTCGCAAAGCTTTGGCTGAGTGAAATTTTACGCATCACCTACGCCGTACGATACGCCATTTGAATTTTTACACTGCATGAAAACGTCTTCCTTTTTGCTTCGGACGTGAAAAAAGAAGAAAACCCGGACATTTATAACGTCAGTACAGTAAAATGACAAACCTGTCTATGGGTGCTTTTACGTAAAGCACCACCACGGAACGTCTTAAGGCACTCTTACAAAAAACGTTCAAAATGAATGCTTGGGGAAGGCACAAAGCACGATGTGCATGCAAGAATGATGCAAAAAACTAACAAAGAGGAAAACAAACTACAATATGCAAAGCAATTTAAAAATAACGAGCAAAAACCATTGAAAAAATGACGTTACGGATCAAAATTTGGATTCCGGTCATTTAATGACCAGTACCCGCGCGCAACGCAGTAGGTCGCGCTGGCCAAGCGCGCGCATCGTTGTGAGTTGCGCTGGTCTGTTACGCGCAACTAATTCAGTTGCGCGCGACATTTAAGTCAGCAAAAAGAGAATGGTTGAGCGCGATTTTTCATTTCGCTTTCTCTCTCCTTCCTTCACGATTTTCGCTTCTTTCTCTCTCTAAAGAGCTCGGATTTTCTTGTTTTTCGAATCTAAAGGAAGTAGATTTCGTCCCTTATTCATATTTGCATTAATTCGTTCATTCTTGGCTGAATTTGGGCGATTTTAGAATCGTTAAACCCCAAATTTTGAATTTGGGGGTTTTTTATTTGACTTGTTTTCATGAATTTGTTTGTTTGTCGTTGTGACATTTTTAAGCAATATATTGCAACAAATTTCATGTGAAATGATAAAATATTGATCCTGTATGAGCATGTCAAGCATATATGTGTTTTTTTTGTTCTAATTTTAACTTTGTGCTTGAACTTTATTTCCCTCTTGTTTTTCTCACATAGACTATACTTGTTAATTTTAATTTAAATTGAAGTGTTTAGAACAACAGTTATGCATTAAAATTATAAATGAAATTTTGAACTCTTATAATAGCATGAATTTGTTCTTGCAACTCATGTTTATTTTTTTCATGCGTGAGTTTCAAAATTTGTTTTATCAATGATAAAAATAACCGATGATTATTATTATTCACTTATAAAACTATGATCTCAAGATTTGCACAAAACGTTAGTTTAGGGACTTCTTGAAGACATCATCGAACTAGAGTAGTTTGGCTATACTTCGGGCTTTTGAGCCCCCATTTTATATTATCAAATATTGTATCCCCCAATGTTGGGTGGCTTCAATGACTTGTTTGTTTTTAATAATTAGACCCTTTCATGTTGCTTGAAATGGGTCTAGAAATCCTGTGTTTTGTCTTATTATGATAACAACTAGGATTTTGGAAACGATTAAACTAGTGTGTTTAAATCGTTTTTGACCATTCATAGTTTAAACAAAGAAATTTTCTAAGTCTAGTAATATTGGCCATTCATTAGAACAAGTAAGAGGAAAAATGAAATGTTGTTCAAATTTTTTCTTCTATTCTTGCTACTTTTGAATTCTTTTTTTGAGTTAAAATTTTGTCACTGTTTTGAAGCTCGAGAAAGTAGATGTTATCCTCCTCGCGAAATTCCAATGTGTGCAACAATGGAGAATAATTTTAAATGAAGATTCCTTAATTTAGAATTTAGGAGTCTTTTGTTTACATTCTAACTCATGAAATTGTTTGTATTATGTTAAAGTGTCTTGATACAATTTTCATGATGAATGATTGAGTACTAACCTTTTGTATGAGCAAGTATGATTTTATTGCTCTATTACACTAGTCATACTCTCTAATTTCTTGAGTAAATTGAAGTATTGAAACAACAATTATGCACTAAGATTAGTTCTTGAAGTTGACCTTGAAAATGGCTGGAATATGTAACTTGTTTCATGGCCAAGTTTAGTTGCAAACTTAGTTTTCAAAGGAACAAAATGATTAATAAATCATTGTGATGCATTTGAAAATTATAAGGCTCGAGATCTACAACTATTTAGGCGATTCTCGAAAGTAGCTCGAATGGCATGAATATCTCATTTTGTTTCTTTGTGGATATTGGAGCCCCCATGTGTCGGGTTATGCGCATTCTTGCTATTTCTCAAGTCTTGGAGCCCCCAATTTGGGGTAGTTCTAATGACTTGCTATTGTTTAGGCCATTCATATAATCATGATATTGAGATGGACCTATGTATATGTCCTATTTTTGTTTTGAGATATTTAGGACAATGACATGGCTTTCACATTTTAGTTAAAGTCATATTCGAGAAAACAAGTTAGTTCTTTGCTTGTTTATAAACCAAAACAATTGTGTTTAAAGTTTATTATATCATACCTAATGTCTAAACGTTTGTAATGATCATTGTGGTGATTTTATTATCAAAGTTGATTTACAACATCAAATATTTTCTTTGTTCTTATCAATCATTGATTTTGGTCTTGCAGGTGGTTTGTTTACCATCCCTAAGCCAATGAGAACAAGTTCGAGCCAAGAAGTCGAATCTTAGTTCATATAAATGTACATACACGTATTATTCAAACGGTTATTGAGAATCTGAAAATTTATTTATTTGAGGAAATGAAACAAAAATTCATATAGGAAATTTTGGATACTATTTTTTATTAGAAACAGGTTATTTCGAACTAGAATTCAAAATTTGAAAAGGGTCTAATAATTTAAATAAAAGTTTGTTTTGAAAAGCAACTTTTTATAGTTGGCAAAATACATAATATTATTTTCAAAATTGAACCCAAAATGGAAAGAAAAGTCTAGCTCGTAATTGAGTGTGACTTTTTTTTGTCCAATATTGATGAAGGTAAGTTGTAATTTGCAAATTATTTCAACAAAGATTTGAAAATGTGAGCAAACTTTCGTTTATCTGATTTTGGTTAAGTTTTACTTTTTGTCATAATTGTCATATTTTACTAATTGAAAATGAATTTCTTTCAATTAAATAAGCACCGTAGTTTGAAAACAAACGTTTATCAAACCTAGGTTTAGTGAAGTGTTAGGATAATTTATAAAATCATTCGAATCACTTTCCAAAATATAGTCTCATTTTAAAATGAAAGTTAAGGTGAGACTTATATTTTTAATTTGAAGCCCCCAAGTGTCGACTTAGGTGGCTTTTGGAATTCATGTATACATATGCTAGGGGATGTTTCTCATGTTTATTTAAGGCCCCAAGATTTGTATTTTCAATTTGCGGAATATTGCATAAGTTTATCGTAAATTGTTTGATCAAGTAACATAATTAATTATCTTGGTCAAATAATAGGAAGTGGCATTCTTCCCTTTGTCATTTAAAGTTATTAAGATGGTTCGTAATAAGCTTTGCATGACATTGATTTTGTAGCATAAATAGCGTGTTCAAATCTATAAATAGAGAGAAGTGGGGATGTCCTGGCTTTTATAAGCCCCCAATTTGAGGCAAAGAGCGAAAAAATTATACTATTTTCGAGTATTTTAGTTGGTTGCCAAATGGGAGGGATCATCCCGACTTACCCCCTAAAAAAGAAATGAACGAAAAAGACGGATTTGTATAAAAAGGAAAGGGGAATCTAACTTTCCCATAGAAGAACAAAGAAAGAAAATTAGACATGTTTTCGAAAAGTAAGGATTATTGACTTAATATTTGAATCATCGTGATGACTTAGCAGTGAGGTATACGTGTGATAGCGATAACGATAATTTTTTTCATGTAGCAATCATGTTCAATCAATGTTCCTCGCTTAGAGAAGATGGAGATATCCCACGCAAGCGGACATATAACTGAGAAGACCTATTCTCAATAGTTGTAAAAGACATCTAGAGTTGACGTCGAGGCTGTCGATATATATAATCAATTTATTGTATTAGCTTTTTTTCTTTCTAGGTAATGTATATAGAACCTGTATTACCTCAGTAATAAATAGCACTATTATAAAAAGAAAATAAGATGATTGTTTTTTTTTTAAAATGATAATCATCTCATTTTTCTTTGGAAAAAGATATGGAAAACATCGAATTTAGTTTGATTTCATTGCTTTACTAATATGATGTAATCAATCCAATGGCTATCAAATCATCCAAATCATTTGAATTTTTTTTATATGATCTTGTAATCATAACTCAACACTTCATGAATTTTATATATGGGCATGACTATTCAATAGTAGGTCCATATGTGCAAAGGCCTAAGGTTGGACATATTTTCATGGAATGATGATTTTGGTATATGGTTATGGTCTACCTCAAGGAGGGATTTTCCAAGGTTGTAACGTGGTTAGGCTTGGGGTTATAAACAATGGACAAGCTCAAATATACTCCCAAAATCCCTTACTTTTGGTGCTTCTCAAATTAAAACCTTTATACTTTGTGTGATAACTCCTACATTAGGTGTCTTTTCCTTGTCATCTCTCCTTTCTTTTCTTTTTTTGACAAGTTTTGTTTTGGGTTTATAACGATTTTTCTTTCTTTCTTTTGCATTGGATCTTTCCTTTTGGGTTTAGACTAACTTTGTGTCCCCCTCTTATGTTTCGTTCCCCCAATTTCCTATTTGTATCTTTGCACCATTCCCATCCCAAAGTATGGAATAATGTAGGTTGAATAACTAAGACTCAATTGATGAGGCTCAAAAGGGCTGCCAAAAATATGGATTTTCTCTAAGGTTAAGAACATGGGATTATATTTATGGAGTTTCAAGTTGCCTCCTGTGTTGGTGAAATCACCATATCATTTCTTTGTGGGCCTAAGATGGGCCTTTTTCATTCAATACATCTTGTAAGCCAAAGCTCTTCAAGATTCTTAAAGTGTTGAGTATGTATGCCTTTTGATATTGCCTGTTTATATGTATACATTTTATTTAATTCAAGTCAATAACAATAAAGAGATTGAAAAGAGAACGAGATAGACGTACTTGAAAATATATTTTTTATTCATTAATTAATGAGAGTACAAAATAAGTAGATTCGACAACATGAATCCCTTAGTCTATCATAAAACAAAGTCAAGAAACAAAACAAGACCTAGGGTGCTACATCTTGAATTGTTGACAACTTCTTGAGATTGCGTCTTCGAGCTTTGTTCGATTCCGACGTAGGTGAAATCCTCTATAAAAATAAAGTCCATCTATATGATTCATGGTTACATTTATCAAGTCCCTTTCAATTAATATTCCCACAGTATATACTTTTTGAATTGTGTCTAAACCAAGGTATTGTAAATGGCACTTGTATGGTGGAGACATATTGTCTATAAACTTTGGGACAAGTTCATGATCCGGAGGTCTTTGAGGAATTAGAGCAACCTTTGATCGCCACCTAGAAAAGAAGTCAATGAATCCTTCTTCTTCCCCTTGCTTAAGCAATTCGAGATTGCGCAAGGTAGTTGTGAGCTCAATGTTATCTCCATATTGGGTTAAAATCGCTTTTACAACGTCACTCCAAGTGGAACTTTGTTTTACATCGAGGTTATAAAACCATGATCTAGCATTTGGGTCCAATGAAAGAGGAAAAGTACATGCATATAGGCTTGGCTCAACCCCTTTCAATGACATAATTCCAATAAAGCTCATTAAGTGAGTCCTAGGATTGTCTGTAACCTTAAAGGTTGGCAAATCCGTAGTCAAGAACTTTTCTGGGCGAGTCTTTCCACTAGGTTGTGGTGCAAACTCATAATTGAAGTACATATTCCCCCAGTTAGCTCGAAGGACAAGTTTCTCCAAGGCCTCTACTCTTTTGGCTCTTGCTTTTTCTTACAGAATATTTTTTTTTCTTTTTCTGCATTTATTTTAGCCTTTTCTGCTTTTTTATGAGCCTTCATTTGGGCTTCTTCTTCTCGTAGGGCCTTTAGGTTTTGGAGTTCCCCTCTAAGTTTCTCCAATGCTGCTTTGTGACCCATGATTGGACTAGTATGCGAATGTGGAAGATGATCTAGTAATGTGTATCACGAGAAATTGAGCGCGTTCACTTAAACCTTTTTCTGCCAAGCATTCAAACAATGAACCAAAGTCAAAATGATTGTTTTATTTCCCTTTTTTTTAATCCTTGTAATACGAATTCACTTTAAGCAAGCTTGTTGATAAAGAATGTCAAAAAATTCACGAACAATCATTAATGGAATGTCATCATTTGTGTTGACTTCAACAAGGTTTCATCTAAGGATTTTACTTCAAATTAATTGTTTTCGAAAAAGGTAGAATAGAAAGAGAAGAAAGTCAGATTGAAAGTGCGCATCAAATTTTTAGAAATATTAATCGACCCGAACACACTCCTTAAAATGATCAAATATACTATAGTATTTGTTGATCATTTAGATTACAATAGAGATCAATATCGTTTTTTTTTTTAAATTATGATTCTCATATTGCTTATCTTTAAAGGATAATATATTACTATTTGTTTAAAAAAAATGATGGCCTCCGAATGTAAAATCCAAGAAATAATTAAATCATTTTCTCGGTTTTATCATTCATTATCTTCTCTTTTTTTTTTGAGGATAATATATATATATATAGATATATATATATATATATATTTTTGTATCATACTCTTTTTTTTTTAAGAACGATATTTCTTTTTTTTTTTTGTGTGGGGCAATCATCCCAAGTAAAGTTCTCGGGATTTTCTTTTTAAACCATAGAAGAGGTAAATAAATTATACTCTTAAATCCAGGTTGACCAATTACAAAAAAAAAATGATGAACACGAAAATAGGCACGTTTAAGAATAAACATATTGATGATGTCCTATTAAGAGATGCGAACTTCTAATGACGAACCTCATAAGAAGTAATGTCATTAGCTTGATTATAAAGTACGTAAACGAATCATCATAATCAAAAATAGTATCGCGCGCAATTTTCCGTCTTGCGCTAAGGTGGAAAGTGCAACTTCAAGAGTAGCATCTGCCACATGCGTTTTTTTTTTTCGAAAACAAAAAAGGAACAGTAAAAAACAAATTTTTTTTATTTTTTTATTTTTGCAAAAACGCAGAAGGAACGATAAAAAACATTTTTTTCGAATTTATTTTTTTTAGAAAAAAAACGAAAACGACGATCAAAGTAAAGGTAACTAAGTTAGACAACGTTGTTAGCCAAAGAGATATTTTTAGCACCTACTTAACGATTAACCTTGAAGCGATAATATTGTTTTCTCCGTATGATATTGCTCGTAACGAATCAAAGTCAATGTTGAATAGTGGGTGCGCGCAAGACACAGTGTTGCGCGGAGGTGCCACGCATCTTCTGAACTTGCGCTAGGAGGGCTCGAGCAACTTTGATAGTTGCGCATGCCACCTGGTAGGTTCAACAATTTTTTTTTTACGAAAACGCAAAAAGAACGATATATATATATATATATTTTTTTTGTCGAACCATAATTTTTGCGAATTTTTTTTAATATATCTCTAGGTAACAAGTTGGAATTAGTTGGATTAGACACGAAGCACATATTCATGTAGTCACATAAGCACATAAAAGGAACAGTCAAAGCATACAATGCCATTCTAAGGTCAAGGCTTGGGTGTCCAAGGGTACTATATCTTAAGAAACGATGCACAAATCAATCACTCAACGTGTTGACTCATGACATCACCCTTTCAACATTTTGTTGACGATATGGGTGGGATGATTGTTATTTATTTTGAGATAGAAGCCTAGTGTTGGAAACCCCTAGTCAATGAGCCAATCTCCAATGGTTAAACTGTGCTATGATTATGCATGATGCAATGTTGCTTGTTCGGTTTTTACTTTTTTGAAAAAAGAAGATATTATGCGTTCGAGTCTCGCTTTCTAACTAGAGATTATCCAAGTTAGTTCACGTTACAATCCATAGGCAACCTAGTGTTGAAAACCTTGAACCATAACTATGAACTAATCTTGTAACCTCTAAGTCCCCAGTGGAGTCGCCACTGTAAGGAGGGTGATCCCATCGTAAGGGGTACTCTTCTTAAATGCCCTTGATCATTTAAAAGCCTAGGAGTTTACACTTGTTAAGGTGTAGTAGGATTTGAATTCTTGACTGTTTGGGGGACCTTGAATTAGAATTGATTATATGATCACGCTTTTTTATAAGGAACAAGTAGGAGTCGCCAATGAGTTTTTGGAAAAACTCATAAACCTCGTTCATGCCTTTCTTCCATGTGGAGTTCATGGAATAATTAGCACAAATCATAAGTTTACCCATGCCCAAATTGGTCTATAAACCAGAAATGAGTTGGGGAGCGAGGATACTAAGATAACGTTCCTTTTAGAGGGGAATCGTCATCCTAGCCCTAGTACGACATCTACTAGCTCTTCCTTTTTCACAATTTCATCACCAAACAATATATGCAACGCGCAATACCTAAAACTATGTTAGTTGATTTTATTTGCAATCATTAATTCACATAGGAATTACATTGCAAAAGTCATTGTTCTTATTTAATAATATTCGTGAAAGAACAATAAATAAACAAGATTCGCCTTGGCTTAGGTGATCAACCAACAATTATTTAATTCAATTCTAGTCTTTATTTAACGCAAGATACTATGTGGAATTGATTAATTAGTTATTTTAAAAGTGATCAAACAACACTAATTAATTAATTAAAGTCCTTTTAAACAAGAAAAATAAAGGTGATTTAACTAAGTGCTCGGCAATTTACCACTTCTCTTTGCTAGATCTCCGTTTAGAAAACTTAAGGACACCTTCTTGTTGGGGAACCTACACCGTAGTAACAAAGTATCGAAAGGGTGAGTATTTAGGACAAGAGGGCTAGGTTGCACAAGTTCACAAGTTATTTCGCCAGAGTTTTAGGTTAATTTCTGTCTGTTGAAGCCTCGGTTTAAGCTCGTATTTATAGAGAAGGATTAGGTTTAGGGTTTCGAGCAATCTTCCGCAGCAGGTGTCACGCGCAACAAATAAAGTTGCGCGCGGGAACCCAACGCAAGTTATAGAGTTGCGTTGCTATGTGCAACACAACTATTGGTCTTGCGCGCGGCTTTATGGTAAGATTCGATTTTATATTTTCCGTATAATTTCCAAGTAATTACAAATCTTCCGCAGCACAATGACAGGCTCAAGTCGTATTCACCTAATAAAAAATAAAACCTAAATCCACTAACTATGTAGATAGGGAAGAAGGGTCGAACCACAGGGAAACAAGTCAATTTATTTCTAATTAAATAAAAGCAATCTAAATTATCAAGTAACCAAATTTTTTGTAAAAGAGTAATTAAACTACTAAAGGTAAGAGTAAGAAGAGAATAAAATAAGAGATAAATCAATGAAGGAAAAACCTAGGGCATAGGTTCACAATAAACAATACTCCAGGGTAAATCATAATAAGAAATCATCTAGTATCAATTAATCAGATTATAAAGGGCTTTCTCTACGTATTACAATCACTGCACAAAGTTAATTTACCGGTATTAAATCTCATCTCTCGAATCTCGACTTAACCATTTATAAATTAGTCCGCCTATTGACACTAAGCCTAAACATTAATTCTCATCTGTCGAATCTCGAATTAATATTGCTAAACTCATACAATTAAATCTGGCCAAACCTAATTGCATAGCATTAAATCAATCAATAGGAAATTAATTAAACATTGATAATCAACAATCACAAATTACCCCTTCATATTATTTATTAGATCCCCATAAACCCTAGAAATAAAACTACTCAAGCATGATCAAATCTAAACTAATCAAAGTAATAAAACAAGACATGATGAAAGAAATAAAGAAAATAACTGAAATTAAAAGAGAAGAAATTATTACCAAAATAAATCTGGATTAAGGAATGAAATTAAGAACAAAGTTGAGAGAATTTAAGAGAGAGAAAATATCCTAAGTAGAGAAAGAAAGTCTAAAAGATAAGGTAATCAAAATTACGTACAAAAATCGTACTTAAACATCCCTAAAACAAATCCTAATTGAAAACTAAAACTTCAGCTCCAAAAACACACCCCGATCGGGCACGCCTTTTTTTCTTCGCTCTTCCTGGGCAGCCGCGCCCAATCGAGCTTACGCTCACCCGATCGGGCACGCCTTCTTGCTGGTGCATCCTTGTGCACGCCCGCCCGATCGGGCGCAAGCTTGCCCGATCGGGCCCGGCTCTTCTTCGAGGCTTGGACTTCGATTGGGCTCGATTCTTCGGCCCAATCCGGATTTCCACTTCGGGTCTTGAATACTCGATCCAAATGCCCCGGTATCACATACCAAGCCCTTAATCACCGCCTCTAACCAGTCCTGGGCTTCAAAGACGGCTGTGTCCTCCTAATGCTCGTAGTTGCTTCTTGAAAAACCCGGAAAACGCTCCAAATGTGCAATTTCCTACAAAACTCAAGCAAAACTACAAAAACACTAGAAAACACTAATTAGTAATAAAAGTGGCTCTAAAGACCCAAAAACACTACTAATTATGACCAAGGGACGGGGGTAAAACACTATATAAATTGGACATATCAAACTCCCCCAAGCCAAACCTTTGCTTGTCCCTAAGCAAAGAGCTCATCAATGAACATATAAAACATGCTTCATCCCAAGTTAACAAAATCAAGCATAAATGATTCAAGGCAATTCTAATGAACATGCTTCAATGTCAATCAATCTCATTCATCTAATCATTATTCCACCCCAACAATTGTCAATTAGAGCAAACCACATGAGCATATAGAATTCAAGACTAGTGCTCACACACTCAACTCTCATTTATGTGGCGAGTAAAAGATGTACTCGATCGCTCTCCAACCAACCCCTTTATATGTGAACAATACCCTCCCAACTCACACTCTCGTGTGTTTAAAACAATGTACGCTCAACCTACTAGTCAACTCGAAATATGTCAAATCATAACTTGCATTGATAAACAACACTTTAACATTCATACAACTCTTATGCACAAAGTTCGGAAGGTCTTTAAAGCTTGTAATGTAAGGCTAGGGTAAAGGGTAGGATAAATTTAGGAAAATGTGAGAGTAAAGCCATGCTTAAGGGAGCCATATCCTAATAAAACCTAAGGTCAAAAACAAGTGATGACCAAAACATCTCCAATCACAACTTAACTTCCACAAAAATTCACCAAACAATCATATACACAACACAATCCCAACACTTACATATTCACTCACAAAGTATGATAATATAAAATAGAGTGAATTAAAACAAACTTTGAACTACTTATTTTTTACTTTCTTTCTTTTTTTTTCAAACTTGAACATTTTTTCTTTTTTTTTTTTTCTTGAGCAACCTTCACATAGAACATTTGAACAATTGAAACAATTTTTTTCTTTGCTCTTTTTTTCTTTTTACCTCAAATTGGAAATTTTTAACTTTAAAACACAAAAACATTAATAATTTCCAATCATAATATCAAAGAACAATCACTCTTCTTTTATTCCCACATTGTGCAAATAATATGCACACCACAACTCCCTCACCTCACCAACTAATAGCTCCCCCAAGCCAAGCTTGGGACTAGTGACCAATGGGGCTCATATAGGCTTGTAATGTGGCTAAATATACAATAAAAAGGGCACAAGAAACAACATGGGTAACAAGAAGGGAACAAATGTATCTAATATCGTCTGAAGGCTATCTAAGAGAACAAATGCCTTCGTCCTCCTCAATGTGCATAATATTGAGCCATACAAACATTACTAGTAGTTGAAAACCAATACCCAAATTCCTTGACATACCAGGAACTATCACACATTCCTAACCAAATCAACTAGTCAAGCACTATATTCACAAATAGTTGGCAAAATTGACGCATGTTTAGGCATCCAAACAATTAAACTTCAAATCATGATCAACAAATTCACAAAGCTCATTATCATATACCAATAATCAAAACAATATTTTCCAAGTATGGGACACAGGGAAGCATGATTTACAATTCATTGGAACGTATTTTTGAATTTTTATATTTTTGAATTTTTTCGTATTTTTTTTATAAGGGAAAGCAATAAAATCTATACTAGAAAAGCAATAAATAGAGAAAAGAGAGAAAGAGTTACCATATGTACAAGAAATCTCCCCCCAAGCCAAATCAAGCAATGCCCTCATTGACTTGGGATTGTAGCTAGGAGAAGCTACTCCTCGTCATCATCCATCCTCTCGTAGCCTCCTCCAAAACTCGAGCCGGCACCACCCTGGCTCGTACCAACACCACCATAGCCCGAACCACCTGCAAAGTAGTAAGGGTCTACATTTCCCCCCATATCCCTCCCGAGGTTCCTTTCTACATGACCTACCCTCCTATCTAAAGTGCCTAACCTAGAGTCTAGGTTTTGCACCATGCCCTCCACTCTCCCTTGCCCTCTCTCTATGCGGTCAAGTTGAAAGTCATAAGGGGCATGGGGGTCGATATTATAATTGACGGAGGAGGTGGGCATGCCATAGGTGTAGGGTTGGGGTGGTGGTGGTTGGTAATGTGGTGAATGGTGTTGGGGTGAATGGTGGGGTTGTGGTGAAAGGTGAGGCTCTTGAACCTCGCCTTGACCATTTTTCTCAAAAGTATAGGAAGGCTTCCCCTTCTCAAATTTGGTCAAGGCAGGGTTGGGTAGTGTAAGTGCTTGGTCTCTCCTACCCGATTCCCGGTGGACTATCCACCATGTCTCACGGCCCATAGGTTGCACCCAGTTTAGGCGCCCAAAGTATGCTAGGTCCATGAGGGTAGAACCCTCCACTTTCCTATGCCCAGTCGGGTTCCATCCTAGGTGTTTCACAGCTATATAGGTCACCAACCCCCCAAAGTAGATAGGCGCCCTAGACCTACTCCCCTCGACCGCATTGGCCGCCCTTTGAAAATGTTGGGCTATCTTATGTGGTATGTTTTGTTTTTCAGCGTTAGGAATCATATAGGACGCCAACAATTCAAGTTCATCCCTCCTAACGTTTGCCGGTTCATGCCTCCCAAAAATTGTGAGGCCGGAAAACCTTTACCAAAACTTTGGGACGGGATGTTCAATCCACGTCCCTTTGGCATATTGGAGGTTAAGCAAACCCTCCCCGGTGAGTCTCTTATAGACCACGACAATGTGGTCTTGGGAGGGTTTCATAGGTTTGTCCGATTTAAGCTCAAACAATTTACCAAATTCTTGTAAAGTTAATCGCACATCATTGTTTAGCAATCGGAATTGGACATGAGTGATTAAAGCATTAGTTTTAATAACATTGAAGCTAGAAATAAATTCTAATGTCAAATAATCATAGGTATCATAATGCATTTGGATAAATCCACTCATTCCTATACCTTTAAACAATTTCTCTACAGGTTTATCAAGACCTAGCCTAGACAATGTAGGATGATGAACAAATCAAGTAGAGATTACCAGCCTCTTGATGAGGTTGAGCATCCTAGCTCGTTGTTCCGTTGAGGTGATAAAAACTTCCTCCCATCCCGGTATTTGAAGCTCCAGGTCGACCATCGGTTGTTGTTGTTGCCTAGAACTTTCACCCCTTTGTTGTCTAGATCTCTTTGAAGCCATTTGTAGTGAAAAAGTTAGGAATTGATGCTTTCTCTCTCTAAGAATTTTGAGAAAACTTGAGAGAAAGTGGTAGAAATTTAGTGGAGAATGTAGAGGAAGGTGTAAGGATTAAGAATATGTAAAAAAAAATTGAGTTTTGATGGATGAATTTGAGGAGATCCTGAAAGGAAAGTGAGTTTGAAGGTTTGAAAATGGAGGTTTTAGAGAGAGAAAGTGTGAATGAAGAAGAAGAAGTAAGAAAGAAAGAGAAAAGAAAGGGGGAGAAAGAGATATAAACCTGGAGAAAATTAGGCGTGCCCGATTGGGTGAGCCTCACCCGATCGGGCGAATGATGGTTCTGCTGATATGTAAAATGCGCGTCCGATCGGGCGACCTCCGCCCAATCAGGCGCGAACTCGAACCTTAAAATCGCCATTTTGCTCGCCCGACATTTCTTTTTGTGTCACTCAATTTCTCCAAAATTTCGCCCGATCGGGCGAAATTTCCCTTGATTTTCTTCCTTCCTTGTGCGCTCAATCGGGCGTGCCTTGCCCGATCTGGCAAATTAAAGCTCCAATAAAATCCATATTTCGCGCCCGATCGGGCATGTTTTGCTCGATTTCTGACCTCTAGGTGCGCGCCCGATCGAGCGAGCCTCGCCTGATCGGGCCCGTACCCAATCGGATGGTTCTTTTTTTCTTCAAAATTTTTCTCTTGAAAACTCCTTACTTTATAATCTAAAACCTGTACAAAAAAACTTATGAAAGGTAAAATTTCACTCTCCTCACCTCTCTAAAAAAAGATAAAAATAAAATAAAGTAAAATAAAAGAAAAACTAGTCTAGAAAGCAGGAAATACGGGTTGCCTCCCGCAAAGCGCTGGTTTATCTAGGTCCGGCACGACCCTCTTACCACATTGAAGCTCAAAATGAATCAGAACCGCTTAGGTGAAGTAGTTCAACTGCACCAATCGTAGCCCCCTCATGATATAACTCGATTCTTTGGCCATTAACCTTGAACTCGTTACCATGTTCATCAAAAACCTCCACAGAACCAAATCTATTAGCTCTTTTGACAGTAAAAGGACCCGACCACCTTGACTTCAACTTTCCTGGGAAAAGTTTAAGTCTAGAGTTGAACAACAACACTTTATCACCTGCTTTGAATTCTCTCGGAAGGATCATCTTGTCGTGCCATCTCTTTGTCTTCTCCTTGTAGACACGAGCACTATCATAGGCCATCAACCTAAACTCATCGAGTTAGTTAAGTTGAATTAACCTCTTTTCTCCCGCTAATTTGGCATCCAAATTGAGCTCCTTAATAGCTCAATATGCCTTGTATTATAATTCTACCGGAAGATGACATGCTTTACCGTACACGAGTCTGCATGGAGTAGTACCTATTGGGGTCTTAAACGCGATTCTGTATGCCCAGAGGGTGTCATCCAACTTATCGCTCCAATCTTTCCTTGATTTTGCCACCACCTTTTCTAGAATGGCCTTGATCTCACGGTTGGAAACTTCAACTGGGACACTAGTTTGGGGATGGTAGGTTAAACCTGTCCTATGGTAGACACCATAATTTTTGAGGAGGGTGTCTAACTTCCGCTCATGAAAGTGAGATCCTCCGTCACTGATTATAGCTCTAGGCACGCCAAATCTTGGAAAGATAGTCTTCTAAAAAAGTCTCTGGACCACCTTGGCATCATTAGTAGGAGTAGCGATGGCCTCAACCCACTTGGATACATAATCGACAGAAACAAGTATATAGTGGTTCCCTTTTGAAGAAGGGAACGGTCCCATGTAATAAACACCCCAAACATAAAAAATTTCAACTTCCAAAATTCCAATTTGAGGCATCTCATGCTGCCGTGAGATGTTGCCAGTCCTCTGGCAAGAGTCACAAGCCTGCACAAAAATGTTAGCATCCTTAACATAGTAGGCCAATAGAAACCTGACTCATTAATCTTGGCCACCGTTTTGGTGGGGCCATGATTTCCTCCATATGGTGAGGTATGGCAACTAGTAAGCACACCGTGAACTTCTCATTCGGGAACATACCTGCGAAATAATCCATCTGCACACTCACGAAACAAAAAAGGATCATCCCAAAAATAATGTTTAACATCAGAAAGGAATTTATTTTTCTGTTGGTAGGACAATTCAGGAGGTAGAGTACCACCCACTAAATAATTAGCAAAGTCAGCATACCATGGGTGTTGCTCTACAACTGCATATAGGTTGTCATCAGGGAAAGAATCATCTATAGGAAGAGAATCCTTACCCTCATCATACCTGATACGTGACAAGTGGTCTGCCACTACGTTATCTGCTCCCTTTTTGTCTTTTATCTCGATATTGAAATCTTGGAGCAAAAGAACCCAACGGAGTAACCTTGGCTTTGATTCCGCCTTAGCTATCAAGTACTTCAAAGTTGCATAGTCAGTAAAAACAATGACTTTAGAACCAACGAGATATGATCTAAATTTTTCTAAAGCATATATGACAGCTAGAAACTCCTTCTCCGTTGTGGCATAGTTGACTTGGGCTTCATCCAAAGTTTTGCTTGCATAATAAATAGCATGCAAAACCTTGTCCTTTCTCTGTCTGAGCACGGCTCCTAGTGCAAAGTCACTTGCATCGCTTATGATCTCGAAAGGGAGATTCTAATCGGGAGCACATATGATGGGTGCCGATATCAAAGCCTCCTTAATACTGTTAAAAGCCTCAAGACACTCGTCAGTAAAAATAAAAGGGGCATCCTTGAGTAAAAGCTGAGTCAGTGATTTTGCAATTTTAGAAAAGTCTTTGATAAAGCGACGATAAAACCCCGCATAACCCAAGAAACTTCTAACTCCCTTAACATTAACTGGGGGAGGTAATTGCTCAATCACTGAAATCTTAGCTTTATCTACTTGTATGCCCTTGTCAGATACAATGTGACCTAGAACTACTCCCTCTGTCACCATAAAGTGACATTTCTTCCAGTTTAGTACCAAATTGCATTCTTCACATCGTTTCAAAATTTTAGCAAGATTTATTAGACATGAATCAAATGAAGAACCATACACGCTAAAATCATCCATAAAGACTTCCATAATAGACTCTGTGAAATCAGAAAAGATACTCATCATACAACGATGAAAGGTAGCGGGGGCATTACATAAACCAAAGGGCATCCTACGATATGCAAAAGTATCATAAGGGCATGTAAAGGTTGTCTTTTCCTGATCTTTAGGGTGAATCAAAATTTGGTAAGATCCCGAATACACATCCAAATAGCAAAAGAACTTATGGTTAGCTAACCTCTCAAGCATTTGATCTATAAAGGTGATATGTCCAATTTATATAGTATTTTACCCCCATCCCTTGATCATAATTAGTAGTGTTTTTGGCTCTTTAGAGCCACTTTTATTACTAATTGGTGTTTTCTAGTGTTTTCGTAGATTTGGTTGACTTTTGCAGGGATTTGCACTTTTGAAGCATTTTCCCGAGATATTATGGAGCAATTACGAGCATTGGAGAAGCACGACCAGATTCTATAGCCCAGGGCCGGTTAGTCATCGAACCGGTGATTAAGGGCTCGGTATATGTGATACCGGGGCATTTGGATCGAGTATTCAAGACCCGAAGAGGAAACCCAGATTGGCTCGAAGAATTGGAGCCCAATCATAGTCCAAATAGTGGCCCAAGAGTGTTGCCCGGCCAAAGAGGCTGGCGCCCGGCCGAGCGAGGGAAGCAAGGCTGGCGCCCGGCCGGGCGAGGGAAGCAAGGCTGGCGCCCGATCTCGCACCCGGCCAGGCGCAAAGAAGTACATCTTAGGGAAAAAAGGCGCGCCCGATCAGGCGGTGCATCGCCCGATCGGGCGCGTGTTATTATTAAGAGACGATTAGCGTTGTTTAAGTTTGTTTTAGTTTAGGATTCTTGCTTAGTATAAATACTTTTCCGTTAAGCGAGTTTAGGATCTTCTTTTTCTCTTTCTTAATTCTTTCTTAGATTTTCTCTCTCTACTTAGCTTTTAGATTAGTTTCTCTCTCATATACTTTGTTCTTAACTCTATTCTCAATTCCAAATTTCTTTGGTAACGAGTTATCTTCTCTTAATCTTAGTTATTTATTTTATTCCTTTGATCATGTCTTGTTTTATTGCTTTGATTAGTTTAGTTTTTATTATGTGTGAGTAGTTCTATTTCTAGGGTTTGTGGGGATCCATAAATAATATGAAGGGGTAATTTATTGTTGTTGATTATCAATGGTAGATTAATTTCCTATTGATTGATTTAATGCTCTGTGACTAGATTTGCGCAGATCTTTTATGCATGAGTTTAACAATTTTGATTTGAGATTCGAAAGATGAGAATTAATGTTTAGGTCTAGTTTCAATAGGCATGTTAATTTATAAATGGTTAGGTCGAGATTCGAGAGATGAGATTTAATGCCGGTAGATTAATTGTGTGATTGTAATACGTAGCGAAAGCCCTTTATGATCTGATTAATGTATGCATTGATGATTGATTATTATACTTTACCCTAGAATATTATTTATTGGTGAACCTATGCCCTAGGCCTTTTATTCATTGTTTTCTCCTTATTCTTAATCTTCGTAGTTTAGTTTCCTTCGATTATTATATTTTGGTTACTTTAAAATCTAGATTATATTAATTAATTAGGAATAGAAAGACTCGTTTCTCTGTGGATTCGACCCTACTTCCCTATCTACATTAGTTAGAGGATTTAGGAATTAATTTTGATTAGGTGATACGACTTTAGGCTGTCAAAAGGGGAGGGGGAAGTGGTCCTTTTTAGTGGCGATATTTAGTCTACGATAATCAATGCACATACGCCACCCTGTTACAGTTCTAGTGGGAATTAATTCATTTTTCTCATTAGTGATCACAGTCATCCCACCTTTTTTAGGCACTACCTGCACAGGACTTACCCACTTGGAGTCAGAAATAGGATAGATAATACCTGCATCGAGTAATTTCATAACCTCTTTCTTGACTACTTCTTGCATGTTAGGATTCAATCTTCTCTAGGGTTGAATGCAGGGCTTATAGTTATCCTCTAAATGTATCCTGTGAATACAAAAATCAGGGCTAATACCCTTGAGATCATCAATACTGTACCCAATTGCTTTCTTATGGGTTTGAAGAACCTCTAGAAGTTGGGAAGTTTGTAGGTCATTAAGTGCAGTACTGATGATCACGGGGTATAGTTCCTGCACATCTAGAAAAATGTATTTTAAGTGAGATGGGAGAGGTTTAAGTTTAGGTTTCTTGACCTCTGCAGGTTTTGATTCCTGAACTAAATTTACTACCTTCAATGTCTCTTTGGGGTTTAACTCTTTTAAGGAAAGAGCTCTTTCAATAACCTGTACTTCATTACCCCAGATGCTTGCATTATCTGCAGATAAATTCCCACAAAGAATTTCCTCTAGGGGATCCCTTGCAAGAACCTGTGGCAAGCTATCATCACAAATATCGTCCATTATATCAATTACTTCAATATAACAACAATTTTCCTCTAGCATAGGCCCTTTCAAAACTTTCCCTAAATTAAAAGTAACATTATCATCACCAACAGAAAGGGTTAGTTTACCATTTTTACATCAGTAATGGCTCTTGCAGTATGGAGGAAAGACCTACTAACAAGGGAATAAACGCGTCGTCAATTGTCTATCCCTAGATCAAATACAATTTATACAACCTAAACAAACCTAATACGAGTATAAGGCAAGCATAGGGGTCGAACCACAGAGAACGGATAAACACCACCAAATGTTATCGACAATTGAGCTAGTCCGGAATAAGAGATAAATAAACTAAGTCTAAAGATGCTAAAACAAGAAATAAAACATTAAGGGAAATGGTTTAGGTATAGCATTCACTTGAACATAAACAAAGGCATAGAAATTGAATTAATTATGAACTAAACATGCTCGAATATCAAAGTAAAGGATCCAATCTAGCCGCCTTCCGGGGTCAATTGGCTTCTCCTAACATAGCCTCTATGTTTCCACATTAGAACCATATACTCAGAGGTACTATTAAATAACAATCGATAGTAATGAACCTTAACTAAGTCAACTTCCGTTCCTTGTTAGCAAAGATTCACCTTTAATCAACCAACAATGTGCACTTGCAAGAAGATTAAAGAATATCAAGCATATAAAGACTTTAATCACAAATAAATTAATTCTAAAACCTAGAACATGCTCAATATCCAACTACACCGCAACCATCCCCTTAATGGGGAAATTACTCACTAATCATGCTAATAACAAGATTAATTAACAAACAATTAAGAATAAACATGATGAACAAGCAATACCAACAACTAAAATAATAATCAAAATAAAGAAAATAAAAATAGAGGAGAGAGAGTTAGTGATTCTCATTGATTGAATGTGAAAATCTACAAGCAAGATGATCAATCTTCCTCTTCAATATCCAAGCTCAACAATGGTGAAACCCTTACTTTCTCTCTCAAAACTACTCTAATCCTAACCTAAACCTAGAGAGAGAAGCTCTCCTAAAACTAATTAGAGAATGGAATAGATGGTAATTGTTTCCTCCTCCTAATTACCCCCAAAATGGGTATTTATACTAAACTAAGAAAATAGAAAAATAAAAGAAGAAAAAAAGTAAAAAGGAAAAATAAAGAAAGAAAATAAAACTAAAAGAAAGAAATCAGAAAAGGGAAAAGGAGAGAATTAAAAATAAAAGAAAAAGGAAAAATAAAACCCAAAATCCCACAAACACCTCAGACCCCTCTTCCCCCTTCTTCGATCTTTTAGCTGCTCCAAAAATGGGAGATGATCCCCTACTTTGCGCCTAACCAAAATCCATCATCAAGCTTCCATATGAAATCACCACCATCCGATCATAATCAATGCTCCAAATAAATGGCTATCATCACCAATAGCATCATCATCATCATTATTAGACCGGTTGATCTTCATTAAAATCACGTGTGATGCTCGTGAAATGGTTCGATCAAACCATGGGATGGTGTGGCCGAACTACGGGGTTGGTTCGGTCGAACCATGGGTGTGTTCGACCACACCTCTTCTATTTACAGAACTTCGAAAGTTCCTCACTCTTTTTGCATTTCGATCGAACTCCTCAATGGTTTGCCCAAACCCGATCAATTTGTGATTTACTCTAAATTGGGGCTGTTGCTTGGGCGATTTGGGGTTGCAATTGGTGGCTGATTTGTTGCTGTAAATTGGTGATGCGGCTGTTGACGGTTGGTGATTAAGAATTGTGGTGCGACTGGTGGTGGATACGGAGGTGAGGTGATGTGAGAGATGATTAAGGGCAGTAGGGGCTGCTCCTGAATTCTGATTGGTGGTGTTGGTGTTGGTTGATGCGGTTAACTGGTGGGCTGATTTGGTTGGTGTTGCGTGAAGGGGTACAGCAGCGGCTGTGAGGTGGAGTTGTGAGCTGGTGGGGGTCTGGTTGTGGTCGTGAGAAGTGGTGAGAGCAGGTGCTGCTGCTGCTTGGTGTATTGGAGGTGAGTCGTGTTGCGCGGTGCTGTTGGTTTGTGGCTGATTGTGGTGGAAGGAGGCAACAGTGGTGGTCGTTGGTGGTCAGGTGGTTAATTGGTGCGGAGGGAGCAGGGGAAATGGTGTGGTGGAGGATGATAGGAGGTGGCTGCGGTGGTGTTGGCGGCTTATGCAGTCGGCAATTAACTTTTTACATGAATTCGGAAACCGAACTCACTTGACTTAAAACCCAAACACCTACACACAAAACCGAGGAAAGGGATTAAGAAAAATAAAATAGAACTAAGTAATAAAATAAAACTAAATAAACTAAAATAGAAAATGAGAGAATTAAAACTAAAACTAACAAAATTAAATAAAACACAAACAAATAAAATATGAAAAACACTCCAAAATAATTAAAATAAATAAAATTAAAATATAAATAAGAGAAATAAAACTAAAACTAATAAAAATATAAAACTACACAATTAAATTAAATAAAATTAAATAAAAAAATAAACTTAAAACTAATAAAAACTATGAAAGTAACAAAGAAAAGGAACGAAATAAAATAAATCGAAAGCAAATAAAATATGAAAATAAACTAGAAACTAATTAAATAAAGAAATTAAATTAAAACATACTAAAACTAAGAAATAAACTAGAAACTTTATTAAAAAGAAAATAAGAGAATAAAAGGGAAAGGAAAATAAGATAAAATAAACACGAAAATGACTCTAAAAATACTTCCTAAGAGTGACATAAATGTCACTCATCACCTACCTAACATAATGGGTATTTGTGTATCCTCTACCATGTCTAAAACAACAAAATCAACATGGATAAAAAATTTACCAACTCTGACAGGGACATCCTCTAAAATACCTAGGGGTATTTTACAGAACAATCTGCCATTTGCAAAGTTATATTAGTAACTTTTAATTCTCCCATATTAAGTTTAGCACAGACAGACGATGTCATAACACTGACACTGGCACCCAAATCACACAAAGCTTTATCAATAAAAACATTCCCTATATGACAAGGGATAGAAAAACTACCAGGATCCTTTAATTTAGGAGGGGATTTATTTTGCAATAAGGCGCTACACTCCTCTGTAAAGGCTACAGTTTCTACCTCATTAAAGGCCCTTTTCCTAGTCATAATGTCTTTCGTAAATTTAGCATATGCAAGAACCTGAGTGATTAAATCAGTGAAAGGAACTGTTACCTGCAAGTTTTTCACAACCTCCAAAAACTTACCGAATTATTTATCAAACTTACTCTTCAATTGTCTATTAGGGAACGGTAGTTTGATAACCGGGCTCTGAACATCTCCTCCCTTATCATGAGATTTACCCTGCAAAGAAACATTAGAAGGGTTAGTATCTGTTTGTAGCCCTGCAGGATTAGCGTTTGGTATAGAGGAATCTGGATCAGGAACTGGTCCATCTTCCTTTGGCATAGGAGGTCCATCGTAATGTGAACCACTCCATAGAGTGATTGCATTGGCATGATCTGTGGGATGGATTGGTTGTGATGATAGAGCTCCCTGCTAACGGGTTTGTAAGGTAGATGAAAGTTGTGAAATTTGATTATCCATGATTTTATTGTGAGCTAAAATAGAATCAATTTGCGCATCCCTACTCTCCATATGCTTTTGCATGTTAGTAAGCATTGCTCTAATTTCTGTCATAGCAGGGTCAGAAGATGATGATGGTTGTGCTTGGCTTTTCTGGCCAGAATTTGGATGGTAATATTTCTGCTGTGGTGGGGGTTGCTGTTGTGGTTGTTGTGGAGGTGGAGGGTTTTGTACATTGGTACTCCGGTACGAAAGATACGGATGTTTCCGGTAACCAGGATTGTAAGAGTTGGAGTATGGGTTATTCTGCCTATAGGTTTGGAAGGCATTAACTTGTTCCATGGAACAGCTACAATCTTACTCCCAATGCCCTACAATTCCACAATTTTCACAAAAAGCTTCATTGTTAGCAACAGCAGAAACATTAGCTACAGAGTTAGGAGTAGCAGTAAGATTATCTAATTTTTGACAAATAGATGTTAATTGAGCTTGTAAAAAGGATACGGAATCGACATTATGCTTTCCTTTATTTGCAAACCCTCTCGGATTCGCGTATTGGGAATTGTGTATTGCCATATCTTCGATAACCTGTCCAGCATCGTCCACATTTAAATTCATGAATCTCCCACTAGCTGCAGAATCTAGAACTGATCTAGATGAATTTCAAAGTCCATTGTTGAAAGCTTTTATCAATTGCCTTTGTGCTAGATTGTGGTGGGGGCATTCTCTCCGTAGATCCTTGAACCTCTCCCAAGCCTCATATAAAGTTTCATCGACCTTTTGAGCTAAGTTCTGAATAGCACTCCTTAGTACAGTTGTTCTCTCTGCAGGGTAATATTTATTATAGAAATTCAAGGCAAGAGTTTCCCAATCAGTAATAACAAGTGCAGTTCTATTCAAACCATTAAACCATAATTTAGCTTTGCCACATAATGAAAAGGGAAAAAGAATCTCCCTGATTTGGTCCTGCGTGACCCCGGCTTGTCTAATGGTGTTACAATATTGGCAGAAATCTGCAATGTGAAGATTAGGATCTTCACCCTTTGCTCCACTAAATTGCTTCCTCTCTATCATAGTGATAAATTGGGGCTTGATTTCAAATTGTACTCCATCTAGGGCCGGAGTGGGAGTAAGGTGCGGAAAATATGTGAGCTTTGGCTGCGAGTAGTCACTGAGCTTCTTTTGGGTCGTCATCTCTGATACTGAATCTGAAGGAATTTCCGTGTCGCTAGAATCAAAGGGAGGGTCTCTTCGATTGTTGTCTTCCTCAAAACCCGCAAGATTTTGTCTATAAAGGTTCATTTGCCTATGAAACGAGCGCTCGATCTCAGGATCGAATGGAATGTAACCTGATCTGGAACACCTGGGAATAAACAAGGAACTAAAAGACAAATATGAGAATTGCCTCAAAGAACTAACGTTCTCTGAGACAAGAGGGGATAATCTAGACTACAAAAATAATCAGAAAAAAAAAAAATAAAACCGTTTCCCCGGCAACGGCGCCAAATTTTGACAGGCTCAAGTCGTATTCACCTAATCAAAAATAAAACCTAAATCCACTAACTACGTAGATAGGGAGGAAGGTTCGAACCACATGGAAACAAGTCAATTTATTTCTAATTAAATAAAAGCAATCTAAATTATCAAGTAACCAACATTGTTGTAAAAGAGTAATTAAACTACTAAAGGTAAGAGTAAGAAGGGAATCAAATAGGAGATAAATCAATGAAGGAAAAACCTAGGGCATAGGTTCACTAATAAACAATACTCCAAGGTAAATCATAATCAGCAATCATCAAGTATCAATTAATCAGATTATAAAGGGCTTTCGCTACGTATTACAATCACTACACAGAGTTAATTTACCTGTATTAAATCTCATCTCTCAAATCTCGACTTAACCATTTATAAATTAGTCCGCCTATTGAAACTAAGCCTAAACATTAATTCTCATCTGTCAAATCTCGAATTAATATTGCTAAACTCATACAATTAAATCTGGCCAAACCTAATTGCATAGCATTAAATCAATTAATAAGAAATTAATCAAACATTGGTAATCAACAATCACAAATTACCCCTTCATATTATTTATTAGATCCCCATAAACCCTAGAAATAAAAATACTCAAGCATGATTAAATCTAGACTAATCAAAAAAATAAAACAAGAGATGATGAAAGAATTAAAGAAAATAACTGAATTAAAAAAGAAGAAATTGTTACCAAAAGAAATCTGGATTAAGGAATGAAATTAAGAACAAAGTTGAGAGAATTTAAGAGAGAGAAAATATCCTAAGTAGAGAGAGAAAGTCTAAAAGAGAAGGTAATCAAAATTACGTACAAAAATCGTACTTAAACATCCCTAAAACAAATCCTAATTGAAAACTAAAACTTCAGCTCCAAAAACACGCGCCCGATCGGGCGAAGGGCCGTCCGATCGGGCCCGCCTTTTTTTCTTCGCTCTTCCTGGGCAGCCGCGCCCGATTGAGCTTACGCTCACCCGATTGGGCACGCCTTCTTGCTGGTGCATCCTTGTGCGCGCCCGCCCGATCGGGCGCAAGCTTGCCTGATCGGGCCCGGCTCTTCTTAGAGGCTTGGACTTCGATTGGGCTGATTCTTCGGCCCAATCCAGATTTCCTCTTCGGGTCTTGAAGACTCGATCCAAATGCCCCGGTATCACATACTGATCCCTTAATCACCAGCTTTAATCGGTCCTAGGCTTCAAAGACGGTCGTGTCCTCCTAATGCTCGTAGTTGCTTCATGAAAAACCCGAAAAACGCTCCAAATGTACAATTTCCTACAAAACTCAAGCAAAACTACAAAAAATTAGAAAACACTAATTAGTAATAAAATTGGCTCTAAAGAGCCAAAAACACTACTAATTATGACCAAGGGACGGGGGTAAAACACTATATAAATTGGACATATCATGCAACTCTGAAAGTTGCGCTAGGTGTCGTGCGCAACTGAATTAGTTGCGCGCGGAAGCCCTGCGCGACTTTGTGAGATGCGTGCGGATTTTTCTGCAGAAGCACTAAGTTTTAACCTAGGCGCTCCTAAATCTGTCATTGTTAGGGTTTAAGCATCGGACTAAGCCTAATTATGATCGGGTTTAGTTAATTGGATCTTTGTTTTGGGTTTTCTTTAATTTGGGCTAGTCTTTTGTGTTTTGTGACTTAACTAGTTATCCATAAGTATTCTTCACTTTGATCCAACACGAAGATGGCTTTATTTATCGTCATTGCATTTTCTGTCAGGACAGGAGGCCAAAAGTAGATGTCTACAGGTAGAAGTCCTTTGGACAAGCCCTATTTAGGTCCGTGAATTCAACGCACATTCTACAGGTTCCATTTGCCTTCTGAACCATCACCACATTAGCCAACCATTCTGGATACTGACAGGGTTAGATGAAGCCTGCATCCAACAACTTTTTGACTTCGGCTGCTGTAGACACCCAAATGTGTCTCCCCAAAGCCAAACCCATTGATGAATACCTTTCATGTCATTTGATTATTGAACGAGGTGAAAGTGTGAAAAGTCTAGTGATGAGGATGTTTTTATTAAAATATCTCTTCTTTCTGTTTTTGAAAATATTTCTTTTCCTACCTTATTTATAAAAAACGTGAATTCCATTTTATTTTGGTCCATGATATGGGTCCAATAATAGTGTAGTTGGATAGGACTTTAAAAGACGTTTCCAACAATATATTATAAGCCCAATTCCGACGAATAATGAGGAAGTTATGGCCAAAATACTAAATTGGGCCCGATTTGGTTTTTATATACGGCCCAATGCTCTAGAGGAGGGTCTATTATTAATTATCATTCCTAAAGCTATTAGAATTTATTATAGTGTAGACACCTAAAAATGTCTCCCCAAAACCAAACCCGATGATGAACAACCTTTCACCGCCACTATTGGTCGGGTTTAGTATTTAATCCCGAGAGTGCTTAAAAAATCGTATTTTATTAAATTCATATTTTTGAACAGTCCATGGATTAGTCTTGATGTTTGGTAAAAGCATAGTTTTAATTTCAGCCCAAACTTATTAATTAATTTTTAGCCCAAGCCTTTTTTATTTTATTGTTTTATTATTTATTTTTGGCCCAAACCCTTTATTTATATTAATTTAATTATTTTCTTATTTTAGCCCGAATAATAAAAAGTCAGAAAAGGCCCGAAATTATCAATCGGCACTTAAAATGCCGAAGGAAATTAGGGTTAAAAATGTATTTAGACGGAAAAACAGGCTGGAATTTCCCGCGCAACGGCAAATACCTACCGTGTCACGGGAATCCTTCCCGTCTGACGGTGGGATTTCCCGTGACACGGGAGGTCTGCCGTGACACGGGACATTACGTGTCTTTTCCGCGTAAACCCTTAACGCGTTTTTTATCCCGTTTTCTGAAAATTTCCCGCGTCACACCAAAAATGTACCGTGTCACGGGAAAGTGTACCGTCTGACGGTGGAGCTTCCCGTGTCACGGTACAGTTTGACCGTGTCACGGGATACTTTTTTAGGGTTTTTATCATTTTAGGGTTCCGTGTGCTCCCTCAGCACATTTTCCCTATAAATACCCTCTCATTTCTGATGAACGGGGCACCAAGTAATTCGATTATTTTATTTTCTCTCTTCAATGCTTTAGCCTAAACACTAGCCTACCCCTTTTCTACTTCAAAATTCCTTCTTCAAGTACTCAAAGGAGTCCATACTTTACTCGTGGTTTTATCCTTAAGCCAAGGCGTGAAAGGTAGAACTGTTTGAGGGTTTGGCCCCAAATCTACCTTACTTTATTTAATTTAATTTAATCATTGCTTTATTATTTTCTTGAAGTTACTAACTCGTTTATTATTTTGTAGTTGCAAACAAACAGAATCAAAGTAAGGGTCATGCTCTTATTTTAATTGTTTTTCTAACGATTTTATGTTTTTTGGAATTGTGATTAAATTGGGTTTAATATTAATGTTGTTTTATTATATTTATGATCACCATATTTCATGTTTAAAGGGAATATGTAATTGAAAATCACGCCTAATAAGATAATTTGGACAACCGGTTTAGGATCCTTTTTAATCTTGTTAATTAATTCAAGTGATCACCAATATTTTAGAATTATGTGTGCATTAATATTCAACCAATTTAGTTAAATAATAGTTTTGAGCGAATTGAATATTTTGTTTGTATGCCTTTGAGATCGCAGGAATCACTTTTCACTATAAGAATTGAGTAGAGGCCAATACGGGCGAATGTGACTCCATGACTCACTTCGTACCATCATCCCCGATCCTCCTTTCATGGTTCCAAACCAAAGTTAGTAATCTCAAGGATTATGAATGGGGTGTAACCTTCACGGGTCAATCGTTGTTGCCTTCGTTGTCCCTTATTCGTGGTTGCCTTTTACGATCCGTGAACGGTTTACAAGTTCCTTAAAAACTTGTTGGCGGCTCCCTACTTTCCTTGTCCCTAATCGTATACGTCAATTCCCACTTCCTATGAGTGTCAAGCATATTCACCACATGCTTTAACGTAGGCGCACTTTGAACGACGCCTACATATAGTCTTCTAGAATATTCTAAAAGGTTCTCTTAAATCCTAATGGAGTTAGGATTGATAATTATGTTTCAAAGAGTTTGAAACTAAATGAAACTACTCCTTTTTAGAATCCTTGTTTTATACGAAGTGGAATATATTCAGATTTTATTTTCGTGCCTCATAATCTTTATCCAAATCTTATATGTTTGGATAGATCTTGAAATTATCTTTCCAATGATATATTATAATATTAAATCCGAGTTATAACAGAAAAGATATGAATGAGATATGAAACTCTATCCAAAACTAACACCCTTCTACTATTTCAGCCATATATTTTTATCTAATAAATATTTTGATTTTATTTCAATTGGGTTGGAGATTAGACTTCAAGAGCTTTCCGACGACATATTATATAACTTATTTGGACTTCTAGATCAAAAGATATAATAAAAACAAAATCCGCAAAAACTGTTTTGCAGCGCCGGACGCCAAGCCTAGCATCTGGCGCAAAAGATATGATAAAGCTCAGCGTTTGGCGCCACGCGCGTGTTTGGCGCTGCGATCGTGTTTTATTCTTTTCGAAACTCTGGTTCGTTTTTTATCACATCCGGCTGATTTTCTCTATAAATAGCCTCCTAAAACCTCCGTTTTCAATCATCAATTCTCTAATTCTCTCTTTCACCAACTCTCATCAAGAATCTCTTGATTACTCTCTCTCTCTCTCTTTTCTAAACTAGCCTTTTGCATACAAAATTCCGTATTCACAAGATCTAGAAACACCTAGCCAAGTTCGAAGTTGCCTTCGCCCTAGACGTGAAATGTTTTAATTTCTGAGGGTTTGGTCCCAAATCTCTCTTTCAATTATTTAATTTAATTGTTTTGATTTTATTATTTTCCTTGAATATACTAACGTGTGTATTTTTTTATTAGAAAGAGGTACGAGGCAACAAAGTAAGTGCTTTAATTGATTTATTGTTGTTATGATATAGAGACCATGTTTAGGTTGTTATGTTGATTCCTAGTATCATGTTAGGATGCTTTTCTTAATTTGATGTTTTGAATAACAACAATGATTCCTAGTATCATGTTTAGGGTAATAACTATAATTTTAATATCAATTATGACAATTGTGATTCCTGCGATGCTTCATATTCTCTTTCTTAAAAGTATGTTAGTATCATGTTAGGATTAAAGCTTTGATTTTTATTATTTAGTGACTAGCTAGGGCTTGTTATTAATCTTGTTAGTATCATGCCTAGGATCTTTCTATTATTATGCTTTAACATGATTATTTTATTGATGATTATTATTATTATGATTATTATCATGTTGCTTGATATTGATATTTATTGTTATTGCTTGATCACGTCTTTTATGCATGTTTAAAGGGAATTGGTACTTATAATCACGCTTAATAAGATAATTAATAATCTTGTTTAAGGTTAACATGATTATAATTCAAGTGATCGCCAATAATAGATTTGTTTGTGCATTTATTCAACCAACATAGATTAAACAGGTTTAGGTAATCCTATTGATTGCATGTTAGTCAGAAAGAGCACATGAATACAATCAGAATAAAGTAGAGGCCTATTATTAGGGCAGGTTCAATCTCTTTTAGGTTGGATTTGTACCTTCATCCTCGAACTACCAGTCATGGTTCTAGACCTATTGGAGTTAACGATCTCTTGGATCGTTAAGGGGTGTAACCTTCACCCTGTGAACGGTTTACAAGATCCTAAAACTTGTTGGAGACTCTTTTGCTCTAGCTTCCTTCCCTTTGGACGCCACCATACTTTAGTGTATGATCACAGTGGGGTTCAAGTTTGGGGTAATGCTTGAAATATTCCCTACAGCTGCAATGTCTCGGTTCTTGCTTGCGGAGTAATTCCGCTTCTTTTGCTTAACTATCCAACACGTTGGGTCGACCTTAAGCTTATGGGAGATAAGGTTTGGATCACTACCAGGCATATCAGCTGCCGAGAAAGCAAACTCATCTCTATTTTCCCAAAGGAGTTGGATAAGCTCTACATGATCGTTTGGATCAAGATCATGTCCGATTGTGACGCACTTTTCAGGGTCTCCTTCAGTCAACTCGACCAATTCAGTCTGATGGTCCAGCTTCATAGCTTTGGGGCCGGACTCTTCACAATCTGGCCTGATGTCGATGTCAGCTGGCTTCCCAAACTTTTTCTTCGGCCAGTCCTCTGAGTCTTTCGGCCCAGGTGAAGGTCCAACCTTATCTTTCTCTAGCGATTTTTCTCTCGCCAGAGAACCTTGAGATGAAGCGCTTAGGCCTTTCGGCTTCTTTGCGCTAGGCTCTCTTTCTTTTTCTTTTTCCTCCTCATCCTCATCGTCGTCGTCTTCCAAACGACTAGTGGACAACTTGAGGTAATTTCACCTTCGGGCTTCCTTTTGGCGTCCCTCGATTCTTTCGGGTAGCCGGTGTCTGAAACGTGAATCATCATTTGATGATACGTGGAGACTACTCCTTGAATCTCGTGAATCAAAGGTCTCCCCATGATCACTTTGTACATTGAAGGAGCATCAATGACCAAGAACTCAGCCATGACATTCATAGCTGCTTCGTCGCGGCTGATGGTGACAGGAAGAAGTATCTTCCCATCGGGGTAAGTTGAAGACCCGTTGAATCCAGATATCGGGTAAGGTACAGGCGTTAGGTGCCTGGTCTTCAGCTTGATTTGATTGTAGGCCTTTCGGAAAAAAATGTTTGCTCCGCTACCACCATCGACGAGTGTACGCCAGACGTTGTGGTTGGCCACCGTGGTGATGATCACCAGGGTATCCTCGTGAGGGTACGTCACCCCCCGGCAGTCGGCGGCTGTGAACGTCATGTTTGGCATCGGCGACTCAGGAGGCTAGATGTCAGCGTGATTCACCTGGTGGGTCAGCGCCCTAAGGTGACGTTTTTGCTCCCTCCGAGAACACGTCCCTCCGGAAATGGCAAGGATAGGAGGGTATCCCTCTTTGTCCGGTGCCTTGTTGTTTTTCCGGGGGAATTCAACTTGTTGCCAAGAGTCTTTCTCGGCATTTTCAGCTTTTTTCTCCTTGTGGTGATTTGCGAGGTATTTTTTCAAGTATCCCCTTCGGACCATGTCTTCAATCTGGCCCTTCAGCTGGATACATCTTTGGTGTTGTGTCCAGGGGACTCATGGAATTCACACCACCAATCTTTATTTTTCTGCTGATACCACTGAGAAAGTGGTCTTGGCTTTTTATATTTGTGCTCGTCCTTGGTCACGCTGTAGATTTTCGCGTGAGGAAGGGCAAGCAGCGTGTAGGACTCGCATCTGCCCAAATGAGGTGTAGACTTATCCTTCTTCGGCTCATTGGCCGAAGCTTGTTCCGAGGCTTTCGCCTTTCCCTTCCCCTTCTGGCCTTGGCCTTTAGACGAGGTCTGTTGTTTTTGTTTCCCACCCGCGGTTTGAGGATGGATTTTTTTTTTGTTCCACTCTTCAGCTCGGATGAACTAATCCGAAGCATTCATAGCTTCCTCCAAGGTTTCCGGGGTATGCATAACCATGAAGTCGAGAAACGGTCCAGTTCGAAGGTCGTGATGTAAAGTAAAAACGACCAGCCCCTGGTCAAGGCTTAGAATACCAGATGACTCGTTGCTGAAATGAGTCAGATAGTCTCGGAGACTTTCGGTCTCCCCTTGTTGCAGTCCTATGAGCTCTGATGTTGCCTTCTCTCGGCAGTTTGTTGTAGAAAACTTGCTTTTAAACTTGGTGGACAGATTGTCCCACCCCATTATCGAACCCTCCTTGACTCCCTTGGAGATCCACGCTTGCGCGACCCCCTTGAGAGTAGTAGGAAAGTATTTACACCAGGTCGCTTTGGACCTGGGGTTCAGATGCATGTGCCCCTCGTAAGAGGAAATTTGGTCCTTCGAATCCGAAGTACAATCATAGGTGATGTGTGACGGAACTTTAACCATCGGCACATGTTCTTCCAGTATCCATCACTCAATTGGAGAAATGGTGGGAAGCATTACAGCCTTTCCTTTATTCCTGACCAAAGGGACCGCGCTCCGCCCTCTCAGAGAGGTAGAAGTGGCCGGGAAGATTCAGGATGAGCCCCGACTTGATCAAGGAAAGAGAGGCGGATGTGCACTCTCGGTTCCCTTACATCGAGACGATCATAAACGCTCCGGTGAGCAGATTCTGGCCAAGAGGCAGAATTGCTGCTTTTGTTGCTTTGGAAGATCACGGTGTCGGACTCTTTGAAGAAATGCGGGTTTTTACTCCTTTCCCATTCAGTTCTCCATGTGTCCTCTTCCCATTTGTCCTCCAATTCTTTGAAGGATTTGGGCCTCCCCCCTCTTGCCTGATTCTCCTCCGCTGATGCCTGGTATGCGGAGGTGATCGGTCATGTAGAGGAGGCATGGTTCCAGCCTTCATGGCCTCTATGAAGACCGCTAGAGCTCTCGCAATTTCCTCGGTTGAGGGTCCCGTTTAAGGGGTCCTCAACTGAGTTTGGGAGCGAGTGTGGATGCTCAAAGGTGGACTTCAAGCATTGGAGTGACTCGGACGCTGAGAATTCGTCCGTTGAGAATGATGAGAGGAAGATTGAGTTCTCTCTCTTGATGCCCCCCTGAGATGGCCTCCCCGGAGGAATGCCTGGTCGGTGAGGCTTGCGGAGACGGCGAGGGCTTCTCAGGCACCCCGTGGCTCCTCTTTGACGAAGAGCTGCCACTCCCGTCGGATTTCTTGCTCTTACGGTTAGATTAGAGTAGAACAATTGAGATTAGCTTAAAGATTTTTTTAAAGTCTTCCCCACAGAATACGCCAAATTTTTTCGGGTGAAACAATAGCACCCTGTCGAAGGTCCTATGAAGTGGATGAAGACTGAGCTCTATCCAAGTGATGTTGAGCCGAGGATTTCCTGCACAGCAAACATACGTAAAGTGGCACCGGGGGTGTGCCGAGGAAGGCCCTCCGATGTCAAAGTCACTATAGTGTAGAGAGAGAAAGTGTTATGTAAGAGTATTAATTGCTTGAGGCTATATGTGAATGAATGCAATATGGGAGAAGTTAAGGTTTTTATACCTTAGCACAATATGAAAAATTTACCCTACACCCTAGTGTAGGGTATGTTCCCTACACCCCCCTTAAGCTACGTCGTTTTGTAGTTGGGGTAGAGTTCTCATGTGCAGCTTCATTTTGCCATTCTTTCCCTGTTTTTTTTTTTCTTCCTCTTTTTTCCTTTTTTCTTTGTTTCTTATTATTCAAGCTATGTATATATATATGATTTTAAACCCTATTTTTTCTCTCTCTTCAATTGATCAACCTCTATTTTTTATCTACATTTTTCTCTTGTTATTTCATCTTCTTCATTTGATTTTTTTTACGAATTTGATAATTGTTACCGATCATCAATGACGAATTCTGCATCTGGAGATTGCGTTGATTTTGATCGTGATTGCGAGCGTGTGTTTCCTTCTGGAGTTCGTTTGGTTGATTCGTTGCTTCAACAAAGTGAGTAATTGTGATCATAATTTTGCAATTTTTAATCATCTCTACTTTGTTCTGTTATAATGCTCTGTTTATTTGAACTTAATTTATGTATTATTATTCATCTTCGATTTTTGAATTTACTACTTTGATTACACTATAATGATAATGTAATTCGATTGTTATACTTTGTATGAACATTTTGTTGCTTCTTTTGTTTTCTTTGTGTTTTAGAATTGTGTGTTTTTGTTGTATATTTTTTAGATTAATTTTATACTTTCAATTAATCATTTATGTTTTCTTGTTTGTAGTTATTAATTTGTTTATGTTCAGTCTCAAAGTCATTTTTGATCATTTATTTTTACATTTTTATATCGATATTATGTGCAGTGGTAAATAATGAAGATACTGTTTAAAATATTATGTGCTGAAATTTTTGCAATTGATCATGTGCTGTTTTAATATTGAACATTTTACTTATTTGTTATTGTTCATTCATGAAACTCTTTATGATCATTTATAATTGTATATTAAAACTTTGTGCAGTGGAAAAAAAGGATGATATTGTTTATTTAGAAGCAGAAAAGTCTGAATTAAAGGATAAGAATTTAAATCTGAAGATGAAGCTTTTGAAGCGTATAATGAATATGCTTTTAGGAAAGGTTTTGGAATTCGAATTGGGAAGAGTAAGAGAAGAAGAGATGATTCTTTTTTGATGAAAAGATTTGTTTGTTGTAATGAGAGATTCAAAGATAATAAGTGTAAGAATAAAAGGATTTATGAGAAGTTGGATCATCGAGCTGGTTGTTTAGCTTTTGTGCAGTTTCATATTGATCATTTAGGGGTCTATACATGTACAAGACATGAAATGGTTCATAATCATGCTATGATTCCTCCTGAAAAAAGGCATTTGATAAGGTCTCAAAGGGATGTGAATAAAGAGCAACTTCTTTTCATTTCAACAATGAAATTGAGCGGAGTCAAAGTTACTGGTTCTTTGAGGGTTCTAAAGAAGGAGGTTGGTGGATCTCCTAATCTTTCTTTTCCTTCTTCTGATGCGTATAATACATTGTCATCTGAAAAAAGCTACCCAAATTGAAGAATGTGATAGTAACCAATTGATTAAATATTTTGCCAAGAGACATGTGGATGAGGCAGATTTTTATTATGATTTTGAACAAGATGATAGTGGTGCTTTAGTTAGTTTTTTTTGGCGTGATGGTAGGATGATGAGAGATTATCATTACTTTGGAGATTTGTTGGTTTTTTACACAACTTATAGAACTAATAAATATGGAATGATATGTGCTCCATTTGTTGGGATGAACCATCATGGTAACAATGTCATGTTTGGTATGTGTTTTATTCTTAATGAGCGCACCGAGGCTTTTGATTGGTTGTTTGACACATTTTTGCACTCAATGGGAAGGAAAAGTCCCATTGCAATTATGACTGATCAAGCACAAGCGATTGCAGCGGGTATAAGAAACATTTTTCCTTCAACTGTTCATCATCGTTTATGTGTATGGCATCTTGAACAAAATTCTAAGAAACACATTGGAGCATTGAGAGCTTTGGAAGGCTTTACAGATTTGTTTGGATATCTTTTGAAGTATTGTGAAACTCCTGCTGAATTTGAATATTTCTGGAAAAGGTAAATTATTGTTTTTTGTATTTATTTTTTATTTTTATTATGTTATATATTTGATTATTATGTGTTATAGATATGAACATTTAGTGTTTTATATATGATCATACAGTTTTTTCTTTTTTTTTGTATGTTATCATAATATTATTAGTGTCCATATTGTTTATGATCATTATTCTTTATACAAATGTACATATTTTAATTTATATTTTGCTCATTTTTCAATTAATATATGATCATTTCTGTTATACAGGATGTGTGATAAATACAAATGTGAAAATGATGATTGGTTATGTGATTTGTATAAAATAAAGGAAATGTGGTGTCCTGCTTATTCTAAGAAGTATTGGTCTGGTGGTATATTGTCCTCTCAACGTAGTGAAACTACTAATAACTGAGTTTCACAACGTCTTAATAAGACTCAAGGTTTATGTGATTTTTATCATGTTTTTCTTGATGTCGTTTCTGAGTGGAGAAGTAAGGAAGGTGGAAGAGATTACAATACTTTGAGGGGTAATAGGCACCTAGCTTTTGCTAATATTGGTATATTAATTCATGCAAGATCATTGTACACTATTCAAGCTTATGTGCTTTTTGAAGAGGAGTTCATTAGGGGGACAGCTTATGATCATGTTGATAATGGTTTGCGTTTTCCAGAATATTCATATCTTCTTTGGAGGCCTGGGAAGGATATAATTAAGCATGAAGTTGTTTTTAATAAGGAAACACATGCAGTTTGTTGCACATGCATGTACTTTAGTGAGACTGGTTTACTTTGTTCTCATTCTCTTCGAGTATATCATTTGCATTGTGTGCGTAATATTCCACAAGAGTATATAATGAAACGATGGACAAAGGCTGCCATTTTTAGTAATGGTATTGAAGAACCTACTTTGAGGAAAAATGTTGTGGCTACTAGTGTTTGGAGGTCACAAACAATCAGAAAGTTTGTGAAGTTGATAACAAGTTGTCAGAATTCTTTGAATGCAAGGGCAGAGGTTGAGTGTTATTTCAATCTGTTAAAAGAGAAGGTTGACAGCATATCAGGTGTAATTGACTTTAGTGAACCTATTAAAGAGGTTGAAATTGTTGATCTTGAGATCAAGAATCCTCCAAAAGCTAGGCCTAAAGGTGAGAGGAATGTAAGGCCTAAGAGTACCTTGGAGAAGCAGTGCAACAAGGCAAAGGGTAATTTCAAGAGGAAAAAGTCTATGTACACTCCTTACAAAAGGGGTATAGGGCAAGCAGTTGTACAGGTATATCATCATTTAATATTTTCAAATTGATCATTTCAGTTTTCGTAAATGATCATTTATGTTTTTTTTTAATAGGAACTTGATGAGAATGATTGTGTTGTTACTTATGCTAATTCTATTAGTGATCCCACTGAATTCATTGTTTTGAGCAATAAACGGTCTCAGGTAAATTCAAATGTGCCAAAAAAAACATTTTATTTATATTTTATTAATATTGATTTTTATAATTTAAAAATATAGGTTGGCTTTAAATCAACTGTTGTAGAAGAAATTCCTTCTAGTTCTAAGGAATCAGATCATAGTATTTCCAATGATTTTGATCAGGTATGTTTGTTTGTTATTGATTATAAATTTTTTTTATTTTTTGGCATTTATGATCTATATTATAATTTTTTTATTTAATTTTTTTTTTTTTTTTTTTTTTTTTTTGTTTTTTTGTAGGCTACTGGTGAAAGCTCTCTTTCATCCAGCATATCTATTGATGTTGATATTTCATCTATTGCTAAGGTTTTTTTTTTCCTTATTTGTTTGTATAAGTGTTTGTAACTGATCATATAATTTATTTTTTTTAAAGGCGAAGGATTTAAATCTTGAAGGTGTTTCTGCTGTTCAAGCTCGTTCTAATGTTGGTGCAAATAAAGGTACTTCTGGTGTTAAAACTTACTCTCAAATTAATCCAAGAGTTCCAATTCATACTAGTGCGTCAACAAAATCTCTTGTTGTTATTCAACCTACTGTTCCCAGGAATGTTCAAAATCCAACACAGAATTGTTCAAACACCAATCCAGAAATGATCATATCCAACTCCAGGAATGTTCAATCAACAAATGTTCAAGTTATTTCTCCTACGGTTCAAATAAATGATCAAGGCTTTCGTGTTCAGAATGTTCAAGTTACTCCTCCCACAGTTCAAAGAAATGATCAAGGTGCTCGTGTTCAAATTCTTCAATCAAGAAATGTTCAATTAGGTTCTAAAAAGATTTCTTCTAAGTATGATAGGTTGTTAGCCTTTTTTTATACAAGTGTAGCTAAACGTTTGGCTAATAAAGATAAATAAGTTAGTATTTCAGAACTTTATAAACATTAGACTTTTTTGTAATGTTGATTTAAGTACTATTTTGTAATTTTGAATTTTCGATCTATTATGTAAAAGACATAAATATTATATTTTATATAGTACTATTTTTAGTATATTTGAACTTTATATTAGAATTTTATATGTTTTTAAAATTATACATTTATCAATGATTATTTAGTCATTAGAATTTTATATGTTTTAAAATTCTACATTTATCAATGATTATTTAGTCATTTGTATATGAAAAAAAACAGAATAGATTCATATATAAGAAATGAACATATACATAGTTGTAAATGAACATTTGAAACTACAAAGTTGCAAACTTTCTAGCTTTCCTTCTATTTGCTCTTGAGTCAGTGTTTTCTTCAAATAACATCAGTTCTGCTGTGTATTGGAGCCTTAGCTTTCTAATTTGTTCCACCTGTTGAACAAAATGAATTGTCAAATTTTAATTAAACAACCTTTACTGTTTCATAAATGAAGATTATATCTTAAATGATTGAACATTTATAACTCTTACATTGTTTGGTTTTAAATCACAAATCCAACTCTCATTAGGATCAGCAGTGAAGGTTTCCATATGCTTCATAATGTAAACTCCACAGTTTGTATAGTCATCGTTGCTACGCCATTTCATCTTTTCCAAAACAACTATGTAGTCTTCAATTCTATTTGCATCTTCATATCCAAGGTGTTTCATATACTCTGCCAATCCTTTTAACTGATAGAAACAAGAGTAAAAATTGTTTAGAAGTTGGTATTGTGATGAAGACATGAACAATTAATAAAATATAATTGATCATGTAGCTTAATATAAATGAACATACTATCTCACCATCATTTTTGGTTGTTCTTCATATTTTGCTTGGACTGATACATGTTTTGGTAGTTTTCTATTGTCAATTATATGAATTTTGTCTTATATATGATTGACGCACAACAGAAAAAAAATGTTGAGAAGTTGATACTGGGAAGAAGACCTGAACAAATTATATAATGTTATTGGGCAATATATTGAATGTAATTGAACATTTGTATTAAACAAGAATTAATACCTGTTTATATCCAACAATGCTGTCAATTTTATTCAACTTCAGTTCATTGTCAATTCTTTCTATGAAGGCATTAATTCTTGTATTCATTGATGATCCTTCTTGACAAACTCTATTTGTGCACATAATGTGTTGTTGAAATAGGATCAAACATATTGAAGTTAAATGAATTTTTAGCAATTATTTATCATAGGAAAATAGAATCAATAATATAAAAAAAGAAGAAAGACTAACATGAAGCATTGTTGAGAAATAAATCTTGTTTCTCGGCTTTTTATGATTAAGAAACCTTTCCCATCCATCTATGACACAATTTGTCACTTCAACATCATCTCCAAGAGTTTTTATTTCATTTCTATTGATGAGATTCAAGCCATCATAGTATAAGAATGCACTGCATTATGAACATTTAATAATATGAATGTGAACATATTTTTATAAAATATATTAAACCTTAAGTTTAATTAGTCTAAGTAATTACCTTTCATCTTTTCCACCAAGAGCAAAGTCTACTGCAATTTGGTTCATGTCTTTCTCATCTTTAAACAGATCCTTGTACTTGACCAAGTAAGGAGATCGGAAAGCAGGAGGAATTGTTTGCTTTTCACGTTGTGGTCTTGTTGTTCAATATAAAATATTGTTAAATTAAGAAAATTATGAGGAACATAAATGAACATTTGAGTGTATATAAAAAAATTTGAAATTATACCTTTCAACCTTTTCCTTTTAAGTTTTTTCTTCTTTTTTGCAATTGACTTTTTCTTTTCATCATTCCTGATCATATTACATAACACAAATGTACATTTAGATATATGAAAATGTTCATTATTATTTTTGAACATTTACTTAATATAAATAATGTACCTTTTTGTGACTTTTGAGGATGAAGCAACAATCTTCTTGTTTTCACTGAAATGTCAAACACTCTCAGTACATATTAATAAAATATAAGCTTCTTATGTAACACTCTGTGTGCATTTTCAATTCATAAAATGAAAGATATTGATTTAACATAAACCACAGATTCATATTACATATTCAACAAAATATTGTACACACATACAATAGTTTAAGAAACTCCAGTTTCAAGTTACAACACGATAGTAACATAAGTTAAATTTTTCCATCTAGATAATTTATCCTTACTAATTACATAACCCTAATAGTAAGACATGTCTTCAAGATTTTACCCCTCCACTTTTTCATCATTTTTTGTTTTTTCAAAAACATCTTCCTTGTTTTGTTCTCCACCTCCAATTGTGTTTTTTGGATCATCACTTTTTTCACCACCATCTGACCTAGGGTCAGCATCAACCACTGAACCAGATCCTGCATCTAAGAAAAAATTTAATTAGATATTAATTATTTCTTTGTAAATGAACATTTGAGTATTTATAATTGAACATTATACCTGTTCTAGGCAATCCTTCATTATCTGACCTAGTGTCAGCATCAAATTTTGAACCAGTTGCTGCATCTAACAAAAAAAATACAATTAATAATGAATATTTCTTGTTTGTAAATGAACATTTGACACTTTTTAATTGAACATTATACCAGCTCTAGAAAATTCTTCAATTCTTTGTTCTGAAGCTGCTGAAGTTTTACCCACATCCTTTTCTCCAGCTGTATTATAAATCATCATTTTGGAGATACACTAAGTTAATAGTATTTACACATAATAATTAGAAATGAACATTTCTACTTAAGTTTATGTACATTATTATTAAATATATGAACATATTACCATTTGTTGAAATTATTGGTTGTTCAATTATATTACCAAGTGTTGAAGTGGTGGACCCTGTTTCTGTTTAGGACAATTTAGACCACAAATTTAGAATTTTTCATATAAAAATTAGGATATATAGTCTCTTTTAGTTAGAATTTACCAATGGCTGGAGAAGGTGGAGTCAACCCCAAGCTGAAAGCTTTTCTGATGTCATATTCTTGTTCTTTTTCCTTTCCCTTTTTGGTTAATTTCTTCCCAGTCATTTGCTTCTCAGTTGTTTCCTTTTCAGACCCTTGCATCAGATTCTTCTCAGCTTGTGCAAGTGCATTTAGGAAATCCTCACTGCCAAAGAATTCTTCATCTTGGCTTTAAATTGATGGTTCCCTAGCTGCCACCTTTCCCAAAACTTCATCAACTTTTTTCACCAAGTCATTTCCAGGTAAGATGTCCTTTGCCTTCACCAATTTTGAAGAAAGCTTTGACAGGTTTGAACAAGTTGTGTTTACCAGGGAAAACAAAATCATACATGAAAACCTATATGAATGAATATTAAAAATTATGCAGTTGAACATTTAAGATTATACAAATGAACATTTATGTTAACAAAAGTGATCATTTTATAACCTCAGGACTTTCTTCAACTTCTACAGCAATCCTTGGTAGAATTTTCCCTCTCCCAAATCCCAATTCTAATTCAATCTTCAACCTCTCAAGAACCATGTCTCTATTCCATGCAGATATGATAGGAAATGTTCTTGGAGGCCTTTTGTCTAACCTCTGAACTCTATCAAAATAAAACAACTACAAGAAAAAAGAAAACATGGAACAGAACATAAACAATAAAAAAAAGTGCATTTATTTAAATTTAAATGAACATTTTGTATCTAAGAATATACCATCAGAAATTGAAGAGGGCCTTTGTAGAACCCCTTGCCTTGCTGCTTTCTCCAATCAACATGACATTTGATAAGTGAGTCATATACAAACTGACACCAGTTCAAATTTTTTTATGTTTTCTTTGTCCATCATAGAATAAAGAAATTTGAAATGGCATTGATTGTTTGATACACATTTCATCAAGCAGTTCACAGCCACTGCTAAAAAGTTAGTAATGAAATGTTCACTAGGTGGTCTGTTGTTGGTGAATTTATCATTTATGTATCAATTCACAATCTGCAAACAAAATGAACAAAACATTTATACTTTTGATCATTTAATGTATTTAAAATGAACATTTAAAACTGATAATACCTGACTCACTGATGGAGTTTTTCCTGACCATGATTTTCTCCATTTCTTCAGAAATTCTGCATACTCCTCACTAATTTTATCAAACTTTGGCTCAACAATTGGAATTTCTCCTGTAGGCAAGCCATAAACTACCCTCACATCCTCTACCTCAATTTCTATTTTTTCATTCTTTGGTAGTTCAAAACACTGGCTATTTTCTTCAAAACTTCCCAATAACCAGTTACAAAACTTTTGATCAAGTTGAGGTAAACTAATGTCAAGAAGTGATCCTAACCCTATATCAACAACTTGCTATTTTTGGGTAGGTGTCATCTTTTTATCCATGCAATGAACTTCACATGTCCTCCTCTCTTTGAAGATTTCTCTTCCTCAAATTCATCTTCCTGAATTTCCTCAACTTCATCAGTTTCCATTGCTTGAACAATTTCAATTTTCATTTTCTTTTTTCCCCTACCTTCAATCTTTCCTTCATCATACAGTAACATCTTTTGCTCCCCCTTTTCAGCCTTTGCCTTCACTGAATTCCCTTTCTTTTCCTGTTTCTTCCTTGGCTTTACTTCTTCCTCTTCCTCCTCTTCCTCCACCTCATAATCATCCTCACTGACAGGCTCTGCTTCTTCTCTATAAACTGACTCTTCACTATCATCATCACTGTCAGTAGAACTTTCATCAGTAGGATCTTGAGATGGTTCATCTGATGGTACTTCTTGTATTTTTTTTCTCTTTCCAGCATTTTTCTTGGCAGGCTTGACATCTGAAATTTAAATATATGATTTTATTGAAGTATTGAAAATGTACAGTAAGAAAATGATAAAATGAACAAAATTGTTTTCTCAAATGATCATTCTATATATAGGAATTGAACATTTATAATATATCATTATATACCTGCTTTTCTTTTGCCAGCAACCTTAGAAGTTTTCTTCACTTCTTCTGGAGTTTTCTTTTTTCCACCTATATATTGAAATTGAACATTAATGATATACCATCATAAATGATCATTTTATACATTAAGATTGAACATTTACCCTTTTTGCCTTGGTCTTGTACAACTTTTTTTAGCAGAAGCACCTAGCAATTTTTTGGTTGGAGTAGGTGCTGGAGGATATTCAGCAGGAGCACCTGCCATTTTTCTGATTGGAGTAGGTACTGGAGATGGTGCATCAGCTTCCTTTTGAATAGGAGAAGTCCTTGTAGACATTCTTCTCTTCTGTCCTATTTTTGCGGTTTCTTCAGCAGGTTCAACATCCTTCTTCTGGCTTCCCTTTTCAGATTCATCTAACAGAACATCTATTGTTTTTAAAAAAATTTATGTTAGTATATTTGAAAGTGTAATATTTATTGTGAAACAGAAAAGTATTATGATTACCTTGGCTCCTTGTAATTCTACCACTTGGCACAACAACAGGGCTTTTGTTTTTGTTTTTCCTTGCAACCATTTTGTATCTTGTTTTCATTTTGGTTAACTGATCACTTTTTTGTGATGATGGAGCTGTCTCCTCACTAAGTGTTGTGGAAACTTTATCATCATCTTGATCTAGAAGATGAGTTTCATCCTCAATTTGAACAAAATCAGGTGCAATTTGTGCTACATATGAAATGATCAAATATAAAAGATTAAATAAACATTTATGTAAATAGGATGACAAATGTTTACTATATACAATATAAATGAACATTTCAGATAATGAATATTACCTTTCTCTTTTGCAGTTGAATCTTCCATTACTTTAGACTTTTGTGTGTGTTCCTTTTGTCCATCTGTGTAATTTTTATTAGCGAAATACATTAATATTTTTGAACAATTATAATTATAAAGATTTAAAATGAACATTTTGTGTAAAAATATGTACATTTTCCACTATTTACCTTTCAGATCTGTTGTCTTTGTAGACTCATCTTCCACAGTTTTCTCTTTAGGGATTTTCTCCTTTTCAGGCTTTTTTTTCCCTCTTGTCCTTCTATGAAAATTTAATTAGTTAAAATTTATATTTTTTAAGCTTATTGAACATTCAATATTATGTAGATCCAATATGAACATTTTATGTAATAAAAATGTACATTTATAAATCTTTACCTTTTACATTTGTTGTCTTTGGAAAGACATCTTCCACAGTTTTGTCTTTAGGGCTTTTCTCTTTTTCAGTCCCTTTTTTTCCTTCTTGTCCTTATATTAAAATTTATTTAGTTAAAATTTAATTTTTTTTTAATCTTATTGAACATTTAATATTATGCTTTTCCAATATGAACATTTTTTGTAATAAAAATGTACATTTTAAAATTTTTACCTTTTTCCACTGTTTTCTCTTCTACTAGCCTTTTTCTTTCTTTTTTGCTTCACCTTCAAAAGTAATAGAATTGTTAAAATTGATATTTATGACTATTAAACAAAAATATTCAATAAATATGATCATTTACCTCTCCTGATTTCCTTGCTTGCCTTTTCCATTCTTTTGAGATTTCTCATAATTTTGATTGTCGATTCTTTGTACTTCCTGTAAATGTATGATACTGTTATATAACTTTGAAATATATTCATTAATTGATTATATTAATTCAATTATTTAAATTTAAACATACTTTGGGTTTCTCTCTATGTCTAAATGTATTTCTTGCATCTTGTCCTTTAATGTTGTTATTCTTGCATCATCTTTGGGTTTTCTGATAATTCATTAAAAATATGTTTGAATTTACAATTTTGATTAGTAAATAAAAAAATGAACATAAAGTCTATAAAATATGAACATTTAAATTATATTACTATTGGCCATGAGCAAACTTTTTTGTACTGATTTGCAAATGAACATATAGTCTATCTAAATTGAACATTTAAGTTTTCTTACTTTTGGCCAAGACTATTCTTTTCTGGATTGCTTTGCATTTTTGGTTGAACTTCTTCTTGCTTGCTGAAATCAATATTAAGAAATACTTTAAATAAAAATGAAATAAATGGTACACAAAATAGATAGTTATCAAAAATGAAATGAACATTATATATTTATACCTTTGATCAACTTCATTTTTGTCCTTTTTCTCAGGAGTATTCCTGTCTGGATTGCTCTGCTCTTCTGGCTGAACTTGTTTTTGCTTGCTGAAATCAATTTTAAGAAATACTTTTAATAAAAAATGCACATAAATTGTACACAAAATATACAGTTATCAAAAATTAAATGAAAATTATTCATTATTACCTTATATCTTCATCATGTTTGTCCTTTTCAGGTACAATTGTATCCTGGTTTTGTTCTACATTCTTTTCACTAAATATTGTATATATTCATTAATTAGAATTTGTATTATGAGAAATGAACAAATTTTGTATGTAAAATGAACATTTGTTTATATAAAAGTGATCATTAGTATACCTTTGATCCCTACTCTCTTTGTCAGTTGTGTTATGTGTAGCAGACACAATCTTAGTTGTTGCATGAGTAGCAGGAATGTTCTCACTTTGTTCACTTAAAAAAAAAAAGAATTATTTTATATAATATGATATTAAAGTATGAACTAATTTATACAATGAAGAAGATAATTAGTTATTTTGGTATAAAGCTTTTATACCTTATTGTTTGATTTGTCTCTGGTGGTCTTGATTTTGACATAACAAATTTCACTCGAACCTTTGTTTTTCACTAAAATTTTAAGAATTACCTAATAAGTTTGGTATATATATACAATGTACAATAATTGAATGTAAAAACAATTATTTTATACATATAAACTTACTTGTTTAAAGTGTATCTTTCATAACTATTACCATATTCATTTTGTTCTATAACCTTCTTTAGAGTTAATGGTTCGGATTTTCCATCTCTAAATTGAAGCAAGTGTATCACTCTAAATGACACATCACTACATTATAAATTAATTACATGACATTAGTTTGAATGCATATCACTGAAATGATTATTATCATATTTATATATGTGCATGATGATTTAATGAAATGTACATTTGTTATTTAAATCTCAATGAATACTCAAATGAACAAATATACATATATGATCATAATTATATCTATAAATGAACATTATGAGTATCAAATATGATCATATACAATGATGTTACAATGAAATGTACTTTTGTTCTTAAATCTCAATAAATACTCAAATGAACAAATATAAATATATGATCATAACTATATCTATAAATGAACATTATGAGTATCAAATATGATCATATACAAATAACATATTAAACAAAGATAAAAACCAATTTTTATCAAATACAACTAGCATATTAGACATGAACATAATATATTCTGTAAATGACTAATTACCTTGGTAATGGAGACATTTTTAAATCCGTACCAATTGACTTGTCAATATCTTTTAAAAGTTCAGGATCTACAATTGGATCATTTTGGGCGGTTTTTTTTTTTTCAATTTTTCTACTCTTGACTGAAGAGGTACATCATCATCATCATCATCATCATCATCATCATCATCATCTCTGTTTTATTTAATAAATTGTTAATGTTTTAGTTATTTTGTTAATTTTCAGTAAAATCTTACTACAATTACTACAATCGCAATAATATGAACAAAAATTAGGGTTCATACATAAAATTGAACAAAATTGAACAAAAATTAGGGTTCATACATTTCTTCAGGATTGTCACTGATTTACTCGTCTCTGAAGTGTTCTTCTCCAAAGAGATACTACAATTGCAAAAAATTGAACAAAAATTAGGTTTTACATATAAATTCGCTCTATAATTTTCATCGCAAGAAAATGAACAAAATTACTTACTCTTTGGTAACATTTTGCTCCGATTTTCCAGTTTCATCTTGCATGTTCTTCTATAAAGCGTTTTTTTTTCCAAAATCACTCTACAATCACAAGAAAAAGAACCAAAATTAGGCTTCATACAAAAATTGTACTAAAATCGTAAGTAAATGAACAAAATTACTTACTCTTTATCAAAATGTTGCTGCGATTGTTTAATTTCATCTCGAATATCAGACATTTGAAGCAATTATGAAGTGTTTTGAAGCAGTTTTGCAATAATTTGAAGGGAATTTCGTTCCAATTCGACGGTGTTGATGAGAGAGAAATTCTAGAGAAATGAAGAAGATGATTTTTAGAGAGAAAAAATAATTTGAAATGGATAGTTTTTTTTTAATATATATATATGTGGGGTAGGGGAAGTTATTTTCTAATTTACAGCAGTTACTGTGGTTAGTGGGGGTGAGTGGGGGTAGTTACTGTAGTTTGTGGGGGAAGGGGAAAAACGCAAAACACTGCGTTATGTAGGGGGTGTAGGTTATGGTACCTACTCTAGGGTCTAGTGTATACTAATTAAGCACAATAAGGAGAAATTGGCTTGAAGCCAAGTGGGCTGGCCATGTTGGCTAGACCCTTGACTTGACTTGGCATGAATTGAAGAATTGAACCTTTGACCTTGGGCTTTAATTGAATCATTTATGGACTGACCCAATTAAGCTAAATTGGACTCAAACCGAGTTTTTTTAAGAATGTCTATCATTAGAGTTTGAAATCTGAGGTCCATCAATGTTTCAGAAGTGTCAATCAACAAAATCAAGTTCAATAGATGACATGATCACCGTATCCTTTAGGGCTGGCTATGTCTTCAATTACCTCTTTTTCATGGGTTTTTCATTTTTATCAGTGGCTTAACGGTGGTGTAGTTGGTGGAGAAGAGAAATATGGTGTTGGAAATGGCTAGCCTCCCATTTAACCGAACATGAAACTTTTGCCTTTTTTTTAAAAAAAAAATTTGGAAATTGGAAAATTCCCAAATATTTAGGAAATTGGAGCAAAATTTTTACAAGACTACTTTTTTCATGATACGTTAACTATCAATAGATTGAAAAATGAGGCTCCATTATTATTAAAATTAGCCATAGGCGTCTGAACAAACATGCTAATATGGATCGTATCCATATCCGCATAATTAACAAGAGTATAAAATTCATATTCAATAGAAAAAAAAAGGGTAAAAGAATAAATTGAAAAGTAGCTTGCTAACAAGTGCAACTAATTTCAGTTCGAACTCTTCGAAGCAGAAAACTTCTTTCTCTTGGATTTTGGTTTTACAGCATCTTGTAGGGTCTTAATCTCACGAGAATTTGATATCACATCAGTAGCTATTGTAGCAAATGCTATTGGATTCCTTTGCTCTAGTATCTCAGCGGAGTCCGAGTCCATTAACTTGCCTTTAACAATTTGTTCGTTCTCCCTTTTCTCCATTAGTTTACCTACAAAGAAACCAAATATGTAAGCAAATCAATATGTTAGATCATAAGTGCAAAGGGGCAGGGAGGAGTAAAGCCATGGGAGGCAGAACAGATTAATCAAGGGAAAACGCATACAAAACATGCACTGGACTAGATGGAGAACAGAGATTGATAAAAGCTTGAAGAGCCAAATTAGATTCAACCAAGTCATCAACCCCTTCTGAATCAACTAGATAGCTTCCAGACTACGTTAATACGAAGTATAGATAATTTGAAAAGTTCCAACATTTCTCAATAGTTCTGAACTACCTAAAGCCCGCAAAATGACTGATTTGCAATAAGAGCAAAGGTGCAATGGAATTCTTTTTTGGGGGGGCATTCCTCATCTTCAATAAAACTTGAGCGAATAAATGAAACAAAAAATTCACGTTATAATTTTATGGTTATTAGCTGAACAAGATGATTACCACAAGACACAAGAGAAGCTTTCAGATGTTTCGAATCCACACCTCTGGAAAAGGGATCCCTATCAAAAAGCAACAAAAATTGGTAAATGCCACAAGCCTTTGATAAAGCTAATGAACTCAAGAACGGTACCATTTTAAAAAAAATCAAAAATAATTCACATCTTCCTTGAACACTACTCACATACCAACAAGAAGGACCCTTCATGAGCCTCTTAGCTTCAGTAGTTGCATCTACCTCTCTTCTACATGAAGGTTCTTCAGTTTTCATAACATTTCTTTCACTAGCATAACGTTCTTGGCATGCTGACTTCCGCATTTGCTGTAATACAGTGGTTTGTTCACAAATAGAATGGCTGTTGTCATTGATAGTACTTGAAATCGGTGTACTAATATTCAGTAACGCCACAGAAGAGAGGCGCTTCACACTTTGCTGTTCTCGATCAGTGTTGAACAATTTGACCTAGTGTATTCATATCATATCATATTTGAAATTTGGAACACTAATATTCCCCCACCATATATATATGGCCAATTGACCATATTGGTATATAAGTTAACACCCTTATGACATATTGGTATATAAATTATTGCCGGCGACATATTGGTATAAAAATTAACATGTGGCGACATATTGGTACATAAATTAACAAATTGTGGCATTTACCCCTATTTTTTCTTCGGATGAAAGAGCGTGTTGTATACTTCAAAAATTTGTTTTAATTACTTTTGCAATCTTATTTATTATCATAATATACTTATTCAGCACCAAATAATAATTTTTCCCTCTTCCCTTTCAATACAATAACTTTGATAAATCAATCAAACGATAAAACCCCAAAGAACTAATAAACAATAGACAAAATCTCAATATTAGTTATTTAATTTCAAAACCAATTACCAGTAGACGCTAACTTTCATTATTACTTCATTTGTATTATACCCACAACTTTGTAAATCAACAATATAATAAGAATATATATATATATATATATATATATATATATATATATATATATATATATGAGTGTTTTTTTTATAAAAAAAAAAAAAAAAAAAAAAAAAAAAAAAAAAAAAAAATTCTACCCTTGTGATGCTTCAATGACCAACGGCTCCAACGCCCTCAATACATTCAAGCTTATATCCCTTTACTCAAGCTTTCCTATTCGTTTTCCCCTAGTTTCTTTCTCATCACTTTTGGGCTTTCAACTTTTTTTTTTTTTTGGATTTTTACTTCATAATTTTTTTAAATTAATATAAAACGTAGAGAAAAGTACAAAAAACAAAATGTCAAATAAAAGATATTAGCACTAAAATTAAGCGTGTGTATCATACGCATATCCTCCGACTAGAAAATAGAGGTAAATGTCGCGATTTGTTGACTTATATACCAACATGTCGCCACATGTTAATTTTTATACCAATATGTCGCCGTCAATAACTTTTATACCAATCTGTCATAAGGGTGTTAACTTTTATACCAATATGGTCAATTGGCCATATATATATTCAAGTCTGACTCTATATATATATAATGCACTTGAGAAGATAACAAGCCTTAGGTATGGAGTTTGTGTGAAATTTTGAATGTTAGTTATGCCAAGGAATTTTCTAAATAATGAATTACTTTACATACAAGGGTGGCCTAAAATCAATGAGAGCGCTTTTTGATGTCATCTCCAGCTGAACATCAAGTTCAACTCAAAAGTCAGAACAGAGAGCAAATATCGTGGATAGAGTGGATTTAAGGGCCATTTAGCATCAATTAAGAAAGGTCACCTAGGCTTATATGGGATAAGCTGTCAGATATCAGAGAATTGAGGTTTTGCATTAAAAAGAGGCTGGTGAAATGTCTGAATGTTGCAGCCAGCAGATCATTCCCCACGCGAAACTGTTACATGCTGGCAATAACAACCCAATACCTTATCATATGGTTAGTGATGTTGCCTGAGATTCAGCTGTGGAGTCTCTGACAAGTGCTCCAATGGTATTAAATCTTTTACTCTTTGAGCAAAGCACATAGCATCTAGAAATACTTATCTTACCAGTTAGGCAATACCAGTTGACAAGAGTGGTCTTAAGGGTTTCTGAGTGTCAGTCTGACACTCTCACACCAGTCAGATGCTAATGGTTTTATACAAGAGTGAGACAGTGAAAGAGACCAATATCACAGTAAGGGTACAAGGTAGTTGTCTAAAAGAAAAATTCTTTGATGAAGCTCGAGTTTCCCATTTCAGGAACATGGAAACTCAAACTCAGAAGTCAGAAAATGAAGGAATCAGGGGAAACCTCAACAAAAAAAAATAAATAATAATACATAAATAAATAATAAAATATAATAAAATTAAATTCAAGTTTACTCTCTGAAGTCCCAAATTAAACCATTCACTTCTTTTATGAGTCCAGCTTAGAGCTGTCAATTTGGGTATTCAAGTCGGGTTTGGGTCGGGTCAAATCAGGTTTCGAGTTGAATTAGGGTCAGGTTATGTCGGGTCAATCTAGCCTCACATCAGGTTCAGGTTCAGGTCGTGTCAATTTCGGTTTAGATTATTCCAGGTTGTTTACCTTTTCGAGTATAGGTCGGGTTCGATTCGAGTCAAATTCAGATCGGGTTCAATTTCAGGTTCGGGTTGTGATGAGTCGGGCTTGGGCGGGTTAATAGATGGTAAATTCAGGTTCGGGTTAGGTTTGGGTTAGATAATTATTTGGTCGGATAATCTTAAAGTTTGATCATTCTTGGTTTTGGTTCAAGTTCAATTCGAATAAATATCGATGTGGTGAAGCTGAGCCTATATAATTACGCCCTTTTACAATTCGATGAAACACTATTAAGATTTTATTAAGCCTATATGCGAAGTAATAGAGAACAAAAGGTATATAATAAGCTGAACAAATTGTACCAATATTTTGTCAAGGATTGAGGGTTTACAGAACTGTACCAGCTCAACGAAAGGTGTCAATAACACGTTGTGTTGGGTTAAAATCTTTTTCTGGTTCTAATCGGGTCTGGTACTAGTTCGGGTTTATTAAATCGGTTGACGGTTACTATCACATCGGGGTGCAGGTTCGGGTTTAGGTCATAAAATATTGGATCAAATTGGTAGTCGGTCAACATCAGGTCGATTCAGGTTGGGTTACAGGTCACTAGTTTCACCCTATTATTCGGGTACACATCAAGTTCAGATCATTGCCGGTTTAGGTCGGGTTCTCTGGTCGGGTTAGTTTTTGACAGCTCTAGTTCAACTACCTTTAATACTTTCAATTTGTCATTATTTTTGGTCGCATTTCAAAGCAAAGATATCGGTTACTTGTTTCCGTATGTGTTCCACTTCACACATGTCTAACTTTAAGTTTAGTATAATCATTTTTCTCATTCTGTTTTCATTGCAGTGCAGCGTAGGTGTATGAACACGACCGTCATGAGTGTATCTGGCTATCTCTAATTTCAGAGAGAGAGAGAGAGAGAGAGAGATTTTGAATATTGAAAACATTGACTTACCGCATTTTCAATCTTGCTGGTCATATCAGCAGCTTTCGCAGCAGCAATTCGCAAACATTGCATAACAACACTTGGGGCGACGCCAATTTCTCCAGCCTTTTGAATGGCACAAACATCTTCACTTGCATTAATTGTAGCTGTCAATTTTCCTTTCATAACAGCCTCTTCGTAATAAGTAGGATCTACCACCTGAGTCATCACATCACATGCTGAATCCACCCAAATGACAAGGCCAAACAGCACTAGGGTATTGTTTTGTATCTTCACCTCTTACCAAAATGTTTTCAGTCATAAATCCAAATGTCACAGCTATAGGAAGATGGTGAACTATCAATGGAAGTGGTTCCTGCACCTGCAAAGGAAACATCACATGCAAACAGTTAATCAAACGGATAGATCATCCCAACACATGTCTACAGAACATACAGTGGTCACATATCATAAGAACAAGAGCAGAGACTGTTTCTCCGATGCACCTAAGGAGTAATTGAAAAGTTTAAGGCAGATAATACATCATACTACACACACAAATCACAAATCACAAATGACATAACTACCAGAACAAGATCACTATCAAGAAAGGCAGGAACCGAGCTCTTTATCAAGATAGTTTAACAACCTCGAAACAGAGGAACAGTGATAAAAGGAATATCAACAGTGGGCAGCACAAATATGTGAAGGAGAAAAAAGTGTGGAAATGCTGAGCAAAAGAACTGATTAAAAAACAAACCTTATGATCAATGGCATTAATGGATTAAGACCATTAAGTAGGCCAATTCAAAAAAATGATCTCATTATGTTGCTCTAGAAAAAAAGGTATTGGCAATTGGCATGGTGACCTCACACTAATGCAAATTCCACAAGGAGGTTTTTTTTTTTCTATTTCTTTTTCTTTTTTTTTTTTTGACTGGTTTTTCAAGTGACCCATTGGTATGCATATATTCATAACATGTCCCAATAGCTCATTTGAAAATGGCTAACTCACCATTAAATAACTGATTTTTAATTTTTAACATTATATTACAAACCTAACCATAGTTAACACCCCTCTTGACCAACTTAGACCATCACCCAAACCACCCATAAATCCCTCACCAACCCAACCTGACCACCCACAACCCCAACCCGACGCACCAAAAACCACCTTCCACCCACCAAAAGTGACCAGCTAACCACCAAATAAAACCACCCACCAACTGAAATATTTTGCCCGACCTCGAAACCTCCACCCAACCCTTAAAGCCACCACCCATCTTTCGAAAACCCTATCTACCTACCGAAAACCACCACCCAACTCTCCAAAAAGGCAAAAACCACCATAAATCCCTAAAACTTCTAGAAACCGCCAAAACAACCATCTAACCGACTGAAAACCACATTCACCTTCACTCCCATCTTACTTTCTCTTTCCTCACCTCTAAACACAAAATATAATGAAGATAGGAAGGAGAAGATGTGGTGGCTAAGGTAGGTGTGTAGGCCTGTAGGGATGGTGGGATTGGTCATTGGTGGGGCCAAGCATGGGAGTGAACATGGACGGTAGTGGTTGGCAAGCTGTTGATATAATAAATGCAGGGGTAAGCAAATTAACCATTTAAGTCCAGGTTAGCCATTATAGCATTTAAATGTGTCATTGGAGCACGTAATAAGAAACTTCACGTTTAAAGGATGCTTCATCTTTCCTAATTAATTAACTACCTAGCATTTTATAATTTTTAAAACCATAAACACAAACAAAAAAGTTACATGAATATAGCCATAAATAACTTTATCATAGCAAGAGCTAAACTCATTAACATAATCATCTAGCCTATTGTTTACATTTTGACGGTTGCTATTAGATAGTAGGCACATGAAAGAAATATCAGCTAATGCATACTTTCACTTAGCTAAATACTCCATCAGCCACAATATGTGTTGGTTGTGTTGCTGATAGTCAGCAACTTCTGATAAACGAGAACTAACTTTAAAACTAGAACTGAAAACCACTCACTGTCTAAGAGCTCACATTGGCAATTTGGTTGTATGACTCTCAGCAAATTATTAACAGAGAAAAGTCAGTCATAGCCTACCATCTGATCCTTACCCCAGCACCATGCACATCCATGTAGTAGGATATCAATCTTCTTGTTCAATTACTCCACCATAAAGATGATATAATTGAGTTTTTGTATATAATTTGGAGAATAATCGAAAAATAAGAACTTAGAGTTGGCTTTTCAATGCACAAAGCAGAAGTGCCAAGCAAAATTCAAGAACTTCAATAATCCAACGAGTGATGATGAAGCAATAGGACGACTTGTATCCAAAAAAATAATAATTATAATAAGTAAAAAAAATAATCTTCACAAAGGAAAAGTTTTCTCTAAATCTCAACAATAAACCTAAGCTAATGAAGTTCTTGACTACACATGTATAATGGTGTTACAGGAAGAAGCTTAGCCGTATGGACCACTTAACCATGGCCCTTAAATAACTTGTTACAATAATTATTAATGCAGTGGACAGAAAACACGGCTATGAAGTTCCTCACCCCAGCTGTGAGTAATGAGCAGTGAAGGAAATACCAAATTTTTTTGCAGTAGAAACAGCCCTCGTCACAGCCATGAAGATTCTTTGGTCGAAAATAAGGCTTCAATAGCTTGCGCAACTCAGATTAGCACGGACACAACCAACTTTCAACTTCATGCTATTTCAATCTCTTTAACAGCATTACAAACCACCTAAAAACATTCTATTAGATACTAACATGCTATAAAAACATGCCTATAATCCTATCATAAGAAGGATCAAAGCCAATCAATTCATAAGCCTTATGTTCTCTCAACACCTCTTGATTCATAAAGATCACACGCCCATTCACAAATATACAAAAAAGAGCATCAATAGACTAGCATTGCCTTTCACTCAACAATTCCTCAAACTAAACAAACCTCATTTGCAGAAAGCACAATTATCAATCATGTTGGTCTCCTTCACAAATGAGATAAATAGGTGGCCTAGGCAGTTTGACCTTGGACCAAAACTAGCACAAACAGTTAGCAAGCAAGAGTTGTGCAAGAAATCGAGAATATCCTGAAAATGAGTAAATTCCCCAATATCATCTCACTAAATGTTTGATCACAAACAACCTTGTGAACATTACAAGTTTACAACCAATCAATCAAGAATCTTCTTTTCATCTACAAGTGTCCCAATGAAGACAACTTGATCAACAAACCCTAACATGGCCATAGATTCTTCCCTCTTCAAAGGTCATGATCCAAGTTTTCCTAAGAGGGAGGCTATGACGATGACACAAAAGGAGGGTGAAATATTTTATTATTTATGTATAGGTCTACAGAATGGTAGGGATATTTAATTATGTTAGTAATCAATTGTTTCTCATTCTCCAAGTAGTGTTTAGGCCAAGGGTACCAACCCCCACCAACTGACCTGCAATATTTTGTATTATTTAAAGCAATCTAGAATGATTTGAATAAAGAATTTTGTTTACAGATGTTCTTCCACATTACCTCTCTATGAGTGCACCACACACATGCATGCGTATAGTGAAGTGCACATTTAACATAGAAATTTAATCATGCAAGTCATAAATAAAGATAATGTTAGTTTAAATACTATAAAATACATATATTGAAGGGTGAGAAGGGTAGCATGTATGCCAACAGTAACCAGACAAATTACACGTAGGGTAAAAGTCTGTAACATTCATGAATTTCACGTTCATTGATGGCACTGATAGACAAGGATTAAATCATATGTCTTATTAAAAGGGTATGAACTATGAACACACCTCTGGTGGATGCACAACTACTTCCTGACCATCTTCTCCTCCAAGAGTACATACAGGCCGTCGAAATGTCATCAGAGATGCCAAAGCAGCAACATTTGCAGCATCGAGAAGATTTCTGTTTCCAGCAGGATAATTTGTAAATTGTAAAGATGTCACATTAACTTACTGAGGTTCTTCAGATAAAAAAATATTATAGCTTACCCTCCATTATCAAGAATGTGAAGATCGAGACGGACAGACCATACTAACTTGCCAGCTAGAACACAAAGTGATTCAGTATCAACTGCCCTGCTCTCCCTGCAGCATCACTTTCACACTTTTAAAAATCATAATCTACAAACCCCTAAACATGGAAACACTCAAACAGAAAGAGAAGGAGAAATGGTAGATGGAATAAAAAAGATGTAATCTTTTTCAATATAATGATTACAAATAGCAACAGCGTCACCAAAGAATTAAAAAGCAGGCAAGATGAACCCCCCCACCCCAAAAAAAAAATAATAATAATAATTCTGAAGTGTCAAGTATAGCATCAGGCTGTCAGTGGACACTAAGGCCATCCAAAAGAGATCAGATTCTAAAAGAGAATCCAGTATTTTGATTAATGATTTTATAAAACAACACTTGCGATCAGTTACTGGACTCAGACAAATCTAATATTTTACAAAGCATTTTATGACTAGCAATACTATGTTACTGGACTCAGACAAATTGGGGTGATCAACGTTAGACACAAGATATAACCAACAACTCAAACCCAATCATTGAGGGACACAAGTGAACCTCTAAATGGTTTTCTTCTCATACATGACCCAAGAACATCATTTCCAAAGCACCTCAAACAAATGATTTTTTTAAGATGTAGAGTGGTTTCAAATCTCGAAAATTACAAAGCATTTTTAGACTAGCAATACAATGTGACTGGACTCAGACAAATTGGGGTGATCACCATTAGACACAAGATATTACCAACTAACTCATGCCCAATCCTTGAGAGACACAAGTGAACCTTGAAATGGTTTTCTTCTCATATATGACCCCAAAACATGATTTCCAGCACCTCAAACAAATGAGTTTTCTAAGATGTAGGATGGTTTCAAATCTCGAACGTAATAGCAATTGCAAATTCACTGAACAACTTTCATGGTTTATGTGGATGGTCTGCCACTGCCACGGCCTATCACGGTCACGTTAAGCTCAATAACCTTTACAGTGTGGCCATGATGCGGCCGAGCCATAATACCGCATCTGGAATACAAAAACCTACAAATGAAAGCTGAAGGCCAAATAGGCAATTTGAAGAATCAAATCCTCTATTCAAATCCTATAGCAATTTGGGATAGATAAGTAGATAACAGAGATAAGCACCCAATTAGAAATTTTAATTGACTGGGTTAACACTGTCATAATTGAACACATTTTTTTTTTACAGCATTCAGGGTGTAAAATTACTAGATCGACCATCATAAAATTTTCCCAGGAGGGCACACTGTTAAATAATTAATCCAGAAAAAATCTATTCTAAGAAAAATAGGTTTCAGTTTCATGACAGAAGCAAACACTTAACAACAGATTCAATAAGGTGACACACGGCAATAATGTAAGATTTAAATATCAGTAGGGAAAAACCTCAGACCACGGTCTATTATGCGTCCCAACTCTATCGCTGACTCTCCAGGGCGACCAGCCTCAAATGACGGGTCAGCCATAGGTGAAAACTCTGTGAATATATTAAGTGATCCTTCATTTGGCCTGTCTCTATAAGGTTGAACTAGCTGAGCAGTGACAAAGCTCATGACATGAGTCTGGCCAAGCTGTACCTCAGTTGATCCGTCTTTCCTGCAATTGTATCACAATGATTGAATAATTATATTTCACATACCATATCAGCAAGCAATAACATATATCCAATATTAAACCTGCGAAGGATGGAGGCAGAGAACACCTAGATGTACATCATTTTCTCTAACCATTCAAGAGTCTAGAAAGTTAAAAGACAGTTTATACATTAATTTCGCAGCAAACACCTCATGAATCAATCTTATGTTCAAAACCATCATGTGGAACAAGCAGCTCCAATTATGCCATTAATTTAAATGGATGTTTTAAGATGTCTATGAAGATTTCCAGAAAAAAGCTTTCTTGAAATAATGGTCAATTCTTGAATGCATCCTAGAAGGTTTTAAGTGACGCAAAGCAGAAAATCTCTTGTACTTGGGGTCATTTACAGACAATAAAAGCTATGAAGAACCCAAAACTGGCTACTTTTATTTACTATGCAAGTATGCATAAATCAGCTCCAATCCAAGATATCACTTATTTATATGGATGTTTTAGATCTTTATGAGGAAAACAGCTTTCTTGAAATAATGGTCGATTCTTGAATTCCCTGCACAGTAAGACTCTGTTATTTTCAAAATTATCTTTGTAATTAGAATCCTCATACAGCTTGAATTCTACTTACAATTCTGCCATGTCAGTCAGGTTTGTGGTCTAGTCACAGTAGGATTTTAATTAGTCAATATTATCTTTTAGATCTAACTGTATAGATTCAAATCTCAGTTTAGTAAGGATCCTAGATTATTCAATTTACAGGCATGCATATCATTCAATAAAACCGAAATTTAAATGGAATTATATTGAGCATAGCTTGTTGACAAAGAGAACTTCATAGATTTGTTGGTTTGCTTAATCTAAACAACATTTGATATGATTTGTATATTATTAATAATCTGATTAGGAAGATACCCTTTAATTTGTGAGATTGAGTAATAGAGTTCATCCCATACATTTTTCACCATTAACACACACATCCATGAACAAAATTTAATAAAATTTTCTGGAATTATTGTGAGTTATTTCACGTTAATTACACTGTGAATGACAATTACCACTAATCGTTAGTTAATTATCAATTCAGATATTTTATTAATTAAGTTTTCATTAATTCATCAAATCCTTATATTACAATTCAATAGTGTTTGTGTTGAGTACATCAGTTACTCACATCCTCATGGATCAACTCGTGTGTTCCTACTAGCTTCATATACAACATTTAGCTATGTCCTCAAACCCATGTTTGACACTTGAATATGCACAGGCTAACACTTAGACGAAATCTATGTTAACATACATGAACAAAGTAAAACCTTATACTTTAACCACAAATTCAATTAGTGCATTTACTTTACAAGTATATGAGTTTGACCAATCTCCGATAGTAACACAGACCTCCCCATGACTTATACCAATGTTGGACTAACATATTTTAGAACTAATTCAAAAAGGACACGAACATAGCTGTACAAAACACTTACCTACCGAACTTAATTGTTAATTTGCGGTAGTCAAATGGGCACCTTCCATCAGCTCTAAGATCTGAAAGCAATGCAGTCTCTATAAACTTCTTCTCATTTATAGACATGTGCCAAGTATTAGCTAGTCTCTGTTCCATTTTTCAAACTGCAAAAACCCCAGTTAGAAATTGTTTAAAATCCATAGATTGCAATGCTTCTTAACTAAGATGACAAACAAACATTCAAACATTATTTCAACAACCCATTTATCACCGAACCGTGAGCCAGGGCAGGAGCAGCAACTGCCCCGAACCCGGAAGAAAAGGTCCATTTTCATAGTTTCGTCCTAACATTAAAGAGTTATATAAACAAATTCCTGCGACAAATTAAATTTAATTTTACTCAATTATCAGAGTAAGGTCTATAAATTGCGATTAAAGTTAGCCAACCCCAAATCATTTTGGGACCAAGACTTTGTTGTTGTTGTTGGTGGTGTATCAGAGTAAGTTCGAAAAATCAAATTACATTCTTTGAACTTAAGTATATGAATAGAAGAATTTTAGCAACGAAATCGCTAGTTATAATTTATCATTACTTTTGTAATTATAATAACCAATACAATAATCTACCTAAGACTAACCCTAAATTGAATTATACCGACAATTAAATTAAAGATTAGATTTGATATTCGATGATTAAAGAGGCAAAAACAGTTCTAACCTTGGAAGCTGCTTTAATGGCGAGAAAAAGCTCATAAGCTGCTTTAACAATTTTGAGTACGCTTCAATGGAAGGGGTGGAGTGATGGTAAGGCCTTGCCTGGATTGAGAGAAGCTGTTAGAGGGTAATTATTAGGGTGGACTAATTTAAGAGTCGGTCTCAGCCCATAGGGTAAAATTTCTAAGCTGTTCACAGTCGCTTCTGTTCTCTGAAGCTTGTTGAACAATTGAGGTCCCAAGAATCGAGAGTAGACCAATTATTTATGCGCGTAGATTGTCGAGTAAAGAGATTCGCGATCAAAACCTGTTCGAGGAAAGATTAGTTCAGACAATTTCGTGCGCAATTGACCGACGAAAATGAGGCGTCGAGGTGAGCCTTTGATTGCTTAATCTATGTAATTTTAGTTAAAATTGCATGTGACTTGGTTATATACTAGCAATTATCAAGTTAATTTACAATTCTTACTTAATTTAGGCAATTTTGTGAAAGATGCATTTTCGAATTATTGAAATTTAGGTGGTTGCATGTTTTTAGTTTTTCTTGATTCTAAGTTTGTACTAAATTTCGGTTTTATACAACAAATTTAGTTGCTTTGGTACTTGAAATTTCGTTAAAAACTTAGCAGAATTAGGGTTTGTGATAATTTGTGAGACAGGTTTGTGATAATTTGTGAATTAGGAATAATATAGATTTTAATATGTCTTTATTAAAAATATAAATGACAAGAAGTGTAATAGTAAGTAATATAGATTTTTATAGATTTTATTATAGGTTTATGACATATTAGAAATATAAATGACAAGAATTTTAATAGTAAGTAATATAAGTTTTAGTATGACAAGGTTTGAAGAGGTTTAAATTGGGATATAACACTTGGTCAATATGACATTTATTGAGTGAACATTATATTATCATCCCCTTCTTGCCGCATGGGTTGGGTTTGGTTCTTATGTGGTCCTTTTTAAGTAGGGAGGTTTAAGTAGAGAGGGCAGAGACTAATGTAAAACTAATAAATGAGGATATTGTTGTCTTGGTACATATCATCCCTTTTGAGCACCTAATGATTGAGATCAAAATAATGCACTTAATGATTGAGCTAGCAACTTAATGATTATCATTGTGTGTGTGGGCACCTCGCACTTCTGCCATAATCATTATGAATGTGTATGTGCACCTAATGATTAAGCTATTTGTTGCTATATGTGTGCAATTTAGTGATTATCATTGTGTATGTGTGCACCTGGTACTTCTGCCATAGTGATTATCAATGTGCATGTGCACTTAATGATTAAGCTCACCTTTGAGTTTCCCTTTTTGTGACTGAGTGTGCATGTAATACCCCGTATTTTTATACGTATTTTATTTAAAATATGTATTTTATTTAAAATATGTATTTTAAAAGGGTATTTAAATAATTTTAATATTCTAATTATGGTGCTTTAATTATTTATCCTATGTAAGTTTGGAAATATTTTTACTAAAGGAAAGTTTGTTTAATTATTTATGTTATAAAAGTTGGGGTTTTATTTTAGGAAATTATGATTTTAACAAGTTTTAGTAGGGAAGGGATTAGGAAAAACTAAAGGAGCAAAGTTTAGGGTAAAAGGGTGATAAAGAAGGGGTATAAATATCCCTCTTATGAGGCAATTCAACTTTGCCCAGAGTGGAGAAAACCCAAGGTAAACTTCTCTCCCTTTTCTCCTTATTTTTCTTCTTTCTTCTTTCTTTTTCTTTCTCCTTCCCCTTCTCCTTTTGTTTTTGCACCACCACCACCGGCAACCACCACCACCGGTGGGCCGCCGACCACCAGCCACCCAGCCGGCAGCAGCGGCGACCACCAGTGCTGGCAGCAGCCGGCAGTGGCGCCGGCCTGCTGTCAGCAGTCGTGGGTTTCGAAAAAAAAAATTAAAAATCAAATCTTTCTTGCTCAAATTTAATCTATGCTTTAATTTAATTGTAAACTATGAGTTTTGAGATTTAATTTTGATGTTTGATTATTATAATTATGTTAATTAATTTTCAGATTTGGTTTTTAATTAAAAAGCCCCAATTTTTGAAACCCTAGGTTCTTGATTTATGAGTTATTGAAGGATTATGATGTATATTGGGGTAGACCTTTGTTTTAAGTGTTTTAAGGCTTAATTACAGCAAGTTTTAATTAAAAGGAAAATTTGTCAAAAATAAGTCAACCTTTGTCCGGTTCGCTTAAAATAAGTTAACCTTTCAATTAACTCAGAATAATCCAACCTTTATAGGGTATTAACTTTAAATGAGTCAAAACCTGTTGTAACCGGTTATTAAGGTTAATTGTGACACGTGTTAGAATATGATTCCTCATTTTTCTATTAATAATTAATTAGGATATATTATATGATTAATTATAAAAAAAAACTAATAATTATAAATTTCAAAAAAAAATAAAAAAAAAAAGAAAAAACCCCAACCCCCTCACCCTCCCCTGCCAGCTCACCCCCCTCCCCTACCAGGCCGCCGATAGCCGGCAACCACAAATTCCCCGGCGCCGGCACCGACGGCCTCTCCACCCACCCACGACGCCCCCACCCTTCCCCTTCCCTTTCCTTTCCCCTTTCCCCATCCCCCTTTCCCCACCCCGTTACCCCCGTCCTTCCCCTTCCCCACCGTCAATCGACACCCCAAAACCCTTGAACCCCGATTCCGATTTTGTTAGGGTTTCGTTAGGGTGGGTTAAAGGGTTTGGGGGGTCGACAGATAGTAAGGAAGGGGAGGGAGGGGTCGACTTCTACAGGGAGACAGGGGAGGGGGGTTGTTTCCGGCAGGGGGTGAAGGGGAGGGGGTGGTGTCGTGTCGGGGTGGGGAAAGGTGAATGGGGAAGGGGAAGGAGTGGGGTTGGGTGGGAGCATCGTGGGTGGGCGGTAGAGGCCGTCGGTGTCGGCGCCAGGGAATTTTGTGGTCGCCGGGCACCGACAGCCTGGCAGGGGAGGGGGGTGAGCTGGGGTTGGGGTTTTTTTCTTTTCTTTTTTTTTAAATTTATAATTATTAGATTTTTTAATAATTAATTATATAATAATTCCTAATTAATTATTATAAGAAAAATGACGAACCACGTGATGACTCGTGTCACAATTAACATTAATAACCGGTTAATAAATGGTTGTAGGTCACTTGACTCATTTAAAGTGGATACCTTATAAAGGTTGGATTATTCTGAGTTAATCGAAAGGTTGGCTTATTTTGAGCGAACCGGACAAAGGTTGGCTTATTCTTGACAAATTTTCCTAATTAAAATAAAGTGTTGGAATTTTATGTAGAACACTTAATATTATGTTTCTTGAAGAAATTTTAATTACCCATTAATTGGGACTTAATTATGGTGTTTTAAATATAATTTCAGCTTACTTTAATTAAATTATGAGGGGTTTTAAAATAGTATATATTGCTGGAAATTTGTTTAGAGTGGATTTTAATACTCTATTATGATTTTAATGTGTAGGAGACTTTAAAGTAAGCAATTTCTTCTAGTCGTGGCAATTTTAAAATCGTACTCAAGGTACGTTCGCGTACTTAGCATATTTTTGGTGATGTAGTATCATGATAGGCTTGATTTAATTAATCCTAAATAGTATCATGTTAAGTTTTATGATTGGAAATTGTGGATTATTGATATTGGTAATTAAATTAGAAAGCATGATTTATTTGAGATGGATTAATAGTTGGAAAATTAATGTTTGGCATGTTGTGTTTGAACCACACTTTTATTTATGGAATGTTAGAATGCATGATTAATTAAATTACATGCTTAGTTATGTTTGGAATATTAAAAAGGAATTTTATTATGGTTCAAATAATTTTTATTGATGCTTTAAGCACGAGGAAGGAGCTATAAAAGTGTCTATGTACACAAGGAATAAATTGTATGTTGGTGCCTTTGTGCACTTAAGGTGTTTTTAAAACCGAGGGATAGGATTTTGGCGCTTTATGTGTTTAAGGTGTCTTTGACACTGAGGTAGAATTAAAAAGGGTTCAACATTAAATAATATGTGGTCACTAATTATTCAAGAATTAAATTGGTATGTTTGGTTGATTGAATAATTATTGTTGATTGATTTATTATGCTTTGAGAGTCATCACCAAGTCCAGTAACATGTAAACAACGTAAAGTGAAAGAGATTACGCACCAAAACTCTTGGAACGTATATACCTTGAGTATGAACAATGGGGGGAGTTATGGGGTTTTATATTAAACCATAACTTCTAATGGAGTACAGAACGTTGTACGTTCCTTTTTATTTATTATTATGCGCAGGAATTCCGCCACCTTTGAGTGGTTTTGTCGCTGGCACGGTTAGCTCCCGTGTCAGTTAACCTCAATTTATTTGGGGGAGGTATAGTTGGAAACCCGTTCGATGCGTAATCAACGCTAAATGAATTATTTAGTGTCTAGTTAAAGTGTCTTGTTGATTGTTGTGTGTGCTTGTAAACAGGTGCATTGTGGTAAGTGTGTGTTAATAGGTGAAAGCATGATAGTGTGTTTAATTATGCTTACGTACTCAGCTTTGCTGATTGTGTGTGTTTATGTGTTTGGCCATGTCTTTATCTTGGCCCTATGATGACCCATTTTTAATGGAGAGTAGTGGGGACAAGTAGAGATAAACTTTTCAGGTATTAAAGAATATTCATGACAGGGCATGAGTGAAGAGTGAATCATGCTAGTTTCCAATAGTTTACGATGTGTTTTATGCTTTGTTTATTTATGATACTTTTCATGTGGATTAACGCGAAAGCTTGGTTTTGGAACGGTTTTGAATAAGGGCCTTTAATGGTTCCAAGTTGTAATTTGATTTTATTTGACTTTGTTTGTTTGGTTTTAAACTTTACTTTCGTTTGGTTGACTTTTGAGTTGACTTGTTTAAACGGTTTTTAATTTAAAGTCTTCCGCTGTGTATCTTTGATAGTTGCCTTAGTCGTTTTCATGGTGGCGGTAATATCTTAGATATTCCTAAATCGTATTTAAAAAAGTAAAGTGGGTATTAAAAGAAAGGAATTTCTAGGGTGTTACAGTGCACCTAATGATTGAGATCAAATTTTGTGATGCGCTGATATTTGTTCTTAAAGTTGGATAATTTGATGCTTAGTTTTGTTTTGATAACCTATAATTGGACATAATTCAGGGAGTGGTAAAGTTGCTTTTACTTGTGGTATAGTACAATAACTGTTGTTTTACCAATGAGTGTATATATTTGTTTATCAATTTAGGTGAAGGTGAAGAGAAAGGCGAAGTTGGTGAAGTCGAAGAACATGATAAAAGACATTAAGCCAATTGTTTATACGGTATTGTTATGAGTTGTTTATATGTTGTTTTATTTGTTGTTCAGTTTAATTGATATGAGTTGTATTATGAGGATCATTTCTTTTTATTTTTATGGCAAAAGGATAATTCAAAAAGTGTAGGCAGTAGGCTAAAGGAGGCTGGGAAAGTTATCGAAACGTTCCAACAATATGACAAGACGGTATGTTTGTTAAGACTTTGTTGGTTTTATGAGATACATTGAGAGTTTTATTTATTCTAAAACTTTGCCTTTATTTTGCAGTCAATGTATGTAAATTTCCCTTTTAAGACATTTGGTAGGGTATTAGGCAAATTTGATGAAACAAAGACTCAATTAGTTAGAGAAATGGGTTTTGGCACATTATGTTATGCTGTTGGGAAGAGGTTACCTCGACTTTTGGCGACTAGCTTTGTACTTGGGTAGATGTTGATAAGAATTTCCTTTGATTTGCAGATGGGACAGTTTTCCCTTTTTCTTTTGTTCAGGTTTACTAGATTATGGGTCTACCTCACGGACGGAATCCGGTAACAACGAAGGTAGTTGATGAGGAGTTAGAATACAGGTTGTGGATAAAGTACCACACCATTTACAATTCTAGGACATAAGGGATAACAAGGATGACTTTGATTGAGGCTTTGGAGGCTCCATAAACTGATGAGGACGAGTTTCAGCAGGTTTTTGTGTTGCTGATGATGAATACACTATGTTCAACAACTTGTCTTCGCCTGAAGCGAAAACATTTGCATGCAGCTGCAGTTGCGAATGATTCTACACAGTATAATTGGTGCTCTCTCATTTTGGATGAGTTATTACATGCATGGGAAGCTTTGCTTAAAGGTTTTACAATAATGGGTTTGCAGGTGGAAGTGGTGGGTGTACTTTGTTTTTTGTCAGTAAGTTGACTCCTGAAAAGATCTGAATATAAACCAATGTTCAGTTCACTTAGAATTCATATACCTGATGTTATGTTTGTTTATGTAAAATGTAGTTGTTGTATCTTTATAGACTGAACAGGAATCCACTTGAGTAGGATGAGTTTCCGAGGTTAAAAGTATAGACAACAAAGGAGATAATCAAAGCTTGTAAAGAAGATCGATTCGGAACGGGTGACTTTGGAAGAATGGGGGTAATTGTTTATTTTATTTGCTTAATTTGTTAAAGAAGATTGGTTTAGAATTGGTGACTTTTAACCTGTAATTTTGTGTCTTTTGTGGATAGTAGTGTCTAGACGTGTCGCATTGGGGAGATAAAGGTCACCCGTTGAAGGCAAAGGATTGTTTTCTAGCTAAAAGGAAAATAGAAGAGGATGATAAAGGAATAGCTTATATTGATGATGAGGATTTGGCATGGCTTACTACAGATGTGAAAAATAGACACTACAAGAAAATAATCTTTTTGTAGCGATTATTTTAACCTTTAGTATCGATTGTAATTGCAACAAAAAGCTTTCCCAACGAATGGTAATTCGATACAATATCCCCCGTTGCCTTAGCCTTTAGTAGTGGTTTTCAATATCACTGGGGTTGGCCTCAATAATCGATACGAAAAACTACATCCAATCGTGGTGATTATTGTAGCGATTACAATCGCTATAAATGTTTAACTCATTTTCTTCAAAAAAAAAAAACTTGTGTATGATCTTTACAAGATTCGAACATGCAACTTCAAACTCTTATATTAAAATTTTCACCAATAAGCTATGACATATTTTATGTATTCTTTGTCAAACAATATTTATATATCTAGTGTTGGAAAGGCTTTTCGTATCGATTTTTAGGATTTAGTGGCGATTGTAAATGATACGATTTCTCAAAATGATATAAATGTGTAAAAATAGTTTGGATATGTATTATTATGTTTTCCGTATCGATTTTATATGGGAAAACCATGGCAATTGTAAAAATGATACGACGTCCTTAATTATCTCACAAACATACCTGCATATTGTAGTGAATGTACAATCGCTACGAAAAGAGATTTTTCTTGTAGTGAGAAGAACTTTGGTTAAAGATGAGTATGCATTTCAAAGGAAGAAGAAGTTATGAGGTAACTACATAATTTTGTCGTGTTAATGGTGTTATTAAGATGGTTCATAGTTTTATAACTATTTCATTTTTTTGGTTGTAAAGAATTACTGAATGAGGTTCAAATCCCTGAAGCAACAAACAAAAGGAAGAAACGAAATATCAATAAGAAGGAAAAAGGTGAATAAATTGTCATTTGATTCATTTAAATTGTCATTTGCATTAATAAAATTTATCATTTACAAAATAATAGAGAGAAATAACATTTATTATTAAATTGTTCAGAAGAAAATGAGGTGATTGATAAGAAAAAAAATGAAGAAGAAGGACAACAACAAGAATAAGTCAGAAGGTGAATACAAAACTATGAAATTGATAAATTTAAATTTTCATCTGAAAAATTTAAATTGTCATTTAATAACTTTTACTATCTGGTTGTTCCAGCAGAAGCAAATGGGGTCAGTGAGGAGGTGGAGGAGGAGGAGGAGGAGGATGCGAGCAAGAACAAGAAGACAGAAGATAATGTCCTATTCTCGTCATTTTAAATATTTTCCAATTGGCTTTGTGTACTTGTATTCAATTTTGCAATTGGGTATGAACTTTTAATTGTAGAATAAGAAGAAACTGATAAGGAAACAAATGGCCATGGGCCTATTGGTGATGTGTCTGAGGTGAAGGGTGTTTGTGCTGAGCCTCAGGCAGAGGCTGTGACTGATTAGCCTAAGGTGGAGGCGGAGGTTGTTAGTGATAAGGCTAAGGCTGAGGCTGTTACTGATGAGCCTAAGGCGGAGGCTGTTACTGATGAGCCTAAGGCTAAAACGGAGGCTGATAATGATGAACCTAAGGCGGAGGCAGAGGTTGTTAGTGATGAGAGCCTAAGGATAATGTGAGTCATGAGCATGACCAAGAACCAATTACTACAGAGCCGACCACTGAAACAAACGTTGAGTCCGCAAGTCTTGATCAGTCAGACCTAGATCAATTAGACATAAATGCGATCGTTAAAAATCAAGGTGTTGACTCTTTAATTTGTGATTCAATTTGCGTAAAGAATGACCCTCTACGCGTTAGAGTGAAGTACATTCTTCGAACTGATGCTGGAGTCTTGGGTTCATCGGCTCTTGAATTGCTCCTAAAACTAGTGCTTCTAAGAATTCAACTCCTCCTAAATGTGCTCCAGATGGTGGTGCTTTTGAGAATTTAACTCCTCCTAAATGTGCTCTTGATGGTGGCCTGGTGCTTTAGAAATAGTGCCTGTTAAATCAAAAGGTAGCCTTGTTGGTGCTTCAAAAGGGGAAGAAGGTAGTCTTGCCGGTGCTCCAAATAAGGTTGTAACCGATGATGGGGGAAACCAAGAAGAATTGGGGGTAGGTAGCGCTATCCTGAAAAGCCCTAAGAATTGGGAAGTTGATGCCACCTATGATTCTGAAGAAGAACCTAGTACTCTAGTGCTATAAAGGACAAATTCGCAGAAGAAGATGCTCCAATTAAGTAGGAAACAGTGGAAGATAACAAAGCCTCTTACCCTACCTGTTTCGTGTATCAATCATTGGCGGCTTAAGGGTATTTTTCATTTTAGGGTGCCTCTGCATAATTATTTGGATGAACACATGTCATACAACATTCGAGAGATTAAAAATGACGAGTTTGGAGTCTTGAAAATCTTTAACTTTGCCTTTCATTTTCATTGTATGTAATATACTAATTTATGTGATACAATGGCAGGAATGAACCGACGTTCTTTAGTTGTGATGGTGACTTTGTAAAACTTACCTTATGTGGCCATTTGATTAAGAATCTTGAGGAGGCTAGTGATTAGGTATGATACTCACAGGGTTGTATTATTTTTAAGGTAATGACTTGTTAGGAAATGTAAATTGACTGCAATTGTGATTTTCTTTTTGTAGTATGTCAGGGGTTGTGGGATACGTGTATCAAAAGGTGTGGGAGAGGAAATTCCCGGGTCGCAGCAGGCGATAATGACGAACCTGCATTTGCATTTATAACCTTGATTACCTACTTTGGATTTGGTTAATGTGACATAAATCAACAGCTGACATAGTTAGCTGTTTATCTGTAGATGTTGGTTTTGCAGGCTCTTAATACGAAAAGGGACAAATAAAAGGTGAACCTAGAGGTCAGTAAGGTTTTCAATAGTTACACGCACTATATGTACGAAACTGGCTCAAGCAGATTCAATGTGGTATGAATTTACAACTCTTTAATTGGAATTATATGTACCTTGTCAAAGGTCGGTTGTGTGTGTGACAATTCCTTTATTTGATAGGTTTTTGTGCTAGTCTTCCGCAAACACCACTAGTGGTGCGCTGCATTCTTAATTAACAGACAGGAGGTCCTCATCATTGATTCCATTTTAACCACCAGTGCGGCTTCACGTAGGAAATGTAAAGTAGATCACCTGGTGGGATTGAATAAAACGCAGGTGGTTTGATGTCTACACATATTATTCTTCAATTAAGTTAACCATTCAGTGGTTCATTTCAGGCTGCAGCAATGGATCTTGCATTTCAGAATATGGACAAAGAGTGGCAAACACGAACCATTTCTAATTGGCCACAGTCATCCCTTAACATGAACACCCAAGGAAACTTGTACGTTACATTGCATTATCGTGTTTTCAATAATTACTTAATCTATACAACTTCTATTTAGTTAATCATTATACATGTTACCCCTCGCCCCGATGTAGTTATGGAATTCATATGTTAATTGCAACTAAGCGCAAACGCTGACAAGGTTTTGACAGAGACGGCCGAAGTGAGTTCTAGTTTCTTTGGCTTTTGAATTTCTAATAATATTATTAAACTTATTCAACCAAGCTCAACCATGTTCGTGCAGATTTATGATATGGAGTTCGAGAGGTCATGGGTGGTATGTGAAGACCTCTTGTTAGAGTTTAACGAGTCAAGGGAAGATGTTTTACAGCTACTCAACAATGTATAAAGGTCGTGTGACTTTAATTGATGTTTTTTTTGGACTAAACTCTATCAACTATAAGGTATTGAACAATTTTTTTACCCTATTATATTATTGGCCAAAAGTGTAAATTTTTTGCCTACCTGTTGTGTCAATTTATGAGGTACTTGAAACTACAAAGTTGTAAATTAAACTAAGCTTATCATAAGGTACATAGTTAAAAGTAAATTGAATTACAAATGCCATGCCATAATTTGATATCTGCCATAATTTGACAAGTTTTAGTAACATTACTGATAATATTAACACAATCATCTACAATGGAAATGTTGGAATATTATAATAATGATCAATTATTAAACATGGGCCGTATAGTTTAGTAATAGCCTTATAATCTGGGCCTTATAAAGCTGGGCCTTATTATACAAAAGGACTAATAAAGCTAGGCCTTATAAAGTTGGGCCTTATAGAGCTGACCCTTATCAAATGGGATTTACTGTGTTGGGACTGCAATGGGGATCTTAGCATCGATGAAGAAACTTGGAAAAGAAAGAAGGAAAGAATAAAGATGGTCTTGGAAGATGTATGATAATAATTGTTCAAGGTATGGATCCAAGGGTTCTGTTGTTGTAAGCTGGGTCTGGTCAACAGCCTACGCAGGGAAACACACGTGAACTACCCTCGGGGTGGCTCGAGGAACCCCCCTTCCGATGCATAAGTTAGAGTGTGTTTAGAGAGAGAAAGTGTACTGAAAGAGATGTAGAGAATGTAATAACTTGTGTGTCTAACCTCTTTTCCATTGTACTTTGTCCTCTATTTATATGTACAATCTCCTTTGTGGAGAGTCTTACCAGGTCAATCCTGCGGGCTGACTCTATCGGGCTGGTGAGCCCCTCTTAGTCGTTCTTCTAGTGATGAGTGCGCACCCTGGGAGTTGGAAGATAGTTCAGCGGGAGCTACCCTATACAACTAGCCCCTCAAGAGGTGGTATGAGGTCACTCATGCTGGCTCTTGTCAGCACGGTGCAGTCTTTCCTTCTGAGCCCAGCTGGAACATCTCATCAGGAAGGAACAGCTCAGCAGGAGCTATCCCCTACAACTAGCCCCTCAAGAGATGGTGTGAGGTCATCCATGCCAGCTATTCTGAGCGTGTAGCCTCACCTGCCGTTGATCAACGAGTCGTTTGGCTAAATTACCCCATACGCTCCTAGCCCCTCAAGTCTCTGAACCGGTGATGCGATTTTATGGCTTGGGAGGTCAGGTTGGGTAGACACCCATTTGTGTCTCCCCAAAACCAAACCCGGTGATGAGTGCCTTTTGCGTCGAATCATAATCCAATAAAGTGAAAGTATGGAAAGTTTAGTGTTGCGGATAGTTTTAATTTCTTTTCTCTTCTCTCTGTTTTGAAAACCTATTTTAAGAAAACAGCCAATCCAGTTTGGTTGGTCCATGATATGGGTCTAATAGTAGTGTAGTTGTATGGGGCTTGACAAGAGGTTTCCAACGATATATTATAAGCCCAATTCCGATGAATATTGAGGAAGTTATGTAATTGGTATACACTAGACCCTAGTGTAGGTAGCCCAACCTACACTCCCTCTAAACGCAGCGTTTAGAGTTACTACCCACACCCACACCCCCTCCACTAACCCACAATAATTACCCACTCCCACAATAACCACAGTAACTGCATAACTAACTTCCCCTACCCCACATATATATACATAAAAAAAATAAAAAAAAAAAAATCAATTTCAAATCATTCTCTCTCTCTAAACACCATCTTCTTCATTTCTCTAGAGTTTCTCTCTCATCAAACCCAACGAATCGGAACAAATTTCAATTTAAATCACTGAAAAATTGCTTCAAAATACTCCAAAATTGCTTCAAATGTCTGATATTCGAGAAGAAATTAAACAATCACAACAAAAAGAGTAAGTAATTTCGTTAGTTTTGTTCATTTTTTGAGATTGTAGTGCAATTTTATGTGTGAAACCTTAATTTTGTTCATTTTGTTGCGATTGTAGTGCGATTTTGCAAAAAACCACTACAGAGAAGAATATGCAAGAAGAAACTGCAAAATCGGAGCAAAATGTATCTAAAGAGTAAGTAATTTTGTTCATTTTCTTTCGATGACAATTATAGTGCGATTTTATGTGTGAAACCTAATTTTTGTTCAATTTTTTGCAATTGTAGTATGATTTTGGAGAAGAATACTTCAGAGACGAGTAATTTGTTGAAAATTTCTGAAGAAATGTATGAACCCTAACTTTTGTAAAACCTAATTTGTTCATATTCTTGCGATGAAAATTATAGAGCGAATTTATTTGTAAAACCTAATTTTTGTTAAAATTTTTTGCGATTGTAGTAATTGTTCTAAGATTTTACTGAAAATAACTAAAACATTAACAATTTATTAAATAAAACAGAGACGATGATGATGATGTACCTCTTCAGTCAAGAGTAGACAAATTGAAAAAAAACCGCCAAAATGATCCAATTGTAGATCCGGAACTTTTAAAAGATATTGACAAGTCAATTGGTACGGATTTAACAATGTCTCCACTACCAAGGTAATTAGTCATTTACAGAATATATTATGTTCATGTCTAATATGCTAGTTGTATTTGATAAAATTGGTTTTATCTTTGTTTAATATGTTATTTGTATATGATCATATTTGATACTCATAATGTTCATTTATAGATATAGTTATGATCATATATTTATATTTGTTCATATGAGTATTTATTGAGATTTAAAAAAAAAGTACATTTCATTGAAACATCATTGTATATGATCATATTTGATACTCATAATGTTCATTTATAGATATAATTATGATCATATATGTATATTTGTTCATTTGAGTATTCATTGAGATTTAAATAACAAATATACATTTCATTAAATCATCATGCACATATATAAATATGATAATAATCATTTCAGTGATATGCATTCAAACTAATGTCATGTAATTAATTTATAATGTAGTGATGTGCCATTTAGAGTGATACACTTGCTTCAATTTAGAGATGGGAAATCTGAACCATTAACTCTAAAGAAGGTTATAGAACAAAATGAATATGGTAATAGTTATGAAAGATACACTTTAAACAAGTAAGTTTATATGTATAAAATAATTGTTTTTACATTCAATTATTGTACATTGTATATATATACCAAACTTATTAGGTAATTCTTAAAATTTTAGTGAAAAAAAAGGTTCGAGTGAAATTTGTTATGTCAAAATCAAGACCACCAGAGACAAATCAAACAATAAGGTATAAAAGCTTTATACAAAATAACTAATTATCTTCTTCATTGTATAAATTAGTTCATACTTTAATATCATATTATATAAAATAATTCTGTTTTTTTTAAGTGAACAAAGTGAGAACATTCCTGCTACTAATGCAACAACTAAGAGTGTGTCTGCTACACATAACACAACTGACAAAGAGAGTAGGGATGAAAGGTTTACTAATGATCAATTTTATATAAACAAATGTTCATTTTTATAACAGTATATTTTATGTACAATTTATGTGCATTTTTTATTTAAAGTATTTCTTAATATTGATTTCAGCAAGCAAGAAGAAGTTCAACCAAAAGTGCAAAGCAATCCAGTAAAGAATAGTCTTGGCCAAAAGTAAGAAAACTTAAATGTTCAATTTAGATAGACTATATGTTCATTTGAAAATCAGTACAAAAAAGTTTGCTCATGGCCAATAGTAATATAAGTTATATGTTCATTTTTTTATTTACTAATCAAAATTGTAAATTCAAACATATTTTTAATGAAATATCAGAAAACCCAAAGATGATTCAAGAATAACAACATTAAAGGACAAGATGCAAGAAATACATTTAGACATAGAGAGAAACCCAAAGTATGTTTAAATTTAAATAATTGAATTAATTTAATCAATTAATGAATATATTTCAAAGTTAATATCATACATTTACAGAAAGTACAAAGAATCGACAATCAGAATTATGAGAAATCTCAAAAGAATGGAAAAGGCAAGCAAGGAAATCAGGAAAGGTAAATGATCATATTTATTGAATATTTTTGTTTAATAGTCATAAATATCAATTTTAACAATACTATTACTTTTGAAGGTGAAGCAAAAAAGAAAGAAAAAGGGCCAATAGAAGAGAAAACTGTGGAAAAAGGTAAAAATTTTAAAATGTACATTTTTATTACAAAAAATGTTCATATTGGAAAAGCATAATATTAAATATTCAATAAGATTATAAAAATTAAATTTTAACTAAATAAATTTTAATAGAAGGACAAGAAGGAAAAAAAGGGACTGAAAAAGAGAAAAGCCCTAAAGACAAAACTGTGGAAGATGTCTTTCCAAAGACAACAAATGTAGAAGGTAAAAATTTATAAATGTACATTTTTATTACATAAAATGTTCATATTGGATCTACATAATATTGAATGTTCAATAAGATTAAAAAAATATATAAATATTAACTAATTAAATTTTCATAGAAGGACAAGAGGGAAAAAAAGAGCCTGAAAAGGAGAAAATCCCTAAAGAGAAAACAGTGGAAGATGAGTCTACAAAGACAACAGATCCGAAAGGTAAATAGTGGAAAATGTACATATTCATTACCTGAAATGTTCATTTATATTGTATATAGTAAACATTTGTCATCCAATTTAATAAATGTTTATTTAATCTTTTATATTTGATCATTTCATATGCAGCACAAATTGCACCTGATTTTGTTCAAATTGAGGATGAAACTTATCTTCTAGATCAAGATGATGATAAAGTTTCCACAAAACTTAGTGAGGAGACAGCTCCATCATCACAAAAAAGTGATCAGTCAACCAAAATGAAAACAAGATACAAAATGGTTGCAAGGAAAAACAAAAACAAAAGCCTTGTTGTTGTGCCAAGTGGTAGAATTACAAGGAGCCAAGGTAATCATAATACTTTTCTGTTACACAATAAATATTACACTTTCAAATATACTAACATAAATTTTTTTAAAAACAATAGATGTTCTGTTAGATGAATCTGAAAAGGGAAGCCTGAAGAAGGATGTTGAACCTGCTAAAGAAACCGCAAAAATAGGACAGAAGAGAAGAATGTCTACAAGGAATTTTCCTATTCAAAAGGAAGCTGATGCACCACCTCCAGCACCTACTCCAATAAAAAAAATGGCAGGTGCTCCTGCTGAATATCCTCCAGACCAAGGCAAAAAGGGTAAATGTTCAATCTTAATGTATAGAATGATCATTTATGATGGTATATCATTAATGTTCAATTTCAATATATAGGTGGGAAAAAGAAAACTCTAGAAGAAGTGAAGAAAACTTCTAAGGTTGCTGGCAAAAGAAAAGCAGGTATATAATGATATATTATAAATGTTCAATTTCTATATATAGAATGATCATTTGAGAAAACAATTTTGTTCATTTTATCATTTGCTTACTGTACATTTTCAATACTTAAACAAAATTATATATTTAATTTTCAGATGTCAGTCCTGCCAAGAGAAATGCTGGAAAGAGAAAAAAAATACAAGAAGTACCATCAGATGAACCCTCTCAAGATCCTACTGATGAAAGTTCTACTGACAGTGATGATGATAGTGAAGAGTCAGTTTATAGAGCAGAAGAAGAGCCTGTCAGTGAGGATGATTATGAGGTGGAGGAAGAGGAGGAAGAGGAAGAAGTAAAGCCAAGGAAGAAACAGGCAAAGAAAGGGAATTCAGTGAAGGCAAAGGTTGAAAAGGAGGAGCAAAAGATGGTACTGTATGATGAAGGAAAGATTGAAGGTAGGAGAAAAAAGAAAATGAAAACTGAAATGGTTCAAGCAATAGAAACTGATGAAGTTGAGGAAATTCAGGAAGATGAATTTGAGGAAGAGAAATCTTCAAAGAGAGGAGGACATGTGAAGTTCATTGCATGGATAAAAAAGATGACACCTACCCAAAAACAACAAGTTATTGATATAGGGTTAGGATCACTTCTTGACATTAGTTTACCTCAACTTGATCAAAAGTTCTGTAACTGGTTATTGGGAAGTTTTGAAGAAAATAGCCAGTGTTTTGAACTACCAAAGAATGAAAAAATAGAAATTGAGGTAGAGGATGTTAGGGTAGTTTATGGCTTGCCTACAGGAGAAATTCCAATTGTTGAGCCAAAGTCTGATAAAATTAGTGAGGAGTATGCAGAATTTCTGAAGAAATGGAGAAAATCATGGTCAGGAAAAACTCCATCAGTGAGTCAGGTATGATCAGTTTTAAATGTTCATTTTAAATACATTAAATGATCAAAAGTATAAATGTTTTGTTCATTTTGTTTGCAGATTGTGAATGGATACATAAATGATAAATTCACCAACAACAGACCACCAAGTGAACATTTCATTACTAACTTTTTAGCAGTGGCTGTGAACTGCTTGATGAAATGTGTATCAAACAATCAATGCCATTTCAAATTTCTTTATTCTATGATGGACAAAGAAAACATAAAAAATTTGAACTGGTGTCAGTTTGTATATGACTCACTTATCAAATGTCATGTTGATTGGAGAAAGCAGCAAGGCAAGGGGTTCTACAAAGGCCCTCTTCAATTTCTGATGGTATATTCTTAGATACAAGATGTTCATTTAAATTTAAATAAATGCACTTTTTTTTATTGTTTATGTTCTGTTCCATGTTTTCTTTTTTCTTGTAGTTGTTCTATTTTGATAGAGTTCAGAGGTTAGACAAAAGGCCTCCAAGAACAATTCCTATCATATCTGCATGGAATAGAGACATGGTTCTTGAGAGGTTGAAGATTGAATTAGAATTGGGATTTGGGAGAGGGAAAATTCTACCAAGGATTGCTGCAGAAGTTGAAGAAAGTCCTAAGGTTATAAAATGATCACTTTTGTTAACATAAATGTTCATTTGTATAATCTGAAATGTTCAACTGCATAATTTTTAATATTCATTCATATAGGTTTTTATGGATGATTTTGTTTCCCTGGTAAAAACAACTTGTTCAAACCTGTCAAAGCTTTCTTCAAAATTGGTGAAGGCAAAGGATATCTTCCCTGGAAATGACTTGGTGAAAAAAGTTGATGAAGTTTTAGGAAAGGTGGTAGCTAGGGAACCATCAATTCTAAGCCAAGATGAAGAATTCTTTGGCAGTGAGGATTTCCTAAATGCACTTGCACAAGCTGAGAAGAATCTGATGCAAGGGTCTGAAAAGCAAACAACTGAGAAGCAAATGACTGGGAAGAAATTAACCAAAAAGGGAAAGGAAAAAGAACAAGAATATGACATCAGAAAAGCTTTCAGCTTGGGGTTGACTCCACCTTCTCCAGCCATTGGTAAATTCTAACTAAAAGAGACTATATATCCTAATTTTTATATGAAAAATTCTAAATTTGTGGTCTAAATTGTCCTAAACAGAAACAGGGCCCACCTTTTCAACACTTGGTGATATAATTGAACAACCAATAATTTCAACAAATGGTAATATGTTCATATATTTAATAATAATGTACATAAACTTAAGTAGAAATGTTCATTTCTAATTATTATGTGTAAATACTATTAACTTAGTGTATCTCCAAAATGATGATTTATAATACAGCTGGAGAAAAGGATGTGGGTAAAACTTCAGCAGCTTCAGAACAAAGAATTGAAGAATTTTCTAGAACTGGTATAATGTTCAATTAAAAAGTGTAAAATGTTCATTTACAAACAAGAAATATTCATTATTAATTGTATTTTTTTGTTAGACGCAGCAACTGGTTCAAAATTTGATGCTGACACTAGGTCAGATAATGAAGGATTGCCTAGAACAGGTATAATGTTCAATTATAAATACTCAAATGTTCATTTACAAAGAAATTATATTATATCTAATTAAATTTTTTCTTAGATGCAGGATCTGGTTCAGTGGTTGATGCTGACCCTAGGTTAGATGGTGGTGAAAAAAGTGATGATCCAAAAAACACAGTTGGAGGTGGAAAACAAAACAAGGAAGATGTTTTTGAAAAAACAAAAAATGATGAAAAAGTGGAGGGGTAAAATCCTGAAGACATGTCTTACTATTAGGGTTATGTAATGGTGTAGGATAAAATATCTAGATGGAACAATTTAACTTATGTTACTATCGTGTTGTAACTTGAAACTGGTGTTTCTCAAACTATTGTATGTGTGAACATTATTTTGTTGAATATGTAATATGAATGTGTGGTTTATGTTAAATCAATAGGTTTATGTTAAATCAATATCTTTCATTTTATGAATTGAAAATGATTCAGGGTGTTACATAAGAAGCTTTTATTTTATTAATATGTACTGACATTGTTTCACTTTTCAGTGAAAACAAGAAGATTGTTGCTTCATCCTCAAAAGTCACAAAAAGGTACATTATTTATATTAAGTAAATGTTCAAAAATAATAATGAACATTTTCATATACCTAAATGTACATTTGTGTTATGTAATATGACCAGGAATGATGATAAGAAAAAGTCAATTGCAGAAAAGAAGAAAAAAACTGAAAAGGAAAAGGTTGAAAGGTATAATTTCAAATTTATTTATATACACTCAAATGTTCATTTATGTTCCTCATAATTTTCTTAATTTAACAATATTTTATATTGAACAACAAGACCAAAACGCGAAAAGAAAACAATTCCTCCTGCTTTCCGATCTCCTTACTTGGTCAAGTACAAGGATCTGTTTAAAGATGAGAAAGCCATGAACCAAATTGCAGTAGACTTTGCTCTTGGTGGAAAAGATGAAAGGTAATTACTTACACTAATTAAACTTAAGGTTTAATATCTTTTATAAAAATATGTTCACATTCATATTATTAAATGTTCATAATGCAGTGCACTCTTATACTATGATGGCTTGAATCTCATCAATAGAAATGAAATGAAAACTCTTGGAGATGATGTTGAAGTGACAAATTGTGTCATAGATGGATGGGCAAGGTTTCTTAATCATAAAAAGCCGAGAAACAAGATTTATTTCTCAACAGTGCTTCATGTTAGTCTTTCTTCTTTTTTTATATTATTGATTCTATTTTCCTATGATAAATAATTGCTAAAAATTCATTTAACTTCTATATGTTTGTTTGTATTTCAACAGCACATTATGTGCACAAATAGAGTTTGTCAAGAAGGATCATCAATGAAGACAAGAATTAATGCCTTCATAGAAAGAATTGACAATGAACTGAAGTTGAATAAAATTGACAGCATTGTTGGATATAAACAGGTATTAATTCTTGTTTAATACAAATGTTCAATTACCTTCAATATATTGTCCAATAACATTATATAATTTGTTCAGGTCTTCTTCCCAGTATCAACTTCTCAACATTTTTTCTGTTGTGCGTCAATCATATAGAAGACAAAATTCATATAATTGACAATAGAAAACTACCAAAAAAGGTATCAGTCCAAGAAAAATATGAAGAACAACCAAAAATGATGGTGAGATAATATGTTCATTTATAGTTGACTACATGATCAATTATATTTTATTAATTGTTCATGTCTTCATCACAATACAAACTTCTAAACAATTTTTACTCTTTTTTCTATCAGTTAAAAGGATTGGCAGAGTACATGAAACACCTTGGATATCAAGATGCAAAAAGAATTGAAGACTACACAGTTGTTTTGGAAAAGATGAAATGGCGTAGCAACAATGACTATACAAACTGTGGAGTTTACATTATGAAGCATATGGAAACCTTCACTGCTGATCCTAATGAGAGCTGGATTTGTGATTTAAAACCAAACAATGTAAGAGTTATAAATGATCAATTATTTAAGATATAATATTCATTTATGAAACAGTAAAGATTGTTTAATTAAAATTTGACAATTCATTTTGTTCAACAGGTGGAACAAATTAGAAATCTAAGGCTCCAATACACAGCAGAACTGATGTTATTTGAAGAAAACACTGAATCAAGAGCAAATAGAAGGAAAGCTAGAAAATTTGCAACTTTGTAGTTTCAAATGTTCATTTACAACTATGTATATGTTCCTTTCTTATATATGACTATTTTTTTTTTTTAGAAGTAGACTTATGGATTTTATTTTAATATTATTGTAATTGATATTTCATTTTAATCTTTGAATGAAAGTTTTTTATATAATAGATCGAAAATTCAAAATTACAAAATAGTAATTAAATCAACATTACAAAAAAGTCTAATGTTTATAAAGTTCTGGAATACTAATTATTTATCTTTATTAGCCAAACGTTTAGCTACACTTGTATCAAAAAAGGCTAACAACCTATCATATTTAGAAGAAATCTTTTTAGAACCTAATTGAACATTTCTTGATTGAAGAATTGGAACACGAGCACCTTGATCATTTCTTTGAACTGTGGGAGGAGTAACTTGAACATTCTGAACAGGAAATCCTTGATCATTTATTTGAACCGTAGGAGAAATAACTTGAACATTTGTTGATTGAACATTCCTGGAGTTGGATATGATCATTTCTGGATTGGTGTTTGAACAATTCTGAGTTTGATTTTGAACATTCCTGGGAACAGTAGGTTGAATAACAACAGGAGATTTTGTTGACGCACTAGTATGAATTGGAACTCTTGGATTAATTTGAGAGTAAGTTTTAACACCAGAAGCACCTTTATTTGCACCAAAATTAGAACAAGGTTGAACAGCAGAAACACCTTCAAGATTTAAATCCTTCGCCTTTAAAAAAAATTAAATTGATCATTAATAAACCAGTATATGATCAGTTACAAACACTTATACAAACAAATATGGAAAAAAAAAACCTTAGCAATAGATGAAATATCAACATCAATAGATATGATAGATGAAAGAGAGCTTTCACCAGTAGCCTACAAAAAAACCAAAAAAAAATATAAAAAATAAAAAATTAAATAAAAAAAAATTATAATATAGATCATAAATGTTCATATACCTGATCAAAATCATTGGAAATACTATGATTTGATTCCTTAGAACTAGAAGGAATTTCTTCTACAACAGCTGATTTTAAGCCGGCCTATATTTTTAAATTATAAAAATCAATATTAATAAAATATAAATAAAATGTTTTTTTTGGCACATTTGAATTTACCTGAGCCCGTTTATTGCTCAAAACAATCAATTCAATGGGATCACTAATAGAATTAGCATAAGTAACAACACAACCGTTCTCATCAAGTTCCTATTTTAAAAAAAAAAAACATAAATGATCATTTACGAAAACTGAAATGATCAATTTGAAAATATGAAATGATCATATACCTGTACAACTGCTTGCCCTATACCCCTTTTGTAAGGAGTGTACAGAGACTTTTTCCTCTTGAAATTACCCTTTGCCTTGTTACACTGCTTCTCCAAGGTACTCTTAGGCCTTACATTCCTCTCACCTTTAGGCCTAGCTTTTGGAGGATTCTTGATCTCAAGATCAACAATTTCAACCTCTTTAACAGGTTCACTAAAGTCAATTACACCTGATACACTCTCAACCTTTTCTTTTAACAGATTGAAATAACACTCAACCTCTGCCCTTGCATTCAAAGAATTCTGACAACTTGTTATCAACTTAACAAACTTTCTGATTGTTTGTGACCTCCAAACACTAGTAGCCACAACATTTGTCCTCAAAGTAGGTTCTTCAATACCATGACTACACATGGCAGCCTTTGTCCATCGTTTCATTGTATACTCTTGTGGAATATTACGCACACAATGCAAATGATATACTCGAAGAGAATGAGAACAAAGTAAACCAGTCTCACTAAAGTACATGCATGTGCAACAAATTGCATGTGTTTCCTTATTAAAAACAACTTCATGCTTAATTATATCCTTCCCAGGCCTCCAAAGAAGATATGAATATTCTGGAAAACGCAAACCATTATCAACATGATCATAAGCTGTCCCCCTAATGAACTCCTCTTCAAAAAGAACATAAGCTTGAATAGTGTACAATGATCTTGCATGAACTAATATACCAATATTAGCAAAAGCTAGGTGCCTATTACCCCTCAGGGTATTGTAATCTCTTGCACCTTCCTTACTTCTCCACTCAGAAATGACATCAAGAAAAACATGATAAAAATCACATAAACCTTGAGTCTTATTAAGACGTTGTGAAACTGACTTATTAGTAGTTTCACTACGTTGAGAAGACAATATACCACCAGACCAATACTTCTTAGAATAAGCAGGACACCACATTTCCTTTATTTTATACAAATCACATAACCAATCATCATTTTCACATTTGTATTTATCACACATCCTGTATAACAGAAATGATCATATATTAATTTAAAAATGAACAAAATATAAATTAAAATATGTACATTTGTGTAAAGAATAATGATCATAAACAATATGGACACTAATAATATTATGATAACATACATAACAAAGTAAATTGTATGATCATATGTAAAACACTAAATGTTCATATATATATCACATAATAATCAAATATATCACATAATAAAAATAAAAAATAAATACAAAAAACAATAATTTACCTTTTCCAGAAATATTCAAATTCAGCAGGAGTTTCACAATACTTCAAAAGATATCCAAACAAATCTGTAAAGCCTTCCAAAGCTCTCAATGCTCCAATGTGTTTCTTAGAATTTTGTTCAAGATGCCATACACATAAACGATGATGAACAGTTGAAGGAAAAATGTTTCTTATACCCGCTGCAATCGCTTGTGCTTGATCAGTCATAATTGTAATGGGACTTTTCCTCCCCATTGAGTGCAAAAATGTATCAAACAACCAATCAAAAGACTCGGTGCGCTCATTAAGAATAAATCCCATACCAAACATGACATTGTTACCATGATGGTTCATCCCAACAAATGGAGCACATATCATTCCATATTTATTAGTTCTATAAGTTGTATCAAAAACCAACAAATCTCCAAAGTAATGATAATCTCTCATCATCCTACCATCACGCCAAAAAAAACTAACTAAAGCACCACTATCATCTTGTTCAAAATCATAATAAAAATCTGTCTCATCCACATGTCTCTTGGCAAAATATTTAATCAATTGGTTACCATCACATCCTTCAATTTGGGCATCTTTTTCAGATGACAATGCATTATAAGCATCAGAAGCAGTAAAACAAAGATTAGGAGATCCCCCAACCTCCTTCTTTAGAACCCTCAAAGAATCAATAACTTTGACTCCACTCAATTTCATTGTTGAAATGAAAAGAAGCTGCTCTTTATTCACATCTCTTTGAGACCTTATCAAATGCCTTTTTTCAGGAGGAATCATAGCATGATTATGAACCATTTCATGTCTTGTACATGTATAGACCCCTAAATGATCAATATGAAACTGCACAAAAGCTAAACAACCAGTTCGATGATCCAACTTCTCATAAATCCTTTTATTCTTACACTTATTATCTTTGAATCCCTCATTACAACAAACAAATCTTTTCATCAAAAAAGAATCATCTCTTCTTCTCTTACTCTTCCCAATTCGAATTCCAAAACCTTTCCTAAAAGCATATTCATTATACGCTTCGAAAGCTTCATCTTCAGATTTAAATTCTTTATCCTTTAATTCAGACTGTTCTGCTTCTAAATACATAATATCATCATTTTTTCCACTGCACAATATACAATTATAAATGATCATAAAGAGTTTCATGAATGAACAATAACAAATAAGTAAAATGTTCAATATCAAAACAGCACATGATCAATTGCAAAAAGAATTTCAGCACATAATATTTTGAACAATATTTTCATTATTTACCACTACACATAATATCGATATAAAAATGTAAAAATAAATGATCAAAAATTACTTTAAGACTGAACATAAACACATTAGTAACAATGAATAAGAAAACATAAACGATTAATTGAAAGTATAATTTACAAAATATACGACAAAAACACACAATTCTAAAACACAGAGAAAACAACAAATGAAACAACAAATGAAGCAACAAAATGTTCATACAAAGTACAACAATCCAAAAACGTTCATCATAATGTAATCAAAGTAGTAAATTCAAAAATCGAAAGTGAATAATAATACATCAATTAAGTTCAAATTAACAGAGCATTATAACAGAACAAATTAGGGATAATTAAAAATTGAAAAATTATGATCACAATTACTCACATTGTTGCACAAACGAATCAACGAAACAAATTCCAGAAGGAAACACACGCTCGCAATCGCGATCAAAATCAACGCAATCTCCAGATGCAGAATTCGCCATTGATGATCGGTAACAATTAACGAATTCGTTCAAAAAATCAAATGAAGAAGATGAATTAGCGAGAGAAAAATGTAGATCAAAAATGGAGGTTGGTTGATCAATTGAAGAGAGAGAAAAAATAGGGTTTAAAATCATATATATACATAAATTGAATAATAAGAATCAAAGGAAAAAGGAAAAAAGAGGAAGAAAAGAAAAAAAGAAAAAAAGGAAAAAAAAAAAAAGGAAAGAATCGCAAAAGGGAACTCAATACCAGCTACAAAACGACGTAGCATAGGGGGGGTGTAGGGAACACACCCTACACTAGGGTGTAGGGTAAAATTTTCAGAAGTTATGGCCAATTTACTGAACTGGGCCCGGTTTGAGCCTTATATGCGGCCCAATGATCTAGGGGAGGGCCTAATATAGATTTATCATTCCTAATGCAATTAGGAATGATTTTAATCTTCTAGATTCTTCTAGAAGGTTCTTTTCATTCCTAATTCAATTAGCATTGATAAATTGACTTTTGTTGACTTTTCAGAGTTCTAATTAAGATCAAAGAGCATTTTTGAGGGAAATACGATTTTATCCTCCTGTACGGCAATTTTTATCTGATTTTAAGAAAACGCGTGAATTTCCAGATCAGCGCCAAACGCCAGCTGTAGCGCCTGGCGCTACGCTTGGCGCCTGGCGCTACGCTTGGCGCCTGGCGCTAGCATTGGCGCCTGGCGCCAATAGCCAGCGTTGGCGCTAATTCAGTTTCACGTGCGCGAGACTCTGTTTTGATATTTTATCTTTTTGGCTGATTTTCTCTATAAATAACGTACTAAAAACTCCGTTTTCGATAACTAGTTTTCATCTAAAAACCAGTGTTCACCTACAATCATCAATTCTCTCTTATTCTCTCTTTCACCAACTCTCATCAAGATTTCCTTGATTACTCTCTCTCTCTTTTTCTAAACTAGCTTTTCTCAAATATAAAAATTCCGCATTCGTTAGATTTAGAAACACCTAGCCATATTCGAAGTTGCCTTCGCCCTAGACGTGAAAGGTTTTAATTTCTGAGGGTTTGGTCCCAAATCTCTCTTTCAATTATTTAATTTGATTGTTTGCTTATTATTTTCCTTGAAGTTACTAACGTGTGTATTTTGTTATTAGAAAGAGGTACGAGGCATCCAAGTAAGTATTTTAATGGTTTTTATTGATGTTATGATATAGAAATCATGTTTAGGTTGTCGTTATGATATTCCTAGTATCATGTCTAGGGTAACTTTAATACTAAGTATGATTGTTACGATGCCTTTTATGTTCTTCCTAATATTTATGATTGTTAGTATCATGTTTGGGTTAAAGATTTGATTTTTATTGCTTAGTGACATGCTAGGGTTTGTTATTAATCTTGTTAGTATCGTGCCTAGGATCTTGCTATTATTATGCTTTAACATGAATATTATGATTATAATTTCGTGATTATGAATATTATTATTATTATCTATGATTATTTATTATGTTGCTTGATATTATTTATTGTTATTGCTTGATCACACCTTTTATGCATGTTTAAAGGGAATTGGTACTTGTAATCACGCTTAATAAGATAATTAAATATCTTATTTAGGGTTAATATGATTATAATTCAAGTGATCGCCAATAATAGATTTATTTGTGCATTAAATTCAACCAACATAGATAAACAGGTTTAGGGTTAACCTATTGATTGCATGTTAGTCAGAAAGCGCACATGAATACGATCAGAATAAAGTAGAGGCCTATTATTAGGGCAGGTTCAATCTCTTTTAGGTTGGATTTGTACCTTCATCCCCGAACCCTATTTGGTTCAAGACCTTATGGAGTTGACGATCTCTTGGATCGTTAAAGGGGTGTAACCTTTACCTTGTGAACGGTTTACAAGTTCCTAAAAAAACTTGTTGGCGAATCTTTTGCTCTATATTCTTCCCTTTTGGACGCCACCGTACTTTAGTGTATGATCACAGTGGGGTTCAAGCTAGGGGATTAACGCTTGAAATATTCCCTACAGGTTGTAATTTTGGTGGTGACGCGGTTGTACTGCTGGTTATTAGAGATGGCTCTTCTTCTTTCTATGATGTGCCTGCCTTGTTGTGGCATGACAAGACTGCAAGAAGAGATTTTTATCCCTCTTGCTAGTGTTTGAGAAATGACTAGCTTTGCGGAGAGGAATTTCGATCACTCTCGTTGAAGTCTGGGAAATGACAAACTTGTGGAGAGGAATTTCGATCACTTCCACTGAATTCTGATAAATGACGAACTTGCGGAGAGGAATTTCGATCACTCCTGCTGAAGTCTGAGAAATGACAAACTTGCGGAGAGGAATTTCAATCACTCCCGCTAAAGTCTAAGAAATGACTAACTTGCGGAGAGGAATTTCGATCAATCTCGTTGAAGTCTGAGAAATGACGAACTTGCAGAGAGGAATATCGATCACTCTCGCTGAAGTTAGAGAAGTGACGAACTTGCGGAGAGGAATTTAGATCACTCCTGCTGAAGTTTTTTTTTTTTATTATTGCGAAAACAGTGTTTGCATGAGTGGGACACGTGTCGATCATCCGAGCCGTCAATTTGATTTTATTGAAGTGACATGGCAGTTTCGCTTCATTTCTTGCCCAACCGCCCATTTACTCCCTATCAAATTCACTATCCATTTTTTCATTTCTTTTTACCCTCACAATATTTTTCATCTTCCTTTCCTTCTTCGTTCTTTTCAAAATTTTCGCTCTTCATCTTCTTCTCAGACGTGCGTCACTCCTCCATTGCTGTGGTAAGTTCTTGCTTTTCATCCTCATTCCTGATTTATTTTCTTATTGTGTTTGTTAACTTCCTTTTACACTTCTTCTTCGCTGAATTGCTTTTCTTTTTTGGTTGCAGTTTGAAAGCTTATTCTCTGATTGGTTTCTTGGGTTGCCATTGTTGTTGTAACCTGTTGTTTATGCAACTTCTTGTCATAAAGGTATTAACTTTGTACCTTTTCTTGTATTTGTATGTCCAATTTTGCTTCTTTGTGTATTTTTCCTCGTAAAATTGCGTCTTTTTGTCGATTTTGACTGCCATTATCATGTTTTCCCCTGTTATTGTTGTATTTGTATTCTTGGTTCTTTCTTTTCACTCTTCCCCATTGTCTTTATCAAGTAAACTGACTTTTGTTTTTCGGCTCCCCATTTTTTTATTCTTCTTTTGGGGCTTTTTAGTCTTTGTAGATTTTAGAATGTCTGACGCTTCTGATAGTCAAAATATGAAAGAGCCCCGCGCGGCCACTGAGTAAGACTCTTCTTCTTCCGAGTATTCTCGTTTAGGTGAGCGCTCTACGCACACTCCTTTTACTTCTCTTGCTTCTTCCGCCCTTCCTATTCAAATGGTTATGTATTTTGATCATCCCCCGCTGCGAGCAGGGCGGGTATTCCCATGGCTTCTTCTTCTCCTCTTAAGACGGGTAGTAGTCGCCATGCTGAAAGCAGTGCGTTCCGCCCTTTTCGACCTAGTCCTCGTCCTGACTTCTTCAACCCTTACTGTAAACGGGAACTATTCCAGGACGGGGTGCCCATTCCCCACCTCGCCCGTTTAAGGAGGTGCGCGATGCGCCATGAGATTTTGGCTGACATGGTTAAGGCTAATCCCCCTGATGTTTCCCTTATTAGCCCCATTCCCCATGTTCACCCTTTAAACTCTTTTGCTTGGCTTGATCACATGGATGACATACATCGGTTTGACCAATATGTAGTACGTGGTGGGAACGTTGCTACGACTTCGTTGTCTCCTTCTCCTGCTGCTGCCTCAGACAGAATGGCCGAGTCTCCCAGTAAGCGCGCCTTTTATGATTGTGAGCCTACATATGTGGTTGAGCCTGTTGAGGAGGGCAAATCTGAGTTCTTTTTGGATGAAAAATGCCATGGTCCCAAGAGCTGTGTGCTGGATTCTAATTGGCGTAAGGATGCCAGGAGGTCAAGGCTATGAGATAGTCCTTCCTGCTAAGGGTGCAAAGCTGTTTGCTCCTCCGGCTGGTCACATTGCGTGCAGTATTTGCTTCCCAGCCGACCTAGGTTTGAGGTTTCCTCTTGACCCCACCCTGGAGAAGGTATCTCGTGCTTTCAACCTTTGCATTGCTTTGCTGCACCCTACTACTCTGTATACTCTGATATGCTTGTTTTGGTTTCTACGGTTTCGGAGATATCTTGAGTCCTTGCACCTATTTACGTCTTTAATGAGCTTGAAAAGGTCTGCTTCCGATTCTGTGTCTGGATGGCATTACGTGGCCCCCAAGGAGGGCAGAGTTTTTACCCGAAGCTTGACTGCTTTTGGGATTATACTAGTAAATTCTTTTGGGTTAAGGTGCCTTCCTCTTTTGTTGTACCGCGTAACTTTCGGAAGATTTGCACCAACATGGCTGGTGTTACTGTTTCCCCATCTGAGCTTGTTCGTGATACAGAAGCCTTTGATGGTTTTTAGGGAGCGGGAACGGGTGATGCAAAGTTTTCCAAAATTTAGCTGCCTAACTCTCTATACATTGTAGGCAACGAGCAGCTCTCTGCCATGCAGTTATGTTATACACATGAGTCTGGTAAGGTTTGTTTTTCTTTTTTGCACATTTAATAAGTATTCTTCTTTTTTTTCTTCTTTCTGTTTTATTACCTTACGCCTTTTGTCTCTTGGCCAGCTGTTTTTCAGGTTACGACAAGCGGGACAAGCGCATTCTTGGGCCGGCTGACAACTAGAAGGATCCCCTTACTGCCACTCTTGATAACCCCCAGAACTTTTTAAGACCTTAGATGTTTATGCTTGTTCTATGAAGAAGGAGGTGCGCTTGGCTCCAGCCGAGCTGCGGGCTGTCTTTGGTACTGTGACAGCTGCTGACCGCGCAGGGTCTAGCCATGCTGAGGCTGAACCTTCCTCCAGCACTATTAGGAGTCGGCGTGAGACTCGCCCTGCACCTAGGGAAATTGCTTTAGGGTCTGAGGCATTAGTGGCGCAGGATGCTTCTCCTAAGAAGCAGTCTGCTACGGCTTTTGGCCAGGTGGAACCTCAGAATTCTGTGGCAAAGGAGCCACTTAATCAAGCTTTAGATGATTCAAAAAATAATGTTGACGATTTCGCAGATAGTGTTCTTTAGTTCCCCTTTGAGGAGTGTAGACACCCATTTGTGTCTCCCCAAAACCAAACCCAGTGATGAGTACCTTTCACGTCGAATCATAATCGAATGAAGCAAAAGTGTGGAAAGTCTAGTGTTGCGGATAGTTTTAATTGCTTTTCTATTCTCTCTGTTTTGAAAACCTATTTTAAGAAAACAGCCAATCCAGTTTGGTTGGTCCATGATATGGGTCCAATAGTAGTGTAGTTGGATGGGGTTTGCAAAGACCTTTCCAACGATATATTATAAGCCCAATTCCGATGAATATTGAGGAAGTTATGGCCAATTTACTAAATTGGGCCCGGTTTGAGCTTTATATATGGCCCAATGATCTTAGGGAGGGTCTAATATGATTTATCATTCCTAATGCAATTAGAAATGGTTTTAGTCTTCTAGAATCTTCTAGAAGGTTCTTTTCATTCCTAATTCAATTAAAATTGATAAATTGACTTTTTGACTTTTCAGAGTTTTAATTAAGATCAAATAGAATTTTTGAGGAAATTATATGATTTTATCCTCCAGTGGCTTTGGCGCCTAGAACCAGGCATGGCGCTAGCCACTGGCGCCTGACGCTAGTGTTGGTGCCTGGCGCCAATTAGCCAGGGTTTGCGCTAACTCTGTTTTTTGTGCGTCAGACTCTATTTTGTTTATTTTATCTTTTTGGCTGATTTTCTCTATAAATATCCTATTAAAAACTCCGTTTTCATTGACCAACTTTCATCAAGATTTTCTTGATAATTCTCTCTCTCTTTTTCTAAACTTTGTTTTCTCATACAAGATTCCGCATTCGCAAGATCTAGAAACACCTAGCCATATTCGAAGTTGCCTTCGCCCTAGACGTGAAAGGTTTAATTTCTGAGGGTTTGGTCCCAAATCTCTATTTCAATTATTTAATTTAATTGTTTGTTTATTATTTTCCTTGAAGTTACTAATGTGTGTATTTTGTTATTAGAAAGAGGTACGAAGCATCAAAGTAAGTACTTTAGTTGATTAATTGATATTATGATTTAGAAATCATGTTTACATTATTGTTATGATATTCCTAGTATCATGTCTAGGGTATTTTTAATATTAAATATGATTGTTGTGATGCTTCCTATGTTCTTCCTAATATTTATGATTGTTAGTATCATGTTAGGTTTAAAGATTTGATTTTTATTGCTTAGTGACATGCTAGGGTTTGTTATTAATCTTGTTAGTATCATGCCTAGGATCTTGCTATTATTATTATGCTTTAACATGATCTATGATTATATTTATAATTGTTATGATTATAATTTTATTGTTGTTATAATTATTATTATTATGATCAACATGATTATTATTATGGTTATTAATTGTTATTCAAGATATTGATTTTTATTATTATGTTTCTTGATCATTTATTTTTATTGCTTGATCACACCTTTTATGCATGTTTAAAAGGGAATTGGTACTTGTAATCACGCTTAATAAGATATTTAATAATCTTGTTTAGGGTTAATGTGATTATAATTTCAAGTGATCGCCAATAATCGATTTGTTTGTGCATTAAATTCAACCAACATAGATAAACAGGTTCTGGTTAAATCTATTGATTGCATGTTAATTAAAAAGCGCACATGAATACCATCTGAATAAAGTAGAGGCCTATTATTAGAGCAGGTTCAATCTCTTTTAGGTTGGATTTGTACCTTCATCCCCGAACCCTTATTTGGTTCTAGACCTTATGGAGTTGACGATCTCTTGGATCATTAAGGGGTGTAACATTCATCCTATGAACGGTTTACAAGTTCCTAAAAAACTTGTTGGCGACTCTTTTGCTCTATATTCTTCCCTTTTGGACGCCACCGTACTTTAGTGTATGATCACAGTGGGGTTCAAGCTAGTGGGATTAAAGCTTGAAATTATTCCCTACAAGGAGGTTGAGACTGCTACCGCTGCGGGTATGAAGCCCACAACTTCTGCTAAGCATGTTCTGCTCTTTTCTACTGAGACCGATGCTACTGTTGCTGCTAAGGACACTACTGGCCCTTCTGCTAACGCCTTTGATTGTCAGCTCCCCGATGAAACTATTATGGAGCTTCCCCGGATTTCACCTCGCCCATCCGGGTTGCGGAGTCTCCTGCGGAGTGCTAGCAGGGACGATTACTCTCAACTCGGGAGTACTCAAAAGCAGGACCAGCTAGTCATAAATTTGGAGGATAATTGTGTGACCTCTCCCGCGGCTGATGCTGATCAGCCCGCTGCCAAAAAGGCTCGAACTTCTTCAGCCCTCGACTCTTTTACCTCTCACTCTACTAACACTAGGCTCCAGGTTGAGAATGCTGGTAGGGAGGTTGTCACTAAGAATTCCAGCGAACTTAATCGCTTCGTTCACCAATTCTTAGGTGATGTTTTTGAGAAACTGCTTTCTACGACCTCACTCTCTACTGGAGGTACCTTTCGTCCCACTGGACCCATTGAGTTCTCTGAAGTGCCCATTGATGGTTCACTCCGACCCTTGATGTGCCCTACTAGAGCTGAGAATGCTCTTTTCCTCCCTTTAATGAACGTTAGGGCTGACGAGTCCTTGTTTGTGGACAACCCTTAGAATGGCGACACTCTGGGATACCGCCTTACTCAGGGGGTTTGTCTCCCTGCTGATTCTACCAGTAAGGAGATTCAGCAGGCTCGTTCTAAGAGGGGTGCAATGGCGGTGAGATGACTTCGCTGAGAGAGAAGGCGGATGCCCAACAACTCCAACTGGGATAATTTCAACTAACCAAAACCAAGTTGGTGGAGCGCGAGGAGTAGTTGGGGACCTCTCAAGCCAGAGTGCAAGCGTTGGAGGCGGAGATTGCTGATTTGCGAGCTAGGCATGAGACTGAGCTTGAGGCTGCTAGGAGGGAGGCACTTAGATCTTTTGTGCTTTCTCCGGCTTTTGCCAAGCTGCTTGCTGATCGCCACGATGGAGGCTGGGAGGTTGCATCTCGTTGCGTGAGTGGTCTTTATGGCGAAGGTGAGGAGCAGCAGGTTTGTTTTAATGCGTTTTGGGCCAAGGTTGAGGCTGATGGGGAGGCTGGCCTGTTTGACTTAACAACTACTCATCCTCGCGTTACTACTTGCAGAGTTCCTAACAATGTTGTGCTGAATTTGGAGGTGCCTTTGTGCGCCGATGTTGCTGCGGCCATTGGGGTGGAGACTTTGGCTAACAAGCCATAAAGGTTTTGGCGGATTTCTCCCCATACTTCAGCGGTTCATCGGAGTCTCCTTCTCCTAGGTATGTGGTCACTAGGTAGCTTTTGTTGTTATCTTTGGGGTGTATAGCCGCCAAAGATTATATTTTCTACATACTTTCCAATAACTCTTTATTACTTTTTTATTGCTGGGCTTGTCCAGCTTAACTTGAACTTTGTATTTTCTTAACTATTTGGCTGAATGTTTCCTTGCCTTGGTGGGCGAGGGTTCAGCTTTGTGAATATTATAACTTTCCTACTGAATGTTTACTCTTACCTGTTATATTACATGTACTTAATAATTTCTCTACTTTTTCATCTATTACTTGTTTTGTAGCCTGTACGTTTGTTTGGATGTGTTTCTAGGCGATGGTGTAGTACCTAGACCTTGGCTAAGCAACCCCTTTGTCGAGCTGAGCCCGGTGAAGCCTCGTAGGTTGGGCCTCCCCGTCTTTCTAACTTTTCTTTTTAACTTGGTTGTAGAGGCCCTTCTCGTTTTCTGGCCTCTTGCAATACTTAGCCGGAACTTTGATGAGCTCTATTCTTCCTATCTTGTTCATGCTAGATGCTTGTGCATTATGTACTCTACTTAGTTTTTGTAGAGACTTGCTTGCATACTACTTAGTTTATTTAAACTGTTTGGGCCTCGTTCAGCCTGTGCTGTTGTGACTTATTCATGTCATTCAACTTTTTAGTTATTCGTTTTGCGTCATTCAACTTGTTTCGCTATGACTTTTTTGTGTCGTTCAGCTTGTTTCTGCTGCAACTTATTTTTGTCGCTCAGCTTATCTTGCTGCGACATGCTGTTTTATGCCTCCTACTTATCTTTGTAAGGGCTTATCATTTGTCCATCTCCTCCTTTCCCCCCCTCAAAGAGGTGAGCTGAGTGGGACTAAGAGAACCTAAGTGTTGCCCGCTCAGCTCATCTTTTTACGCTTCGTTTATCTTTCCTTGCCTAAGTTAAACGTGTCAGGCCTCCACCTCAAGCGTCCCCAAGGTGGTTCCCTGTTTTACTTTTAGCAGATAAAGTAAACTTCAAGGAAGGGTGCTCTTTTCTACCTATTGTTGTTCTGCTGCACCATGTTGTGGTGCTTTTTTGCTTTTAACACTTGTATAGTCTTTTCTGCATGTTAGTGCGTAATGCTAAAGCATAACATATTTAAACAAGTTTATGTAATATACTCCTCACGTAGAGGCTTGTACTTCATTGAATTGAAATGGCTTGAATGACTTGATTAACATGATATGGACTAAACAAGGTTCTTGCATAATTAAAGCAAAGTGTTCCGATTTCTACTTAGCTACTTGCTTTTTTAAACATAGTATTTCTTTAACGCATCAGCATTGAAACTATTCCTTAAGACCTGACCTTCTTGATCTGCAAGGAGGAAAGCTCTGGGTCCCACTTGTTCATGAATGATGAAGGGGCCTTCCCAATTGGCTGATAACTTTCCATGCTAGTTTCCTCTCCCAACTGTCGTTGTCCTTCTGAGGACCAAGTCTTCGAGTAGCAGTTCTCGGTGCCTGACTCTCTTGTTGAAAGCCTTAGAGATTCTGCTTTTCTAGGCTACCAGCTTGAGAGCTTCTTTAAGCCTATTTTCCTCATCAACAATGAAAGAGTTAGGGGCTTCGGAAGCATGAATAGGAAGAGGATCCCTAAGAGGTTCTTTGAGAAAAGAAGGGAGGAACATAGGATAGGAGGAGATATGGTTAAACCTTTGGGAAAAAGGTGTATGAGAAAGGGAAAAAGGGGTAGCTAATCCCTCATCACAAGATCTCACATCACTAATGAGGGAATGAAAATCAATCATGGAATCCTCAAATGAAGAACCCTCATGTTCTACATCTCCCTCAAGCTCAAAAACTCCAAGGGAATCAACCTTATCCTCCTTTTCACCACAATAAACAACCTTTCCTTCAACTATCTCAAAACCCAAGGTCCCAAAACCGTGCATGAATGGAGGTAGATTCATCTCAAACTCATCTAAGTCCCAAGAAGAGTTCTCGATGAAATCATCCAATAATCTATAAGTCCTCATATGACTCTCGAAAAATGTGTGGGACATTACCTCAAAAGAGTCTATATACTCATAGATTGAAGGGTCACAAACATACACTTGAGAATTATCAAGATGGGAAGAAGGATTAGGATTTTCAAAATCAACACTCTTTTCATTTTCAACTCCTTCACCATCACTCGAATGCTCTCTAATGAGATCCTCACTCATATGGGGAAGAGAAGAAGAAGGAAGGGCATTTTCTTGAGAGTTGGCTAGTTGGAGAATTTGGCTCTCAAGCATCTTCATTCTAGCTTCCGTCTCCCTATTCTCAACTTCCCTCATCTCGTTATACTTCTCCATCATCTCCATTATCTTCATTATCTTCTCTTCCTTCAAATTTTCCATAGAATTACCCTCATAAAAGGACTCATTAGAAGCATAAGGGAAATCATTAGAAGCCATGTAAGAACAAGAAGATGAGGAGGGAGGATCATTCACATTATAAACATGAGCACCATCATATTGGGGAGAGGGGGTATATTCAAGAAAATGAGATTCATCATCAACAATAGGAGATAGAGAGTTGAAATCACTTGTACTAGGTTCAAAAATAGGATCACAAGACAAATCATGGGGATGCATGCCACTAATAAAACTATTATCACATTGAGAATCAAAATTAGCAACATTACATGCCCTATTGCGTACTTCCTTAGCAAACCGTACAAAAAAGCTCCAAGCACTATGAACCGATAATGCTTGAAATTCGCCATTAAACCTACTTTCAACTTCATATCTCGTTTGTTCATTCATGCCATAATAACAAATCTCACAAGCTTCACAAGGATTACAACCATTGTAGTTCAAAAACCCAACAAGTCTATGGAAGTAGACATAAAAAGACTCATCATCATATTGAGGAAAAGAAAAACGTGCCATTTTTCAACAACAAAAACAAAACAAAGAGAACAAAAACAAATCAAAAGAAAAATATATACAATGGACTAGTCTCAATAAGATAACATAACGGTAATGGAAGCCGTTCCCCGGCAACGGCGCCAATTTGACAGGGAATAAACGCGTCGTCAATTGTCTATCCCTAGATCAAATACAATTTATACAACCTAAACAAACCTAATACGAGTATAAGGAAAGCATAGGGGTCGAACCACAGAGAACGGATAAACACCACCAAAAGACAATTAAGCTAGTCCGGAATAGGAGATAAATAAACTAAAGTCTAAATATGCTAAAACAAGAAATAAAACACTAAGGGAAATGGTTTAGGTATAGCATTCACTTGAACATAAACAAAGGCATATAAATTGAATTAATTATGAACTAAACATGCTCAAGATTCAACTACACCACAACCATACCCTTAATGGGGAAATTACTCACTAATCATGCTAATATCAAGATTAATTAACAAACAATCAAGGATAAACATGATTAACAAACAATACCAACAACTAAAATAATAATCAAAATAAAGCAAATAAAAATAGAGGAGAGAGAGTTAGAGATTCTCATTGATTGAATGTGGAAATCTACAAACAAGATAGTCAATCTTCTTCTTTAATATCCAAGCTCAACAATAGTGAAACCCTCACTTTCTCTCTCTAAACTATCCTAATCCTAACCTAAACCTAGAGAGAGAAGCTCTCCTAAAACTAATTAGAGAGTGGAATAGATAGTAATTGAATTCTTTCTAATTATCCCCAAAAAATGTGTATAAATACTAAGCTAGGAAAAATAGAAAAAGAAAAGAAAAGAAAATAAATTAAATTAAAAAGGAAAAGTAAAATAAGAAAACTAATATATAAAAAAAAATAAAGAAATAAGAAAAAAAAAATAAAAGAAAAGAAAGAAATAAAAATAAAAAGAAAATAAACCAAAATCAATTCCCACAAAACACAACCAGACTCTCCTCTTCGAAATTGGCTGCTTCAATTATCATCTTCACCATTCATCAAAATCCATCATCACCGCACATCATCATCGCAAATCAAAGATCAACGACCATCACCAAGCTTCAATCGTTCGATCCTCATTAAAAATCATGTGCGAGGCTCGTGAAGTGGTTCGGTCGAACCATGGGTTGGTGCGGCCGAACTACGGGTTGGTTCGGTCGAACCATGGGTGTGTTCGACCACACCTCTTCAATTTACAGAACTTTGAAAGTCTCTGACTCGTACTTCGACCGAACCCTCAACGGTTTGCTCGAACCCGATCAATTTGTGATTTGCTCTAATTTTTGGGTCGATTGGTTGCTTAATTGATGCTGGTTGTTGACGGTGGTGCAGGTGCGGCTGATTGCTGGTTTAGGTGCGTGAGAATGGTGGTGCGGTTGTTCCCAGGTGAGTGGGTGATTGTTACGGGGGTGATTGGTGGCTGCTGTGGTTGATTGTGGTGGCGAAGGAGCAGGGGATTGTGATGGTGGCTGGTGGCTGTGCTGCGTGGTAGAGCTGTGGGTTTTTGTGGGTGCGCGGATTGGTGGTGGAAAGTACTGTGGTTGCTGTTGTTGGTGGTTGTGGGGTTGCGCGTTGGTGTTGGAATTGCGGGGGAAAGGCTGGGTTGTTGTTGCGGCTGCGCGTGAAGGTGGTGGTGCTGGTGGTCAGGTGCGTGTGAGTGGAAGTAAAAGGAACAGGGGATGTTGATTGGTTTTGGTGGGTTGATGTGTGTGCCGATTTAGGTGGCTAAAGGTGGAGATGTGCGTGTGATTGTTACGGCTGCTGTGTGGTGGTGTTGGTGGCAGCAGCTGTGTTGGTTGCCGAGGTGAAATTGGTGGTGTTTGGTGGTAGATTGGAGGCTGGTGGTGGCTGAAATTAAGGGGTTGTTCTGGTGTTGTTGTGCGGTGGTGAAAGGGGAAAGGTGGCATTTGACTCAAATTGAAACCCAAACTCACTTGACACGAAACCCGAACACCTACACACAAAACCGAGAAAGTATTGGGACAAAGAAAAAAAGAATAAAATAAAATGAAAATAAATAAAGGACGAAATAAAACAAAACCAAGACAAATAAAATAAAATAAAATAAATAAATTAGGAATAAACAAAATGAAATAGAAAATACTAAAAATAAAACAAAAAACTATACAAGCAAATAAAGTAAAATAAAATACAAAAATAAACTAAAATTAATAAAAAAAAAGAAAATGAACTAAAATGCTCCAAAATTACCAAAATAAACTAGAAACTTTATTAAAGAGAAAACAAGAGAATAAAAGGAAAATAAGGGAAAATAAACACGGAAATAACTCTAAAACTACTCCCTAAGAGTGACATAAATGTCACTCATCACCTAACAGCGGTATCGGAGCCACGCTCATTTATTTTTAAAATCATAATATTTTTCAAGGTGACTTTTATGGCTTAATTTTTCTGGTTTAAGTTGCTAATTAGATTAGTAGCTCGTATTATCTATTTTAACCTCGTATTTAAGCTACCTTCAGCCCCGAACCCAGATTTCGACCCAAAAATAGTGAATTTTGGGTGGAAAATGTGTTCTAGAAATGGTTTTTTCTTTAAGGGAGCGGTTTTTAGCCAAAAAACGACCAGAAATGCTATTTTCTAAGGTTTTTTTCGTTTTTACGAAAAATTTTAAGTCTTTCTAACCTTGAAAATTAATTGCATATTTATCGTGGTTATGTAATTGGTTCAATACATATTTTATATGCAATTTTAAACCTTTTTAGGCATGGTTACTTTGTAGTAATTTGTGCTTGAATGCTTGGTTTTATTTTTTCACATAATTGCAAACTAATTGCATTAAGTGTGAAATTGTTGTTCTTTGAGGCTTCCAAGTATTAAAGATTTAATCTTTAATTATGTTAAGTGATTGAAACTTTATATTACTAAATTCCATGAATTTTTGTTAAACTTTATTGATTTAATCGTTTTTTAGTTGATTGGAATCATAAAGTTTGAAACTCTGTGATAGAAAAATTGTTTATCTTCATATTGGAAGATATAATTTTCTCAAGGATTCACAAGTATTAAAATTGGAATCTTTATTAAATTTATGTTTATTTTTCCAACTTTCTCTTATTTTGTCAAAAACTCTCAAAGTTAATTTAAATTAATTAAATTAATAGTGAGTATTTGCCCTATTAATTTTGTTGCACCAAGTTAAACCACTTAAATTAAAGAATGGTTTTTGGGAATTATTTTGGTTACATGCACTTTTAAAATTTTATTTAAGTTAGACTTGTTTAAATTTTTTAATTTTGCTCATTAAATTAGTTCTAAAATTAATTTAGAATTAATTGCAAAAGTCACGCAAAATTTTGGGATCAAATCCTGAGGCTAATGGCACACAAAACAAGGCATGAGCGCCCTTGGCTAGCCGGGCTGCATAGCAGCCCACATGTGGCTGCAAAGGGGCTGCCATGCCTTGTGCGTGCAGCCTTTGCGTGGCTGGTGCGCACGGCCGCAAGCAGCAGCAACACAAGCGTCGCAGCACAGCAGCAGCACGCTGCCATATGCGTGCGTGCGTGTGTGCTGTGTTGCGTGTACTTGGGGCTGCTTTGGCGCGGGTATGTGGGGCACTAGCACATGGTACATCGTTTGGGACTTGGTGCATGGATCGTGTAATTAGGGGTTTGCGTAGACGTTGCTTGCGAAGCAATGTAGTGCAATGAATTCGTTCAACATGGGCCATCAAGGGCCACGTTTTTTGATGTGTGAAAGTCTGCTGATGTGGGCTGTGTAACGCTTAGCGACATCGGGCCCACTTCCACGTTCATTGAGCATCTAACGGTTGTGCGAAATGTGAGCACTCCGTGTCTTAGTGCTAGGCACTTAGACATTTTGGACTACGTATTTTTGCTTAATAATTGTCGTTTTAATTATTTTATTGATCTAATTTGTTTTAATTATTTTAATAAATTTTTGGAGTCCAGGCCTCGGTTTCGAGCGGCATTGGCAAAATTTATTTTGACAAATATTGGGAATTACCGGCTTAATTAATTGGATTAATTAAATTGGATGCGAAATTTAGTGGGAGCTTCAAATGTTAAATTGCGATTATTTACATAACCGGTGAAAACAACTTTGACTAGTTTTAATTAGGCATGTTAATTGGATTAACCACCTAGATTAGTTACTAGTTCACGCGTGTTTTTTGCATTGTTACTTGTTTATCGTTGTAAAATGCATAGGCCATTCACAAATAGTGAATGGATGAATGGAATGTATATTCTCTCACAGGTTTTATGAAATGGCAACTAGCGGGGCCCGATTAGGATAGAAAATACGGACTGCGATCCGTGATGTATTTTTGTAAATCTAAATACGGTCTGCGTACCATTGAGTATTTTTGTACCTTAATTTTTAGATTAGTCCCAAACGTAGATACTAGTAGTTGCATTTAATTATGGTCAAGTCTTGAAGATGGAGTTTCTTGGAAGACGTAGCCATAAAGTTGCAAATGAAGACCTTTTGAAGATTTGAAGATATCAAGGGGTCATGCTAGTTGCCAAATGCATCTATATTTATGTTTTTCGATATATGTATATATATATATATGTTTATGTATATGAATTATATGTTAGATGCATGTTTAGGATTTCAAATGTTGTGATGATTAATTAAGTTCACTTAAATCAACCAACATAGAAACCCTAGGTCCCTAAATATTGAGTAAAAACTTGTCATTCCAAAACAACACTTACCGGCCGAACGAGGGTAGTTGTGGGCTACGCCAAAGCGAGGCATCACTACCTCTCCTAGGAAGTAAGGCATACCGGGTATGCAAGTTGGTTTTGGTTGTACTCAACATGTCGTGATGGAGTCTTAACATGTCGTGGCAAAGTGAATAAATTGTTGAGAGAGCATTAGATGCGACGATTTATTCAACCAAGAGTAGCTTGAAGCCATTAGCAAAGCGTTGCTTACCTTAGGAGATTAAGTGTTAAGACAAGCCAAAGCATGCTTAACCACTCTTTGTTTCTTTGTATCTTGGAATCGACTTATTCTCAACAAATCGAGGACAACTTTAAATGTGTGAATAAGACGTTTTAAATAAGTTTGATTAAAACGCATGAATTCAATCTTATTTAAATTTCATGAATGGTTTTTCATTTCAAAATTCTTTCAAATGTAGAATCATGTCTTCAACTATCGACAACAATCGTATGTTCCCAGAACTTCCTGAGAAGTTATCATTTATCTTGATTTGGTAAACTTCAAGGAATGGGAAGAGGAACTCCGTTTGACCCTCCGCAATTGCTACCTAGAGCATATCTTGGATACTCCCATCCCGAGTTTCTACTCAAAAGGGATTATGAGCAATATGGCTCATGAGGAGTTGAGTTATGATAGCAAGAGAGTCTCTCGACTCATGGAAAACTCAATTCCGGAACAGTGGAAGAAGAAATTCTCCAACTACCTTTCGGATGTACTTCTCAAGGCTCTGGAAGATGTGGTCAATTTGAGGGTAACAAAGAGCGACAAGGGCAACTATGATGGACTCGTGGAAGAAGTGACTAGGTCATTGTCTAACATGAGGATCAAGCCACCACAAGATGGATGTCTTAGCAAAGAAAGGCAAGAAGTATGGGCTAGGGTCTATAGTGCAAGACTTAGACCCGAGATGCCACTTCAAGCCCATGTGCAAAAGATGACAAGGTTATTTAACCATCTAAAACTGATTGGTAAACCGGTGGAGGATGAGCAAGCGACTCATATGCTTCTAAGCTCACTCCACTCGGGGTATGTTGCAATTAAGATGCGACTTACCAACAATCGGAACAAACTGTCCTACAAGGAAGTTGTCCAAGAGCTCTAGAAAACCTGTTCTTGCAAGGTGACTACGTTTGCTCTGAGGCTCAAGAAAAAGGAGTTCAAAAACAAGGCAAAGATGCGCTTCTTCTATTGTAGTAAGCAAGGCCACTACAAAAGAGAATGTAGCGAGTATCTGGAAGATGAGGCAAGAGGAAATATAGCCTCAATCTTAGGTATCATCCACACACTTAAAAATAACCAATTTATAAGGAATTAGATACCGAAAAATTGACTCATTTTATGATCTTATTTCAGGAACGAAATGAGCGATTTTTTTCAAGTGGTCATGAGTACACAAGTGGAAGATGAAGAAAGTCTATCCAAAGAAAGCTTGTAATCTCATGTATTTTGTCTAAAACTTGTTAAGTTTTATCTACCATACTTTGATCTTGCGACGTTGAACGTCATTTTAAACCTTAATCACAAGACCTTTTGTTTAAATGTCTTGTTTATATTTATGGAAATTACACCTTTTGTGTGTTTAGACAAAATTGTTTATGATAATACCAAAATAGCTAAGACCATGGAGTCAAACCAAACTTACTTGTGGCATTGTCGTCTTGGCCACATTAACATCAAACGCATCAAGAGACTTCTATAAGAAGGTGTTCTTGACTCTTTCGATTTAGAATCGTTTGAGAATTGCGAGGGATGTTTATTAGGCAAGATGATTAAGCAGCCATTCTCCAAGCTAGGAGAAAGGGCAGGAGACTTATTAGGTTTAATACACACGGATGTATGTGGACCAATGAGCTCAACCACAAGAAATGGACACCGATATTTTATCACCTTCACAGATGACTGTAGTAGATATGGTTATGTCTACCTAATGTCACATAAATCTGAATCGTTTGAAAAGTTCAAAGAATTTCAGAGTGAAGTTGAAAATCAGCTTGGCAAGAAAATCAAATCCCTTCGATCAGATCGAGGTGGTGAATACTTGAGCCAAGAATTCGATGACCATCTGGAAGAAAAAGGTATACTTTTAGAATTGACACCTCCAGGAACTCCTCAATGGAACAGAGTATCCGAAAGGAGAAATTGAACCTTGTTGGACATGGTATGATCAACAATGGGTCTTAGTGATCTTCCTATATCTTTCTGGGGACACACACTTCTAACTACGGCACTAACACTGAACCGTGCACCATCAAAAGCTGTAGAAAGGACTCCATATGAATTATGGACAAAGAAACATCCTAGGTTGTCTTTTCTAAAGATATGGGGATGCGAAGCATATGTCAAGAAATTGATTTCTGACAAACTTCATCCAAAATCTGACAAGGTTTACTTTGTGGGCTACCCAAAAGAAACCAAAGGGTATTACTTCTACAACAAATCGGATAACAAAGTGTTTGTTGCTCGCGATGGTGTCTTTTTGGAGAATGGACACCTTTCCAAAATTGGAGGAAAATCGAACTCGATGAAGTTCGTGAGGATGAGCAACGAAATCAGAATGACAGTCAAAGTGCTCAAACAACATCTGTTGACGCAGGTCAAAATGATCAAAATGTGCAAAGTCAAACCGACAATAAAAATGCTCAATCCATTACCCTACGTAGGTCTCAGAGGCCAAGATCTCAACCTGATAGATATATTGGTTTAGTTTTAACTGAGATATCAGAGGACATCCTGATTATGGATGGAGATGAACCGGCAACCTACAAACAAGAGATGGCAAGCACCGACTCTGCTAAATGTCATGAGGCCATGAGATCTGAAATGGATTCCATGTTTGAAAATCAAATCTGGGACTTGGTTGAGTTACCCGAAGGTTATACACCTATCGGATGTAAGTGGATTTTCAAGATGAAAATCGACAAAGATGGAAATGTATTCATATACAAAGCTAGATTGGTGGCAAAAGGTTATAGACAAGTTCATGGTATTGATTACGATGAAACCTTTTCACCAGTCGCAATGCTTAAATCCGTTCGGATCCTCCTAGAGATTGCTGCATATTATAACTATGAAATATGGTAAATGGACGTCAAAACCGCCTTTTTAAATGGTATTTTGGAAGAAACTGTGTACATAACACAGCCAGAAGGTTTTGTCGACCAAAACAATGCTGGGAAGGTTTATAAGCTTAAGAAGTCCATTTATGGACTAAAGCAAGCTAGAAGAAGTTGGAATCTGCGATTCGATGAAGCCATCGGTAAGTTTTGTTTTATCAAGAATCCAGATGAATCTTGTGTTTACAAGAAGGTCAGTGGGAGTGACATTGCCTTCTTAGTCTTATATGTCGATGACATATTGCTCATTGGAAACATCATTTCGTTGTTAGAGTCTGTAAAGTCCTGGCTTGGAAAATGTTTCTCAATGAAAGACTTAGGATAGGCTCAGTAAATACTAGGCATCAAGATCTATAGGGTTAGATCAAAAAGGATAATTGGATTGAGTCAAACTACTTAAATTGATAAGGTACTTGCTCAATTTAGCATGGAAGGGGCCAAGAGAGGTCACCTGCCGATGTCATATGGCATAACCCTGAGCAAGAAGCAGTGTCCACAGACACCTGATGAGCGGGAAATAATGAATCTGATTCCATATGCTTCGCTTATTGGATCGGTCATGTATGCCATGATATGTACTAGGCCAGATGTATCGTATGCCTTGAGTGCTACGAGTCGTTACCAATCAGATCCACGAGAGGCCCATTGGACTGCGACCAAGAATATCCTAAAGTACCTGAAAAGGAACAAGCATAAATTCCTGGTATATGGTGGTTCAGAAGAATTATTTGAAGGTTATATCGACGCAAGCTTCCAGACAGACATAGACGATTTCATATCGCAATCTGGATATGTGTTCTATCTAAATGGAGGAGCGTTCAGTTGGAAGAGTGCCAAGTAGAGTACAACTGCAGATTCTACAACTGAAGCCGATTACTTAGCAGCTGCTGAAGCGGCTAAGGAGGCTGTTTGGATTCGTAAGTTCATTGGTGGACTTGATGTTGTACCCTATATAAAGGGTCCAATAGCCCTCTATTGTGACAACAATGGAGCTATTGCTCAGGCCAGAGAGCCGAGGGAACATTAGAAATTCAAACATGTCAAACGGCGTTTTCACATGATTCGAGAATGAAAATCAGAAGGTGAAATCAAAATTTGCAAAGTTGGAACGGATGACAATGTAGCCGATCCACTTACTAAACCTTTGCCTCAAGTGAAGCACAACAAGCACGTTGAGGCAATGGGAATCAGGCATGTAGGAGACTGGCTTTGATTTCCCTGTTTAGTGTTTTAGTTAAATTTTGAACATTTAATGTAAGACACTAAGAAAAATCATTCAAGTTTTGGAGTAATATAAATTTCATGCAATATTTTATTACTCCGTTTGCTATTTAATTGTGGTTTAGGATTAAATAATGAGTCCATTCGATTCTTGGAATATTCAAAATAGGGTATCAAGACAAGTCTTGATAAGGAAACACCTATTAAGTAAACATTGAATATTATAATCGAAAATTTTCCCTAATCGAGGTCATTTAAACAATGGACGATTAATGACCAATTGAGATTAGTGTGTAGTTTGATTTATAGAATTGTTTCTTATGCTACGAGTACATGATTGTCATAAATCATTTGCACATGTATTGGTTTAGAATCATACTTGATCGACCTATGAGAATACTTTAGAGATTGAAAATCGTCATAAAGTATTCTTCTCATTATTAAAATCGTCGCCCGAGTATTAAATATTTAGATGTCGAAAATTCGAGCTTAGAGCGTCGAAACCGAGCATGGGAATTCGAGTCAAAATAGTAAAAGACGAGACATGAAATTAATAAATCAACAAGACCAAAATACCCCTAGCATCGAAATGCCCGAGCAAACCGAGTGCTAGGGGCATTTGGTATAGCATGGTGGCTGGCTGGTGCGTGCTAGCGCACCAATGCTAGCATCGCATGCTAGCAGCGCTTGCCAACGCGCGCAAGGAGCATCCTTGATGCGCGGCTTGCTGGCCGAGTGCACGAGCAGCCCGCACAAGCCGTGCTGGGCTTGCTGGCCAGCAGCGCCTAGCAGCCATCACGCTTGTGCTGGGCCTGCTGGCAGCCGCACATGGCAGCCCACCTTGGGTGCCTTGGTGCCCAAGTGTGGTGCCATGTGGCGCATTGTAAGAGGAGACTTGAGGGATGAGTTGACCGGTTTTTGGAGAGGGAGTGGGGAGCAAGTTTGGTCCCCCCTTCCTCCAAATGGTCCTCACCTAACCTCTCTCATGAGCTTGCCACTTGTTGATTTATTACTAGTTTGATTATTTATTTTATTTTAGCTTTAAAATAAAATGGAAAAATCAAATTCTCCCTCATTGATGGGAGAGCTTTTTCACTCTCTTGTTTTCCCTATAAATACCCAAGTTGGGGTATTGGGAAAATCACTTGAGTGAGAGTTGAAAAACGCATCACCATTGTGAAAACCTTTAAACTCATTTAATCACTCGGGTTTTGGTCGGACCTTGCTAACTCCAAGGTAGCGGATCTAAAAAGTCGGTGTTCGTCCTTTGTGGGTGGATACCGTTGGAGGCTCGGTATTTTCGAAGCTAAAGCTTTCAAGTAAGGTCCCATTAGGTCGGGGGAAGCACGCGTCAAAGGTAAATTCCGATTTTATCCTTTTATGTTTATTTGTTATGCTTTATGATTTTATTAATTGCGAGTGGTTCTTTGGGTCGGGGTCGTTTCCGTGGTAAGTTGGACTTACCAAACCCCAACATAGGGTGTCCGTCCACCCCCTGTATAAAGAGCGACAAGATGATGTCGCACCTATGTAGTCACGTGCCCCCAGTCCTTAGACACGTGTACTCATCTTGTGGACAAAACTGTTAAGAGAGTTGTTGACTTTCTTCTCTCTCATTGGATTTGGATATGTGCCTCCAGTCTTGAGACATGTATTTCTATCTTGTGGACATCCGACTCGAATGCTGAAACATTTAGGCTCCAATGATGAAACATTTAGGCTTGAATGCCGAAACATTTAGGCTCGAATGTCGAAACATTTAGGCTCGAACGGCGAAACGTTTAGGCTCGAATGCCGAAAACACCTTTTTCATCTTTTTACTTTGTTAAAGTTAGGCTAAAGTTTCAATGACATATCAAGGGATTTTAGACAAACGATGACATGATTGAGTGGAAATCATCCCCTTTACTCCTTTTTTAAACCGATCTCTTCTCATGACTTAACATCACCCAGAATACCTTTACTTGTAAAAGTGTTCTACAACTACAAAGGATCAATCTAGATTCTTTAGCGCGTTGAGACTATAGATAAATTTTTCTATCCTTAATAGATACTTGTTTCAAACACTTAGCAAAACAAGGTTCGTTTCGACATCCTTAAGATTTCTGAAAGATTCTCTATTCTTAGGGAAATTCACAGAATGAGTCTCGGATTTATTTCCTTGACTACTTTGATCATCGTCTATTCTACACTCGGTCAAAGTTGGGGATAACTATAGACACCTACTTTTGGTCTCTTGTCCCGAAAGGAAGTGCGATGATGTTACAAAAATCCGTTCTTCATGCTAGATTAAAGTTAAAGTATTTATGGACTATGAAAAGAATTATGAAGTAAGGTAAAACACATATTTGAGACCAATTTATCTTAGAGCCTTGTCCGATTAATAACTAAACCTAAAACATGTTCATACATGTTTAAACTTGATTAATAACGGATCCAAATGCGTCCAATGCAATGATTGGATCCAATAGAACCTACATTGTTGAAAAACTGAGCTAAACAGATGAACCAAACATCAAATCTTATGCAAGTCCTATACAGATGGATAACCCTTTCAAAGAGATTTCCAACAGTATATTATACGCCCAATTCTGATCTAAAAGTAAGAACTTATGATTAAAACACTAACTCGGGCCTTAAAACCGACACCCTTGCACTCCAACGGCCATGTCTTTTATCCATACCAGATTTTAACCGGCATTCGAAAGTAGACATCCAGAGCTTTCCAATGATATCTTACACCCCTAAATCCGACTTTGCAATCAAAAGTTATGGAAGTTTTAAAAACGCGTTTTGGTAAAAGGCAAACCGCAAAGCAGAGCAACACAATAAGTTGCGTGTGCGGCGTGCCTGGCGCGAGCGACTCATTGAGATGCTCGCGGCACCAAGCGTGACTCAAATAGTTGCGTGCACTACCTGATTCCACGGATCTAAAACTCTAAACATAGGTTCCTACGCCTATAAATAGGGGTCTTCATTCAGCACTAAAGACACAGAAAAATCAGAATACTAAACCCTAAATTATGAAAACTCTAATCTCTCTCAAGCCTTCTTACAATCATACTATTTTTCCCCCTTTCTTCCCAACTAATCTTCAACCCTAATCCATCCATTGAAGCTATTGAAGGTACGAAGAAGAAACAAAGTCCATAAACACATTAAACGGAGATTTAACATAAAAGAAGAACGGTTAGTTTGCTGAGCACTTAGATATATCACTTTTCTTTTATTTTTTAAATAACTTTAATTGATTAATTAGTGTTGTTTGATCACTTTAAACAAAATTTTAATTAATTAATTCATAAAGTACTGTTTCGTTAATCAATACTAGAATTTGAATAATTAATTGTTGTTTTATCACTTAAGACAAGGCGAATATTGTTTATTTATTGTTCTTTCACAAATATTGATTAAATAAGAATAACGACTTTTGCAATGTAATTCCTACATGATTAATGCGTGTAAATAAAATCAACTAACTTAGTTTTAGTTATCACATTGCATATATTGTTTGGTGATGAAATTGTGAAAAAGGAAGAGCTAGTAGAGGCCACACTAGGGCTAGAATAGCGATTCCTCCCTAAAAGGAACGTTATTTTAGTACCCTCGCTCCCGAACTCTTTTATGGTTTATGTAGACCAATTTGGGCATGGGTAAACTTATGATTCGTGCTAGTTATCCCATGAACTCCACATGGGAGAAAGGCATGAACGAGGTTTATGAGTTTTCCTAAAACTCATTGGCGACTCCCTACTTGTTTCTTATAAAAAAGCGTGATGACAAGATCAATACTAATTCAAGGTCCCCCAAATAGTCAGGAATTGAAATCCTAAAACACCTTAACAAGTGTAAAGTCCTAGGATTTAAATGGCCATGGGCATCTTAGGAAGGATCCCTTACAAAGGGAACACCCTCCTTACATTCATCTTTTTCTTATTTTGTTGAATTTGCTTTTGATTTTTCTTCCTTTTCTTGGCATCTCTCTCCTCATGGGTGTGCACTAAGCTTGTTGCACATCCTTTTTCCGTCATTTTCCTACCTTCTATCATATGAAATGTTTAGTAGTGCATTTGACAAGCTCTTGCGTGTGTTGAGTTATTATTTTCTAGAGCGGTCAAGCTTAGACCTTTAAGAAAGCCTTTCTCGGGTAGTAACCCGTGTTTTATTGCTTTCATTTTCTTTTCTTTTTAGAATAGATTTTCTCTCATGGAAATGTTTGTGTGACTTTTGCTAGGTACATGACTTGATATACTTTAGTGCTTCGATTTGGATCAAGAATCAAGGAAGTTTGACTCCAATTTTTGCTAGCATATGGAAGGCAAGGTTAAATTCTTGAGGAAATTAGCTTTGAAAGGTTTAATTGGGTCATTTGTGAGTATTTACACCCACCTAATATCCGGTAATATCCTTCCTTGCTCTTTCTCAAGTGGATGATGACTTGTTGGATACATATGTTGGTTTGTTGGATTGATCTCCTTGTTTTCCCCTCCCATGGTTTCTATGATTTATGTTTGAGTGTATTGTCTTATTCAAGCTTAGGGGAGGGTATTCTATCATGTTTGATGGGATGTTGATTCATATATTCTGTGCACCTTTGTATATGCTTTTCTATGTTTTACAATTTGAAAAACTCTAAAAAGATTTTTGTTTCTATCAAGGCAAATTTGCAATGTATCGTTGTTTTGTTCTTGCTTGGGACATAATACTTTTGGACTTGTATAGTTGAATGATTTTCTTCTTAAATGGTATCGGTGTGCACGGTTTAAGAGTATGTTTAGTTGACTTTAGGATAGAGTATGCTAAGGTAGTCGCTTAGAACTTTTGGGACCTTGAAGCCGGATTCTATTTGGCTTTGAAAATTTACAATTGCTCCCTTTTAGTGAATTTGAAGCTGATAGTGAGTTTTTGCTATACCTTGTGATGCTTAATGATTTTCAATCCTTCTACATATCTTGCATGAGTGACATGGATCCTTGACTATTGCGGACCTAATCTTGAATCTTGACTCATAATTCTCAAACACGAGACTGAACCATCTAGGGAGGACAAAGGCATCTTTTCGGGGTGGTAATTTTTCTTTTCTAGGATGATCTTCTTTATTTTTAGTTCATTGGGTTTACATTTTCCTTCTTGCAAACCATTTTAGCCTTTTCCCTTATTTTCAAGCCACATCCATAGAACTTTGAGCCTTTTGTTTCTTTTTGTTCCATTTTTGGTTTTTGTGAAGCAAATGATCATGTTCTTGGAGTTTGTGGTATATGAGTTTGGATATAGGTTCTATTCGTAAGCAAGCTTGTGTTGTGTATATATTGTGAATAATGGAAAGTGAGTAAATGAAAAAGCCGTCCAAAGTTAAAAAAAGGCAAGGACATAATTGTAGACACCTACTTTTGGCCTCTTGTCCCAAAAGGAAGTGCGATGATGTTACAAAAAATCCGTTCTTCATGTTAGATCAAAGTTGAAATGTTTATGGACTATGAAAAACATTATGAAGTAAGTTAAAACCCATATTTGAGACCAAGTTATCTTAAAGCCTTTTCCGATTACTAATTAGGCCTAAAACGTGTTCATACATGTTAAAACTGGATTAAAAACGGACCCAAATGCGTCAAATGCAATGATTGAATCCAATGGAACCTACATTGTTGAAAACCGAGCCAAACAGATAAACCAAACATAAAATTCCCGTGCAAGGCCTATACAGATGGATACCCCTTTCAAGAGCTTTCCAGTGGTATATTATAAGCCCAATTCCAGGCCAAAACGAAGAAGTTATGATCAAAACACTAAACCGGGCCCTAAAACCGACACCCTTGTACTCCAACGGCTATAACTTTTGATCCATAACATATTTTAACCTAATTCTAACGGCATTTGAAATTATACATTCAAAGATTGCCGATGATATATCACACGCCTTAATCCGACTTTGCAATCAAAAGTTATGGAAGTTTTAAAAATGCGCTTTCGTATAAGGCAAACCGCAAACCAGTGCAACTAAATCAGTTGCGCGAGCCTGGCGCACGCGACTCATTGAGATGCGCGCGGCACTCAGCGCGACTCGAGAGTTTCGCGCACCACCTGACGGCGCGGCTCTAAAACCCTCAACCTAGATCGTTACGCCTATAAATAGGGGTCTTTGTTCAGCATTACGAGGACTGAAAATTAAGAATTAAAACCCTAGAATTCTCAAAACCCTAATCTTTCAACTTCTCTTACTATCATACTACAATAATTTCCAACCCTAATTGAATCCATTGAAGTCCTTGGAGGTACGAAGAAGAAAGAAAGTCCATAAACACATTAAACGAAGATTTAACATAAAAGAATAACGGTTAGTTTCCTGAGCACTTAGATAAATCACTTTTCCTTTATTCTTTAAATAACTTTAATTAAATAAATAGTGTTGTTTGATCACTTTAAACAAACTTTTAATTAATTAATTCACATAGTATTCTTTTGTTAATCAAGAATAGAATTTGATAATTAATTGTTGTTTTATCACTTAAGACAAGGCGAATATTGTTTATTTTATTCTTTTCACTAATATTGATTAAACAAAGAATAACGACTTTTGCAATGTAATTCCTATGTGATTAATGCTTGTAAATAAAATCAACTAACTTAGGGCTTGTTTGGCATTGTCTTTCGTTTTCAGTTTTTTTGTTTTTTTGAAAACAAAAAACCAAAAACAGGAAATAAGAAAAAGGTGTTTTCACTTTTCTGTTGTTAGTTTTCAATATTATCATGATTTTAATGGGTTTGTCTAACTTTTCTTTTATTATATGACATATATCATATGAGTTTGAAAACCAAAAAACCAAAAAATAGAAAACCACAACGATGCCAAACGAACCCTTAGTCTTTAGGTATCACGTTATGTATTTTGTTTGGTAATGAAATTGTTAAAAATGAAGAGCTAGTAGAGGCCGTACTAGGGCTAAGATAGAAATTCCTCTATAAAGGGAACGTTATCTTAGTACCCTTGCTCCCGAACTCATTTCTGGTTTATGTAGACCAATTTGGGCACGGGTAAACTTATGATTCGTGCTAATTATTCCATGAACTCCATATGGAAGAAAGGCATGAACGAGGTTTATGAGTTTTCCTAAAACTCATTGGCGACTCCTACTTGTTTCTTACAAAAAAGCGTGATGAGAGTATCATTTTTAATTCAAGGTCTCCCAAACAGTCAAGAATTCAAATCCTAATACACCATAACAAGTGTAAAGTCCTAGGCTTTTAAGTGGCCATTGGCATCTAAGGAAGGACCCCCTTACGATGGGATCACCCTCCTTGCAATAATAAAAGCAAAGTTGTAAGTGTCGTCCATAGTCAAAAGAGGCGAGGACAAAAATGAAAATGAGAAAATTCAAAAATATTTTGATGTGATTTATTCTCCCTTTCTAAGCCTTGAGGACAATGCTTCCTTTAAGCTTAAGGGAGAAGCCTTTATGCTTTTTGTATATATCTTTGTGAGTATAGCTTTGAATAAGCTTGGGGGTGTTAGTTTGTTTTTGTTTGGTGACTACTTAATTGTGATTCTAAGAAAGACGCCTTCTTTGCTTCACTATTAGGTATAACACCAAAATTTTAAATTTTAAGCCTACCTTCACCCTTTTTGCGCTTACGTTACAACCATTGGGAAAGACTTTTCGACCTAGAGGTTGAGTCACATATCGAGGGAGGGCATTATGAGTTAAAGTCTAAGGAAAGGGATGCAAAGTCAAGATTTTGAGAAACCTCAAATCTATAGGTTTTTCCGGTTCCTTCGAGGAACTATAGAGACGCTCACTAAAAAGTATATTTGAATCTAATTAGGAGAATGTGCTAAAATGTTTTGAGATGAAAGGGAATCACGTTTCATTAGTTCTTTATACTTACAATGTCCTATGTTTTAATCAACCTTAGATATCTTAGAACGAGCACTCCCTTACTTGTTTAGAAAGATTTGCATTCATTTATGCTTTTACATTTGGAAAAGTCCTTTCAAGAACATTTGTTTGCTTTTCTTGTATTTTGGTTTCTTTTTCATGCTTTGCCTTTTTTATATTATTATGAGAGTTATAGGTTAATCTCTTAGGAAACTTTTACGAGAGCATCACTCGTCCTCTAGGGCAATCTAGGGGTTTTAATGGCTTGTCTTTAGTTGCTAAAATTGACCGTGATTCCTACGAAAGTGAGTTAGTGTATATTCTTGAATCCACTCTTCTTTTTGTTTGTTTGAATAAGCTCATCATTTCTCCCTTGGTTTTGTTTTGCTCGAGGACGAGCAAAAGGTAAGCTTGGGGGTATTTGATGGGTTTCATAAATGGCACCCATTTGATGAGAATTTAATTTGTTTTCTTCCTCTTTTCATAGCTTTCATGCTCAATAAAAGCCTAGTTTTATGCATTTGGTCTTGGTTTTACCTTTCCTCTCTTATTTTGTAGCTTTTGTACATTTTGTTGGTTTTTCTACTCTTTTCTCCTTTATTTTCCCTATTTTCGTGGTTGTAGGTACTGTACGAGATCTGGACCTTGATATTGGTGATTTACTATGGTAGAAGATGCTTTTGGAGAAAGCTCATGGCAATTGAAAAGCTTAAGATGCTAGGAAATGGATTCTCCAACTTCTAGCTCCTGCTCTCTCAAATCGTGCTCTCATGAATGGGGGGGTGTTGAACCCACTGTCAAGTACTTTTTGGGACTGCCATTCTTAGTGTTCATCATCATCATATTGCGTGTTCATTCGAAGACCTTAGCGAATGCACGAAATCGCGAGAAAAATCGAAGAAACCCAGATCAGCGCGGGCGCGCCTACTCGTCCGCGCGGGCGCGCTCCCCTAGGTATTTTCTTGCTCGGTTTTTGCTTTGCGCCTCCTATTTATACCTCTTTGTAACCCGATTTTGTGAGAAGATTTACATTGAATTTTAGATCATAATTTTAGCTTAGATAAGAGCTTCTCTCTCTAGATTTAGGGTTAGTTTAGAAGCAGATTTTAGAGAGAGAAAGTGAGGACTTTCAATGGTGATTAAGAGATTGAAGATTCAATGGTGACAATTGTGTCGGAGATCTTCTCTATTATCAATGAGCATTTCTAAACTCTATCTCATTTATTGCTTTGTTTAATATTCATGTTTGTTTGATTTGATTTTGATTTGATTTTGTTGTTTGATCTTTGATTAGTGTAATTTTTCCTCATAGATTGTTAATTCTTGTTTTCTTTAGTTGTTTGTGATGAGATGATGATGTTTGAGTAGTTGTTTGGCTAGGATTAGGGTGAAACTTGTATTATTGATTGATTGTGCTTAATTTGGAGATTGTGTTGATTAATTGTTTAGATTAAATCGATTAATAGAAGTTTGCATGTGTGTAATTCGATTAGGCCTTAAGAATTATGCTATATTGCATTGTAGTGTCTAATGATACGGACCATTGATTTAGGAATTGCAATTGTCAATTGAGCTTTATTAGTGATGCTCCTAGTTAGAGTGTCTCGTAGTTGGCGCTAGTTTGACCTCTAGGAGATAGCTTGTTGACTCTTTTGATTGAGCTTGCCATTAGTCTTCACAACCATTGACTTGCATGTATTTCCGGGTTGCTACAATTGTTATGATTACTTGTTGATCCCTGTTCCTAGTGCTTTATTTGTTTGGTTACTTTGTTTGGTAGTTGGTTAATGTTCTCTCTTTATCTTTGTCTTTGACCTAGCTTAGGCACATAATTAAGAGCGCTTGAACATTACCGTTCCTTTGGGTTCGACCCTTGACTTGCCTCTTTACTAGTATTTAGGTTGGTTAAGTGTTTATAAATTTTGTTTGACCGAGGGAGGATTAGTTTCAACGACCTAGTTCCACTCGCATTTCTTGGTATATGCTAATGCATCTTGTGCTAGAGTTGGCCAATATGCTCCTCTTCTTAGCACTTCCACTCCCAAGGCCTTTCCCCCGATGTGATTAGCACATATTCCTGAATGTGCTTCCTCCATGGTATTCTATTGTTCCCACTCTAGAATACACCTTAGTAGTGGTTTTGAGAATCCTTTCTTGTTGAGCTCCTCATTCACTACCACATACCAATTGGCGTCCTTCTTGATCTTCTTGCCTTGCACTTCGTCATCTGGCAGCGAGCCGTGAATCTTATAATTTAGTATGTCTGTGAACCATGCTCGCTTCTATCCGACGTAGTTCACCTGCTCATTTTCTGCAATGCTGCTCTCCTCCAGGAGTTCCACCATGACTGTCCTTGTGAGGCTCTGCAAGGTGGAACTGGTTAGCTTTGATAATGCGTCAGCTTGGGAATTTTACGCTTTGGGGACTAGACATATTTTAAAATGCATTAGTTGAGCCACTAGCTCTTTCGCCTTGGTTGTGTATCTCAACATCGTGGTCTCTCTAGCCTTATACTCCCCCTTTAGCTGAATGGCGACCAGCTAAGAGTCAGCCTACACGGAGGAAAGCTGACGACGCAGGCTGACTCGATAAATCCCAAAGAGCCGCCAGCTGGGAGTCAATCCCGGAAAGTGCCACAATCTCCTTTGCCATCTCGGGCAAACTCTCAAAACGGGCTCGCAGGTCACCAGAGCTATATAAACGCATGCTAGGCTCACTCTAAGGAAAATACAAAATAAAAATAAAAAAAGACGGTTATGGTTTAAAGAGGAGAAGAAACAAAGGAGAAAAGAAAGAGACAAAGGCGCAAAGAACTCACGATGCCGCGCCACCCTCTGATCTAAACATGATGGTCTGGGTCCCGCTTAAGGACCCTAGGGTCCCAGTTGGGAGGAGCCTCCCAAACCACATCCTCCTTGCGACGTCAATTGGCTGCGACACGTCACTCTCGAACCTCCTCTCGAGGACGGGTCACCCTCTTCCGAGGGCGAACCGCCTCGTCAGGACCACCTAGAATCTCCTCAGCATCGACAAATGGAAGCGAGTCCATGCTATGATGGATAAAGAAATATTTTCTAAGCTAAACTAATACACGTTCTAAACCCATTTCGGCAGCATAACGGCTGCCGATAGGGCAAAACACGAAAATTGAATGTCACCCATACTTGGGGGCTACGATACCTGCAGTTAAACTCAGTAAAAGGGGGCTTCTAACACCCACCAAAGCCATCCTATACTAGTTTCAACTAAGCATTCAAGGGATTGTATTTAAAAATATCAAAGAATCAACTAATCCTAGATGAATAACAGTAATATAAACATGATTATCGTCTACCAAACAATTTTGAGGTTTAAACATGGCAAAAATAAGCTAAGAGTATGTTTCGTGCCATTTTTCAATAATTCAAATTTGCAAAAATGAATTATGAAAGTAATATTGGTTCCATAACTATAATATACTTCATAATCAGCAATTATAACAAAAATGAGCAAGAAAAAGCAATAAAACAAGCAAAATTCAAAGAAAAAGAGCACGAATGAACATGAATAAAAAAATGTTTATATAATGTTCAATACATAACCATTTTTCATGAAATTTGTTGCAAAACACTCCTTAAACATAGTATAACAACATGGAACAAATAATTTCAAGAAAAATGGACCGAATCGTAAACCCCCAAATTGGAAATTTAGGGTTCAACGGTTCGAAAATCGCTCCAATTAAGCCTAAATCAAACGAAAAATAACAAAAAACTTACATTGGATTATGGCAAAAATGAATAAGGGATGAGATCTACTTCCTTTAGCTTCAAAAAACAAGAAAATCCGAGCTTCCTAGAGAGAGAAAGGGGCAAAAATGACGAAGGAAGGAGAAAGAAAGAGCGAAATGAAAATCGCGCTCAGCGAATTAATTTTACTGACATAAATGTCGCGTGCAACTGAATTTGTTGCGCGTGACATACCTGCGCAGCTCAGAACAATGCGGGCGCCTGTCATTTTTCAATGGAATTTTGCTTTTGATCCGTTTGATCATTTTTCAACGGTTTTTGCTCGTTATTAGACGTAATGGCGCGTAAAGTATCAAAATCTTTTTAAATTGCTTTGCATATTGTAGTTTATTTTCTTCTTTGCTAGTTTTATGCATCATTCTTGCATGCACACCGTGCTTTATGCCTTTCCTAAGCATACGTTTTGAACGTTTTTCGTAAGAGTGTCTTAAGACGTTCCTTGGTGGTGCTTTACGCAAAAGAACCCATAGACATGTTTGTCATTTTATTGTACTTACGTTACAAATGTCCATCTTTTCTTCTTTTTTCACGTTCGAAGAAAAAAGGAAGGCGTTGTCATGCAGCGTAAAAATACAAAAGGCGTATCGTACGGCGCAAAATTATACGGCGTAGGTGTTGCGTAAAATTTCACTTCAGCTCAAGCTTTGCGAGATCCACCTCTCGGAACTAAAAGGTGGAGGATAACTTTAGGCGTTAGCTCATGAGTCGATAGGCGCGCCAAACCATCAAGAACAGACACTTCTTGATTTGAAGCAAATACTGTAGTTAGTGCGCTTACTAGCTTACCGGACAGTTAGGGTGTCCGTCCACCCCGTGTATAAAGAAGCGACGAGACGATGTCGCGCCTCTGTAGTCACGTGCCCCAAGTCCTGAGACACGTGTACTCATCTTGTGGACAAAACTGTTGAGAGAGTTGCTAACTTTCTTCCCTCTCACTGGATTTGGATATATGCCTCCAGTCTTGAGACATGTATTTCTATCTTTTGGACATCCAGCTCAAATACCGGACCCGGCTCGAATACCGGACCATTTTGGCTCGAATACAAAAACCCTCTTTTTCATATTTTTGCTTTGTTAAAGTCAAGCTAAAGTTTCAATGACATGTCGAGGGACTTTAGACCAACGATGACATGATTGAGAGGAAATCATCCCTTTTTATTCTTTTACAACCGATCTCTTCTCATGACTTGACATCACCCAGAACCCCTTTACTTGTAAAAGCGTTCTACAACTGCAAAGGGTCAATTTAGATTCTTTAGCGCGTTAAGACTAGGAAAACTTTTCTAGCCTTAATAGCTACTTGTTTCGAACACTTAGCGAACTAAGGATTGTTTTCGCATCCTTAAACATTTATGAAAGATTTTATATTCTTTGAGAACTTTGCAGAATGAGTCTCGGATTTATTTCCTTGACTACTTTGATCATCGTCTATTCTAGACTCGATCAAAGTGGGGGCTAATTGTAGACATCTACTTTTGGCCTCCTTTCCCGACAGGAAGTGCAATGACGATAAATAAAACCATCTTCGTGTTAGATTGAAGTAGAGAATGCTTATGGATAACTTGTTGAGCCACAAAACACAAAAGCTAGCCCAAATTAAATAAACAAAGCTAAAACGAGGTCCAAATAACTAAATCCGATCAATATTAGGCTTAAGTCCGTGCTTAAAACCTAATAATGACGGATTTAGGAGCGCCAAGGTAAAATTTAAATGTTGCTGCAGGAAAATCCACGTGCATCTTAATCAGTCGCACTGGGCAGGCGCGCGCAACTAATTCAGTTGTGCGCGACACTCAGCGCAACCTCCAGAGATGCGCTCGCGGAAGATTCAGAATTTTATAAAAATATAGATTCGAATCTTACCATAATGCAGCGCACAAGAAAATCAGTTATGCTGCCCATAGCAACGCGACCCAATCACTTGCGCTGGGATGCCACACGCAACTCATTCAGATGCGCGCAACACCTGCTACAGCTGAATGTTGAAAACCCTAAACTTACTTATTCCTTATAAATAGAGGCTTAATCCAAGGCTTAAACACACAAAAAATAACCTAAAACTTTGGCGAAATACTTGTGAACTTGTGCTAGCTAAACTCTCTTGTCCTAAAAACTCACCCCTTGATCTTTTGTTACTACGGTGGAGGTTCCCTAACAAGAAGGTGTTTATATAAGTGTTCTAAACGGAGATCTTGCGTTAAATAAAGATTAGAATTGGATAATTAATTGTTGGTTGATCACTTAAGCCAAGGCGAATATTAATTATTTTCTTGTTCTTTTAACGAATTTGATTAAATAAGAATAACGACTTTTGCAATGTAATTCCTACGTGAATTAACGTGTGTAAATAAAATCAACTAACTTAGTTTTAGGTATCGCGTTGCATATATTGTTTGGTGATGAAATTGCAAAAAAGGAAGTGCTAGTAGAGGCCGTACTAGGGCTAGAATAGCGATTCCTCCATAAAATGAACGTTATTTTAGTACCCTCGCTCCCGAACTCATTTCTGGTTTATGTAGACCAATTTGGGCATGGGTAAACTTAGGATTCGTGCTAATTATTCAACGAGGTTTATGAGTTTTCCTAAAACTTCATTGGCGACTCCTACTTGTTTCCTACAAAAAAGCGTAATGAGAATATCATTTCTTATTCAAGGTCTCCCAAACAGTCAGGAATTCAAATCCTAATACACCCTAGCAAGTGTAAAGTCCTAGGCTTCTAAAGGGCCAATGGGCATCTAAGGAAGGACCCCCTTACGATGGGATCACCCTCCTTACACGAGTCCAACCCACTTTGTTTATTATATTGTAGCACCCTTTGGAATAAAGAAACCTTAAACTTTAATTTAAGCCCAACTCTTTAATCCTACTCTTACTTAAACTTAGAAACCAAGCCCATATAAAAAAAAACCCAAAACCCTCAAACTCTCCCGTCTCTTTCACGTAATCCTTCTTCTCTTTTTCCCTTCTCCCTCTTTTATGTTCACGACCAGAAGAAAAAAAAAATCCCTTCTTGTTGCCGCATCCCAGCCACGCTGCGCACCACTGGTGCCGCCTGCAGTTGTCGTCGACCATCACCACCGTGTATCAGACCCTTCTTGCTCCTCCTTCTTTCTTTCTTTTCTCTTTTCTATTTAATTCAAGTTTTAATCTTTATTCAAATTTTATTCTAAAGTTGTTATTACTATGGTTTGATTATGCATATAAATTACAAAAAATTATAACCTTAATTTTTCATGATTTTATGGTTTAAAGCGTGTCATCAATCAAGTTACTTATATACAGTGATTAAATTATGTTAAAATTATATTTCTGGTGACCATAATTAATTTTAAGATTTTGTATTATGTTTATTTTAGGGTTTTAAGTGTGAAACTTGAAGGTTTGATTGAGTTCTTATGGAATTAATTGAATTCCAATTATATATTTCGAGTGTAAATTGTTGTATTCCTATATTCTATCATTTAATCAGATTTTCAGTTTTTTAATCTTGGTTTTAAAGGTTTTAAATTATGGTTTTATGATGAATTGTTAGGTTTATAATACACTAACTTACTATATAATGATTATTTCAAGTAGAGATGTTTCTGATGGTGTTTTATAACTTTAAACTAAATTTTCAGATTAAAATTTACACGTTAAAGTTGCTGGAATTTCATGTTAAATGCTATATTTTCATGATTTTAACATATAACTTATAGTTGAACTATTAGATTATTAACTTTGACTATTGAGAACAATTTAAAGGCATTATTTTTGTTTAGGGTAATTTTACCCCGCCACGTGGTCCAATTAGAGGATGACACGTGTCAGCCCCAAGATGGCCCAAAGTGGACCTATCCCTACTTGACACGTGTCACTCCAGAAATCAGGGGGAAAATGGCGGCCTTCAGGCCCAAATCCCGAGAAAGCCGCAATGCGGCGCAACCCACCAATGAGTAGGGTTCAGTGACCTAATCAGGGGCATAAATCCGAGGACCCTATAAATAGGGGGATTCCCCTCTTTTGGAGGGCACGTTTTTTCCATTTATTACAAACTGTCCCTGTGATAGAGACATCTGAGCTTGGAATCCGAGCGGATACCCAACTAAATTTCCGCACCTTTTCCTCTCCCTTCAAGTTACTAACTTGTTCGTCGGAGGCGGAGCACCACCCAACCGGTGTCTCCGTTTGTTTTGCAGGTACAGGCCGCACCGGACCAGTCTTTGTGTTGTAACTCTCCCGAGGGACAAAAATACCCAAAACAATTTTGATGGTTTAAGAGGTTCTAAAGTTGTTTGGTATTGCTGTAAATTTATTGTTAGGGTGTTGATTTAGTTAGTGTTGTTTGGTTTAAGAGAGGACTTCGTAGATGGTGATTTTAGTCCCTAAAGTGGCCAACCAACTCGTTTACTCAAGGTACATACAAGGATATGAAAAACCTTGACTTTAGGAGCATGTTTAAGGACTTGAAAATCTAGAATCATGTTAGGGAACATGTGGATTGGTTGAAATTGTATAGTAGTAAATTTGGTTGATGATTAATGTGATGATTTGGTTTTGATGCATGTATGAGAAGTGTGTAATAATATATCATGTAAGTATTATTTATGCATTAACTTGCAAGATGAGCTTAGAGGCAAAGGTACGTGAATATGTGGAATGAATTATTTTATTATTCGTTCATGATTATTGAAATGGAATGAGTAAAAGAAGAATTAAAGTCTTATAATACAAGGTTGAGGATTTGAGGTGCCTTATGCACTTAAGGTGTTTATACACCAAGGTAATTAAAGGATTCAATATTAAACATTGCTTGTCACTAATAAATTAAGAATTTAATTGGAAACTTGAATTGCTTGAATGATTGATTTATGATTGATTGTATTGTTTGCATATGAGTCATCACCAAGTTTAAACCTGTAAATCACATAAAGTGCAAGATGGATGAGCAATAAAACCCTAGAATTTTGCACATCTAGAGTAATGACAATCAGGGTTGGGGTACACGGGGCATTAGTTGTGCACTTTTCTAAAGGTCGTCTGATCTACGAGTCTCTTATTTCAAATACTTTAAAAAAAACTATAAGGAGTTAGATGAGATCTCATACTAGCTATGGCACGGAGTCGCGCTCGTTGCCATTGGATGTTTATTGATCTTTTCGAAAGGAGGCATGGGGTTTTTCATTTATTGATGTTCCAAATTGGATCATGGGAGGACACCCTTGTCAATTGCTTAATCTAATGAATTTAATGAAATGATTTATCTATTATTAATTAGTGAAGTCTTAGTAATGTAAACAGTTGAGTCATGTGTTTGAGTTTATAAATAAACTGTATATGATAATTGATTATTAGTAGCTTGTTAGGAATTCTTTATTATATTTCATAGCTTAGCTTGTATGTACTCAGCGTTGCTGATTACGTGCTTTTGTGTGCATTTCTTTGGATCAACATTTAACTAAGTATCGAACAAAGTATCAAACTTTACTAAGTGTGCCTTTACTAAGTATCAAACTTCATTTAACTAACTAAGTTTGATACTTAGTCAAGGTTATAATTGTTTGACCGCCTGGGTAATACTCAGATGGATCCTTTATTTATTTAACTAAGTTTGATACTTGGTATGATTTAATAATTGCCTGTCCGACGGAATTTTTTGTTTAACCAACTAAGTTCGACACTTAGTGTAAATTCCATGTTGTAATAACGCTCGGCCAATGCTCCGATTAAAAACTAAGCACAAAAACGCTTAGTGGCTATACAACCGGTCTTAAACAAGACCAAAGGCTAAAATGGCCGGATGGTTTCTTATTTTATAAAACCGCCTGTCCCAACATGGACAAAAAGGCGTCCGGCGACACCCCTTCGGGTGCAATCGTCGTAGAGAACAAACTATTCTTCGATTCTACGTACCTATGCAGATGACAAAAATTGAACGACTGAATTGGTCAACTCATAGCCTTCTGACCAGAATGATTTGTGAAGAACGATCAAGTTACCGAATGCCGGATGCCCTGGGGCATCAGTCAGTCACCGGCTGAAGTTCTCACTTAGGTTATTTATTCCAAAGTTGCACTTTCTGTCCCAATTGGGGCAAAAGAGTTGTGCAATGGCTATGCAATCTCTACCAAGACGGAGAAAAACCGTTTGGTTAGTGACTGGAACGCCTGTTGGTGTACGGCTGTGCACTTGGTTTGGGGCAATCACTAATGTGATTGATTGACTTACAAACGTATCATGCTCTTTGCAGCATCAGACGTTCCCAAGTTAATCAACCAACTCAATTTGAAACCAACCACACAGCCGTCCAGGGCCAAGGACAACCGGCTTTTAATAAGTTAGGCAAAAAATCGCTGCATGCTTTTAATAAGTTAGGCGTAAATCAGGCATATACACACAAATGCAAAAATTGAAATCCAAACACAAATGCAAAATGATCAAAACCGACTCATTCGATGCATTCATTAAAAGCCACCCAACCAAACGATTGTAGTGGATCAAATGTTAACCGGACCCCGTCCGGGAGAAAATAGAAATTGTTTATTAACCCGGCTCCTCAGCCAGTAAATACAAGGATACTCGGTACGCAGGCTGGAAAAGCAAGTTTTTGGCATACTGCCGCAGGGTTAAAGAAAAAATAAAAAAGAGTTGGCATACTGCCGCTGAAAATCACTTCTGGCCCCCAGGCGGCTCCTCCTGGTCCTCCTTCTCTTCCTCATCATCTGAGGGAATCTCATGTGCTTCACCAGGACCGGGTAGCTCAGGTGCGGGAAGCTCAGTGTTGGCGTTGGCCAAGGCGTCGAAGGACTCAGGCTCTGGCTCACCTTTCTCTCTCAAGTACACCACGTCCTTGGTGTACCTGTGAGCCAGTGCCCAGATGCCATAATCCTTGTCTGGGTATAAGGCAGGATGACAATGTAGCCAATCCACTTACTAAACCCTTGTCTCAAGTGAACCACAGCAAACACATTGAGGCAATGGGAATCAAACATGTCGCGAACTGGCTTTGATTTCCATATTATAGTGTTTTAATTAAATTTTGGACAATGTTAATGTAAAGCACTATGATGAACCATTCAGTTTTTGGAGTAATTAAAATTTTTCATGCAGTTTAATTCACTCCGTCTCTATTTAATTGTGGTTTAGAATTAAATAATGAGCCCATTCGATTTTAATAAATATTCAAAATAGGGTATCAAGTCAATGGCTTGGATAAAGAAACACCTATTAAGTGAACATTGAATATTTTAATAGAAAATTATCCCTAATCAAGGTCATATTTTTGTGGACGATTAATGACCATTAGAGATTAGTGTGTAGTATGATTTATAGCACCGTTTCTTGTGCTATGAGGATATAAATCATTTGCACCGGTATTGGTTTAGAACCATACTAGATCGACCTATGAGAATACTTTAAGATATTTAAAAATCGTCATAAGTATTTTTCTCATTATTACTATCGGAACTCTTTTCCTTGACCATGAGTAGCGGGAGGTCTCTTGTTTGAGTACTAGTCCGGTTTGGTATCCGCCAAACGTCTGCCGTAACTGGGGATTATAACGACAGATATCGGGCGGCTAGGTCCTCTTAGTAAGAGAAGCTACATTACAAGACTGTGAAAATGCATGGCCATGCTTAGATGGATTTTAGAAATCATCTGCTTATTGACAGTCAAACTCGGATTTCGAGAAACACTTTTGGACGTAACAGAGAAGACGAGTAATCTTACTCTGTATTTCATGAAGAGACATGAAGAGACATAGGAAAGGGGCTATACACTTAATGCACACTTGTCCAGAAGGACAAGTGGGAGATTGAAAGGAATGGTGACCTTCGAACAAATGTATTATTCTGATAGCGGGATCAGAATTATTAGAAAGCTAATATATTCAGTAAGGTCAAGTGATCGGAATGCCTGGGTGGAGGCCGCTTACGATCAGTAATATTAATATAATTAATATTACAGCTTAATCTTGACTGAACCCTTTAGGTCACACCCAAGCAAAATATACGAACCGACTCGACGAATTAATTCGGAAGAAATTAATTCGTCTCCCGAGTGTTAAATATTTAGACGTCGGTAATTCGAGCTTGGAGCATCGAAACCGATCGTCGAAAGTCGAGTCAAAATAATAAAAAGACGAGACGCACAAAATAATAATAAATTGACCATATTCCAAAAATACCCCTAGCATCGGAGTGCTCCGAGCATCCGAATGCTAGGGGCGAAAATGTCCAAGCATAGGTGGCTTGCAAGCGTACCAAGCCGAGTCTAGCATGGCTGGCTAGGTGCGTGCTAGGGCACCGTGCTAGCAGCCACGCACAGCAGCAGCTAGCAGCCGCGTGCACGTGGTGCGTGCAGCAGCTAGCTGCCGCAAGCTAGGCGTGCTAGCAGCGCACTCACTAGCAGGCACGCTCAGCAGCAAGCCCGCACCAAGTGCGTGGCTTGTGCGCACAGCAGCAGCCCGCATCTTGGTGCAGGGCTGGGCTCATGGCTGGGCCATAGGGCCGGTCACTATGGGGAAGCTTGAGGAATATGGGAGCAAGCGGGTAAGGACATGTGGCATAAGGAGAGTATTGAGTGGGGAGCAAGTATGGTAGGGTGTGGTCCTCACCAACCCATTTCACATGGTAATGCCACTTGTAGATTTAGTATTAGTTTGCAATTTTAATTTAATTTAGCTTTAAATTAATTTGTGGAATTTCATGATCCCACATTGATGGGATAGAAATTCCCACTCATACTTTCCTCTATAAATACCAACCCTGGGATTCGGAGTAAAGTGCTTGAGTGAGAGTTAGAAAGAGCATTCCACATTTTGGAAAAACTCTTAAATTCCATTAACACTTGGGTTTTGGTCAGACCTTGCTAACTCCAAGGTAGCGGACCTAAAAAGTCGTGTTCGTCCTTTGTGGGTGGATACCGTTGGAGGCACGACATTTGCGGTGCTCAAGGCTTTCAAGTAAGAGCCCGTTTTGAGAGGGCGAAGCTCGCTTCAAGGGTATGATTTGTTCTTCCTTTTCTTGTGCTTATTTATTTATGCTTTATGGTTTTATTAATAACAAGTGGTTCCTTGGGTCGGGGTTGTTTTCGCGGTGAGTCGGACTCACCAAACCTCAACACCAGGTGCATTCGCCAGTCGACTCTGGCAATTGCTTTCGAGGACGATGCGACCACCCGAGAGCAGCGGGTGCGCATCTTTGCACTTATTTTGCTGTCAGGGACGTTTTCCCCTAACAAGGTGTAGACACCCATTTGTGTCTCCCCAAAAACGAACCTAGTGATGAGTACCTTTAACGTCAAAACATAATCGAATGAAGTGAAAGTGTGGAAAGTCTAGTGTTACGATTAGTTTGTTATTCTTTTCTTTCTCTATGTTTTTGAAAACCTATTTTAAGAAAACAGCCAATCCAGTTTAGTTTGGTCCATGGCAAGGGTCTAATAATGGTGTAGTTGGGTCGGGTTCGGAAAGAGCTTTCCAACAATATATTATAAGCCCAATTCTAATGAATAATGAGGAGGTTATAGCCAAATTACTAAACTGGGCCCGATTTGATCTTTATATGCGGCCCAATGATCTAGAGGAGGGCCTATTATTGATTTATCATTCCTAATGCAATAAGGATTGATTATAGTCTTCTAGAGTCTTCTAGAAGGTTCTTTTGAATCCTAATTTGATTAGAATTGATAAATTGACTTTTAAGAGTTTTAATTATAAGAAAAGAAGTGTTTTAAGGAAAATACAGTTTTACCCTCTCATACGCTTAAATTTTATCAAAATAAGAAAACGCGTGGAAAATTGATTGCAGCGCCATACGACATGTCTGTCGCCTGGCAACAGACCTGGCTTCTGGCGACAGGCGCGTGTTTGGCAAAAGCGTCGTGTTTTATTCTTTTCGAAACATTGATTTGTTTATTATCATATCTGGCTGATTTTCTCTATAAATAGCCTCCTAAAACCTCCGTTTTCAATATCCAACCCTCATTAAGAAAATCTTGATTCTCTCTCTCTTTCTCTCTTTTCTAAACTAGCCTTTTTTCATACAAAATTACGAATTCACAAGACTAGACACACCTAGCCAAATTAAAAGTAGGCTTTGCCCTAGATGTGAAAGGTTTAATTTCTGAGGGTTTGGTCCCAAATCTCTATTTAAATTATTTAATTTAATTGTTTATTATTTTCCTTGAAGTTACTAACGTGTGTATTTGGTTATTAGAAAAAGGTACGTGGCATCCAAGTAAGTACTTTAATTGTTTGCATTGATATTATGATATAGAAATCATGTCTAGGTTCCTATTATGATTCCTAGTATCATGTTAGGATGCTTGATGTTTTGAATGATAACAATGATTCCTAGTATTATGTTTAGGGAAAAGGTTATTGTTAGTTGAGACGATTAATACAAGAGGGGGTGAATTGTATTGAGTTCCTAATGACTACTTTTGCGGAATAATTAAACAATGCATATATGAACTTGTAAGGACACACAGATTTTACGAGGAAACCTTCCAGGGCCCAACTGGAAGTAAAACCTCGACCCTACCTTAAGGATTTCAAACACAAACCACTTCACTTTAATAGGGCAAACACCAAGTTACAACCTATTAAACACAGACCTTTATTCACAAGTTCCACACTTGCTACTCGATAGGACCCTATCCTACCCAATCTAAGCACCACACTTAGATTCACTCGTACTGCCAAAGTACAAAACTCTCAGCTTCACACTAGAAGCTTACACAATCTATATGCGATGTAAAAATAACAAACTCATCCAAATAACCCAACCAATACAAATGTATGACACCTAATATATGATAGGCAGTCTATGCATGAAATCCGAAACTAATATGACAAGTTCGAAGCTTGGTAAACTTACTCTATTAATGCTCAGTGATTTCTCCACGCATAAACTCACTAAAAACCTTAAACCATTTCAATCTCTACTATTTATACAAGTATGACTTGTATAGCAAGTAGGTTTTCTAAAAAGATAAATAAGTTAACTTAACTTATCTTTAAAACACGGTTTTATGTAAATCATATTTGAATAAAATCTTTTCCGAAAAATAAGATAGAAAGATATTGTTAAAAAGAATCATATCTTTTAACAAACTGATTTTAAGAAATTAAACATTTTAGAAAATATTTTCTAAGATCTATCTTTTATATTTTCCTTATTAATTTATTTACCAAGCAAACTTGCCACGCTTCTAATAAATCTCGTGCATTAACCTACTTAACATATTAACAATAACCTAGAAGATAAAAACATTAGCTAAATTAAATTGCTGCACTGCGCTTCTGTACAAGTAGGTTACTTGGGCTCCACGCAGACTAAGTTCCTTCAGGGACCTTAGCTTGCTGACTTCAAGTTCCTATTAGGGAACGTTCCTATTAAGGAACTCAGTTCTTGTTAGAGAACTTAGTTCTTATTAGAGAACTCTTTTTATTTTCTGTTTAACTTTTTGTATAAAGATCTCCTCATGTCTTCTTAGTTCCAGTTACTTCTTCCATCACCACGATCAACTTCACCTAAACTAATCAAACAATTGAAAACCTTTATTAGATGAGTCTGCTTTAGTTTAAGTGCCTCATCATCAAAACCTTTAAGCTTCAACAATTTCCCCCTTTTTGATGATGACAAACTTAAGCAAACTCTTGAAAAAGTTAAACCAAAATAGAAGGTCGTATATTTGTGTTTTTTGATTTATTGACAAAAAATAAACACACATCTAAAATAAAAAAAATAAAAAAAAAGCAAAAAGCAAAAATAAAAAAGACAGAAAGTAAATTAAACTATCAGCATCATAAATAGAAGAAATTTCTGATACTTTCTCAAACTGGAACTCAAAACAACTTCAACCTCCAAGTTTGCTTCTTCTTTTCCCCCTTTTGGCATTATCAAAAAGTCCTACTTTTTCAAGTTTATTAAGCATCTAGCCACAGCCCCACAAGAAATTCATCGAGTGTGGGAAACTGAAGGCAGCGCTACTAACTTACCTTAAGCAAGTTCCACTTTCCTGCATAAGTGTTCAAAATATACAAATACACACAAGTATAGGCCAAGTTCCAACTATTCATTAAAAACCTAATGATTTAACATCCTGCTGAACAATTTAAAAATATTACAACCAAAATTAATTGTTCAAGAACTAAAACAGAAATTGAAATTGTTCATGACTGAAATAGAGAAACAGGAAATAGGCTAGGCTGGATATAGACTAGAAAGGGTTAGATAGAGGACATAATGAGCTAGGTCTCATGAAACTCCAAAATTTTCTTGTAGTCCTCCTTTGTTTGTTGTGCAGAAGCCTCTAGGTTGTCTTCAAGACTCTTGAGTTTCTGTTGGAACTTCTCCTTTTGTTCCTTTAGAGCCTTGTCCTGTTCTTTCATAAACTTCTTTTGCTCTTGAAATTCCTTGTCCTGATTCTGCACTAGCTTCTTGAGATCTTTTAATTCCTTTCCCTGCTCTTGCACAATCTTTTCCAAGGTTAACATTTGAAGTCTTCCAGCAAAATCCTTCATTTGTTTCTCAACCCTTTCCATCCTATCCACTAGTTCAGCAACTTGCCCATCGAAGATACCTTCCTTAACATCCAACTCCAGAGGCTGTTCCATGCTTGTTTGAGGAACATAACTAGCAGGTATCCTCCTATTTTTCCTTACAGGCTTCTCAGACACTTCTTTCTCTTTCCTTTCCCTGTCATTTTTTCTTTCTTTTTCTCTCCCTTCTCCATTTTTTGAATTTTTCCTTTTACTACCTCCAAACTCAGTCCAGCCAGTGTTTCCTCATTTAGTACATTCCCCGGCTTCTCATCCAGAGCACCATACCTACCCTTCAGAATTACTCCAGCACTTTCAAACACAGTTGACAAAATAGCTCCATAGCCCACTTTTGTCCTACTTGGAACACAATGTGCTAAGTGCTGATACATCAATGGAGGAAAATTTACTTTAATTTTCTTAGACAAAGAGAAAATTACAGCCATATCCAGCAAGCATGCTTCCCCCTTCTTTGCACTTCTAGGCAAGATGGTTTTCTTAAATAAATTGAACAACAGCTTGTTCAACGAGCTCAAATCATTGTGACTCATTATCTTCTTCCCCCTTTGACCACCAAGAGCTTCAACAATGTCACTAGTCAAGTATTTTCCTACTTTAACACTAGCTTTACCCTTAATGTAAGTTTCATACCCCTCTGTTGCGTTGGAGTTTTCAGAATTTTACCTAGGGTTTCAACATTCAATTCAATTTTGACACCATCGACTTCACTAGAAATTACCCCCAATTTTGCTTGAAAATTTTGACAGAACTCAATCATAGCAATTGGATACAAATAGTTGGCAGAAACTTTTGATAACAAATATTCCCAGCCTTGGAACTTAATAAAATCAAGAAACTCTAAGAACCTAGCTTTCCTACACCAATCTAGATCAATACGATGACCTAAAATATACCTCCCCGCTTGTGATTCAAGTTCAGATAGCTTGATCAATCACATCCTCTTCTTCATCTTCCTTTTCCGATTCTTCTTTTTCTGAATTGTTGTCATCTTCTTTGTCTTCCTCTCCCTCATTCATCTCTCCTCCTTCTTCGTCATCCTCTTTAGTTTCTTCTGATTGTTTCCCTTGAGCAAACTCGTCAACCTCTTCTATTTGCTCCTCAAGTGACTTCTCTTTTTGTTTCTTCTCTTTCCACTCTTTCAATCTTTGAAGAACACTTGAAACGGATGACTCTTCTTGGTCATTCTTACTTTCCACTTCTTTAGGTTTAGATGATGAGGTTATAGGAATTTCAGGGGTTTTGGTTGAAGTTGAAGAAGGTTTGTAGTTCACCATGGCTAATGGAGATGTTTCTTCTTGAATGGTGTTTTCGGATCTTTGAGAGTTTTCTGATGAGACGATTTCAGCAATGATGACCATGGTTATCTAGAGAAGGTTTTAAGCTTAGAAGGGTTTTTACTGAAAAGGGGTTAAATTGATTTGACATTGAGGTGAAAGAGGTGGGTGAAATTTTTCTTTTATAATTAATGAAGCGGTGTAAGGGATTTTAAGAGATTTCACTATTTAGTCATTAATTGAACAAATTCAATTAATTTTTCAAATTTTAAATTAACAAGATGAATTTGCCAAAATCCTGTTCTTTCCAAATTCATTTAATTTCAAAAAAAAAACTTTCTGAAAATAAAACCACACAATTGGAACACACTTTCTACACATGTGCAATGTACATAATTAATAACTTACACAGTTAAGCGTTTTAATGAACTTATCTATAGCAATTTACAACGGTGACACTTCAGCTATGTTTAGCACACCAAGATTATGCTAAATGCTCTTTTAGCTCTATTTACATTATTTTGACTTTGCCATATCTTGGAACTTTAGAAGCAATCAATTCAGCTTGATCATCTCAAGTTCTAATCTTAATTTCTCAAATCTTTCTCTGCTCAAGGGCTTGGTTAGAATATCAGCAATTTGATTTTTAGTATGACAAAATTCTAACTTAATATTCCCTTGCTCCACATTATCTTTTAAAAAGTGATGCCTAATGTGGATATGTTTTACCTTTGAGTGTTGAACTGGATCCTTAGAAATACATATAACACTGGCATTATCATAGTAAATAGGCACACATTCAAAAACAATACCAAAATCTCTAACATGTTGCTTTATCCAAAGTACTTCTGAGCAACATGCTATTGCTGCCACGTACTCAGCCTCAGCTGTAGACATTGCAACTGTGTTTGCTTCTTGGAACCCCAAGAAACTAAACAAGGTCCTAAAAACTATACCATACCTGAAGTGATTTTTCTATATACAAAATCACCTGCATAGTCAGCATCAGTAAAGCCTTTTAAATCAAAGAAGTCAGTTCTAGGATATAAGAGACTCAAATCATCAGTTCCTTTCAGGTATCTAAGGATTCTCTTTACTGCTTTCAAGTGAGAATCCTTTGGGTTTGCTTGGAACCTGGCACACAAACCTACATTAAAAGATATGTCAGGTCTACTAGCTGTTAGATAAAGTAAAGAACATATCATACCTCTATACATAGATTGATCAACACAAGTTCCAGTTGGATCTTCATCCAATCTGGTTGCTATACCCATTGGAGTGTTATTAGTCTTAGCATTATCTAGCTTGTACTTATTGATCTGTTCATTGATATATTTTTGTTGATGGATCATGATTCCTTCTTCAGTTTGCTTGATTTGTAATCCAAGGAAGAAGTTTAATTCTCACATCATGCTCATTTAAAATTCTCCACTCAGAAGGTCAGCAAAAATACTTGCACAAAGATTCATTAGTTGCACCAAAAAAATATCATCAACATAAATTTGTACAACTAATATGTAAGTTCCATTTGATTTTAAAAACAAAGTTTTATCTATTTTACCACGTTTAAAACCATTTTGCAATAGGAACTTAGACAATCTTTCATACCATGCTCTAAGAGCTTGCTTCAGCCCATAAAGAGCTTTGTCAAGCTTATAGACATGGTTTGGGAACTCTGGATTTTCAAATCCAGGAGGTTGTTCCACATAGAATTTTTCATTTAAAAATCCATTTAGAAATGCACATTTAACATCCATCTGGAACAATGTGAATCCCATATAAGCAGCAAAAGCAATAAGTAAACGAATAACCTCTAACCTGGCCACTAGTGCAAATGTTTCTTCATAGTGTATTCCTTCTTGTTGATTGAAACCTTGAACAACAAGTCTTGCTTTGTTCCTGACAATAATACCATGCTCATCTAGCGTGTTCCTAAAAACCCACTTTAGACCTATAGTCTTCTTATCCTTGGATCTAGGTTCCAGATGCCAAACTTTATTTCTTTCAAACTCATTTAATTCAGCTTGTATAGCATTAATCCATTCTGCATTAGTTAAAGCTTCAACATAGTTCTTAGGTTCCATAGAAGAGAGGAATGCATAGAATGCACAGAAGTTTCTAAGATGAGATCTAGTCTGAGTTCCTTTTGTAATATCACTCATGATTGCATCCACAGGATGTGATTTTTTATATTTCCATCGCTTTGGTGTAAAGTCCTTGATTGGATACAACGTTTCTTGATTATTGTTGACTGGTTCTTCTGTAGGAACTTAGTCTTGAGTCTCATTTGGAACTTCAACAGGATATTCCTCAATCTAATCTTGATTTTGTTCTTGAGGTGGAGTTCCTGGTGCATTCTCCATTTCAGGTTCTACATTTGATTCTGGATTCGTTTCTTCTACATTTTCAACTTGCTGCTTCTACAATGATGTTGATTCCTCATCTGGATCTGGCTTGCGCACAAGTCCAATTTCAAAATCATCATCACAATCCTGTACATCATTTAACTATTCAGTTTCATCAAATATGATATGTACAGATTCCTCAACATACATTGTTCTCTTATTATAGACTCTATAGGCTTTACTATTTGAGGCATATCCTAAGAATACTGCCCTATCACTACGTTCATCAAACTTTCCCAAGTTCCTTTTACCATTGTTATGAACAAAGTATCTACATCCAAAAGATCTAAAATAAGAAATATTTGGCTTTCTCCCTTTGATTGGATCATAAGGAGTCTTGTTGGTGATGGCTCTAACAGATACTCTGTTAAGAATATAGCATGTTGTATTCACAGCTTCTGCCTAGAAGTTCCTAGGCAGTCCACTTGATATCAACATTGTTCTGGCCATGTCTTCAAGGCTTCTATTCTTGCGTTCCACAACTTCATTCTGTTGTGGATTTGGTGCAGAGAAGTTGTGATCCATTCCATGCTAAGCGCAAAACTCATCGAATTTTGAGTTTTCAAATTTAGTTCCATGATCTGATCAAAGGTGAATCAATGGATTGCCTTTCCTTCTCTGTTCTTTCTTTACAAAAGCTACAAATTCATCAAATGTTTTTCATATTTTCTAACAAGAAAGAAAACCCAAGTAAATCTTGAAAAATAATCAACAATAACATTACATATCTCTTACCACTTCTACTTTGGATTCTCATAGGACCACATAGATCTATATGAACAAGTTCCAAAGGTCTTATGGTGCTTACCATTTTCTTGGATTTGAAAGAAATTCGAGTCTGTTTTCCTCTAACATAAGCATCACACACTTTGTCATACAAGAACTTAATGCAGGGAAGTCCTTCCACTAGTTCCTTAGATCTAAGTTTATCAAGTAAAGTAAAGCTTGCATGGCCAAATCTCTTGTGCCATAATAGAGGATCATCCTCAATAACACTGAGATATGTTAAACTGTTGTTAGGAACCTCGTTAAGATCAACAACATATGTGTTCCTTTTACGAGTTCCTTCTAAAATAATGTTCCCAGTGTCATTGTGAATGATTCTGCATTTATTGGAAGTAAAGCTTACAGAGTTACCTTTGTCACAGAATTGTGAAATACTTAACAAGTTGTGTTTAAGACCCTCGACCAAAAATACATTATCAATAGCATGGAAACTTGACCTTCCTACCTTGCTAATAGCAACTACATCTCGTTTCATGTTATCACCAAAGGTCACAGTTCCCCCATAGTAGGCATCCAGTGAGAGAAATCTAGATTTGTCTCCAGTCATGTGCTTAGAACAACCACTGTCGAGGTACCAGGTGTTGTGCCCCCTCACTGGAACCTGCAAGAGAAATCATATGTTAGTGTCAGGAACCCAAGTTTCCTTGAGTTCTTGTGTAACAGCAGCAAGTTCATTCTTCTTGATCCAGATCTGTTCTACATGTTTTTCATTTTTCTGTGTACTCTTTTCTTTCTTAGGACACTTAACCTGTTTATTTCCTGTATTTCCACTGAAATAATAAACAATACTACTAGGCAAGTCAACATACTTCTATTCCTTTTGGAGCTTCTTTTTGAAACCCAAACCTTCTGTACTTTTGGTTTGAGCTTTGGTGATCCAATCTGGAATTCTGTACTCTATAGGTTGTTTGCCTTTCCTAGCTTTCTCAAGTTACCCCTCAAGTCGTGCCTTATCCGATCATAGATCTTTCAAATCAGATTATAGCTTTTCAAAAATTGGATATTGAGCAAGTGGAGGAACTTCAGAATTAGGAGCATCAAGACAGAGTTTCATCAATGATAGTTCCACATTTAACATTATATTATCATGTTTCAACCTATCTACAATTTCTTTCAAATAATTATTGTCATCAAACAGACTAAAGAACCTGTATTGAATATCAAATTTCATATTGTCAACCCACTCACTGTTTTCTTTAAAAGTTACCAAAGCTTCATCACTTTGCTATTTGGCTCTATATAATTCTTTCAAGTCTTCTTGTATTTCCAAAACGGCATATATCAAGTTTTCTTTAGAGAAATGTCTAAGGTCTTTTTGAGAAAACCATACCTCAAATTCTAACTCCTTCAGTTTTGCTTTTTAATCTGTTTTTGCCATCAAACACAGATGGGCAGTTTCCTCTAATGGTTGGTCCTCTTCTTCCTCTAAATCTAAATCTCCCCAGGCAGCTAGCATAGCTTTCTTCACATTGTCTTTGGTGAAGTAAGGTTTATAGACTCTTGACTCCTTGGATTGCTCTTGCCTTTTGTCTTTCCTTTATCACCATCCGGTACTGAACAGTCCTTAATGAAATGATATTTAGACCCACACTTGAAACAAGTTGTGTTCCTGGAACTTGTGTACTTCTTGTTCCTATCGAACTTCTTATTGTTCATCATCCTTTTAAACCTTCTTACTAGCATTGCCATCTCTTCCTCATCAACTTCTAATTCCTCTGAGTCTTGAGCCTTAAGGGCAAGACTCTTGTTTTTGGAACTATCAGTGTTGGAACTCAGGTGAAGTTCATGAGTCATGAATGATCTAGCTAGCTGTTGCATGTTGAACATGGTGAAGTCTTTAGCTTCCTGCATGGCAGTAACCTTAGATCTCCAGCGTTCATCTTGTGGTAGGCTCCTTAAGATCTTCCTTGCCTGTTCATCAATAGGAATGTGTCTACCAAGGGAATTCAATTCATTAATAATATCATTGAACCTAGTAAACATTTCCTCTATAAATTCCTTAGATTGTATTTCAAACCTTTCATATCTAGACATCAATAAGACAATCTTAGAACGTTTTACCTCATTAGTACCTTCATGAGTTACCTCTAGTAGATCCCAAATTTGTTTAGCAGACTTGCATCCCATGATACGATTATGTTCATGAGGTCCAAGTTCACAATGTAAATACTTTATAGCTAAAGAATTCAATTCAAGTTTCTGATAATCTTCTTTATCATAATCAAAAATAAGTTTAGGAGCTACCTCGTTCTTTTCATTGGTTGAGGTTATTTCAAAATCACCAGATTTAATAACACGCCAAACCTGGTAATTTTCAGCCTTGATGAAGATCTCCATCCTGTTCTTCCAGTAGGGGTAAAACTTACCGTTGAACATGGGTGGACGTTGGGTGGAATACCCTTCTTCAAGTTTCTCCTTGTAATTCATCTCTCCAGAAACTTACTCAGCAAAGTTATCTGCTTACACGTGAGAACCTTGCTCTGATAACAATTGTTATTTGAGACGATTAATACAACAGGGGGGGTGAATTGTATTGAGTTCCTAATGACTACTTTTGCGGAATAATAAAACAATGCATATAGGAACTTGCAAGGACACACAGATTCTACGAAGAAACCTTCCAGGGCCCAACTGAAAATAAAACCTCGACACTACCTTTACTATAATAGGGCAAACACCAAGTTACAACCTATTAAACACAGACCTTTATTCACAAGTTCCACACTTGCTACTCGATAGGACCCTATCCTACCCAATCTAAGCACCACACTTAGATTCACATGTACTGCCAAAGTACAAAACTCTCAGCTTCACACTAGAAGCTTACACAATCTATATGAGATGTAAAAATAACAAACTCACCCAAATAACCAAACCAATACAAATGTATGACACCTAGTATATGATAGGCAGGCTATGCACGAAATCCGAAACTAATATGACAAGTTCGAAGCTTGGTAAACTTACTCTATTAATGCTCAGTGATTTATCCACGCATAAACTCACCGAACACCTTAAACCATTTCAATCCCTACTATTTATACAAGTATGACTTGTATAGCCAGTAGGTTTTCTAAAAAGATAAATAAGTTAACTTCACTTATCTTTAAAACACGCTTTTATGTAAATCATATTTGAAGAAAATCTTTTCCGAAAAATAAGATAGAAAGATATTGTTAAAAAGAATCATATCTTTTAACAAACCGATTTTAAGAAATAAAACATTTTAGAAAATCTTTTCTAAAATCTATCTTTTATATTTTCCTTATTAATTTATTTACCAAGCAAACTTTCCACGCTTCTAATAAATCTCGTTCATGAACCTAATTAACATATTAACAATAACCTAGAAGATAAAAACCTTAGCTAAATTAAATTGCTGCGCCGCACTTCTATACAGGTAGGTTACTTTGGCTCCACACAGACTAAGTTCCTTCAGGGACCTTATCTTGCTGACTTCAAGTTCCTGTTAGGAAACGTTCCTATTAAGGAACTCAGTTCTTGTTAGAGAACTTAGTTCTTGTTAAAGAACTTAGTTCTTGTTAGAGAACTCTTCTTCTTTTCTGTTTAACTTTTTGTATAAAGATCTCCTCATGTCTTCTTAGTTCCAGTTACTTCTTCCATCACCACGATCAACTTCACCTAAACTAATCAAACACTTGAAAACCTTTATTAGATGAGTTTGATTTAGTTTAAGTTCCTCATCATCAAATCCTTTAAGCTTCAACAGTTATAATATCAAATATGCTTATTATGATTCCTGTGAGTCTTCCTATTCTCTTTCTTAATATTCATGTTAGTATCATGTTAGGGCTATATATTTGATCTTTGATGGTTAGTGACATGCTAGGGTTTGTTATTAATCTTGTTAGTATCATGCTTAGGATCTTACTATTATGCTTTAACATGATTATGATTATTTTTATGATTTATGATTATAACTGTTATTATTATGTTTCTTGATTATTATTGTTATTGTTTGATCACGTCTTTTATGCATGTTTAAAGGGAATTGGTACTTGTAATAACGCTTAATAAGATAATTAATAATCTTGTTTAGGGTTAATTTGATTATAATTCAAGTGATCGCCAATAATAGTTTTATTTGTGCATTAATGTTCAACCAACATAGATTAAATAGGTTTAGGGTAAACCTAATGATTGCATGTTAGTCAGAAAAAGCACATGAATACGAGAAGAATAAAGTAGAGGCCTGTTATTAGGGAAGGATCTTTCTCTTTTAGATTGGATTTGTACCTTTATCCCTGAACTTCCAGTCATGGTTCCAGACCTATTGGAGCTGATGATCTCCTGGATCGTTAAAGGGTGTAACCTTTACCTCATGAACGGTTTACAAGTTTCTTAAACTTGTTGACGACTCTTTTGCTCTAGCTTTCTTCCCTTTGGACGCCACCATGCTTAAGTGTATGATCACAGTGGGGTTCAAGTTTAGGGTAATTCTTGAAATATTCCATACAGTTTTTGGCGACTCCGCTGGGGAGGATTTCTATTTCAATTTCTAAAATTTATTATGGGAATTATTTAGAATGAGTGGATGAGATTCGAAAAGTTATAAGTATTTCATGTGCGTAATTTTGATTAACATTATTGTCATATGCATAAAAAATTTCTCATTGGATAGACCATCTGTAATGAATTAAAACATAGGATTTTTACACGTAGGAAATTTGAGGAATATCTTTCAAAACTATGATCGAAATAATGCTTTGAAAAATTGGAAAATTTTATCGAACACAGAAAGTTGCTGAGGCATGTAGGAACTGGCGTCCAGAAAACAGGGTATGTCGCCGATGATATGACTCTGTCGCCAGGCGACAGAGCCATATTGCGGTGACAGGCTCTGTTCGCTGCCGCCAAGTTCTTCCAATACCAAGCCTGAAATATGCGTTCTAATTTTGATCAGTTTTTAGCACTGTTTGCTCGATCCTACTTCCTGATTGAGTTTTTCTTACTTTTCTGAAACCCATATGTGTTCTACATATAGACATAACCCTCTGGGAATCCATGCTCCGTCTACCTGATTGAACGCTCTGTGCAACAAAGGGTACATCCAAGAATGTTGAATTCACCAAACCATGGAAGCGAGTTTTTAACTCGCGGGGTCCCATCCACTCGCGCCAACCCTTCCAAAGGTAAGGCTTCCGTGCGGTGCATTCGGACTCATAACCATGGACCCTCTTTGACTAACCCATATCCCGAACTTTAAAGAACTAGAGCCATGGTTAGGTTGCAAATTCATTGCATCATATTGTGCCTACTTGCCTAATTGAGCATTATTTGTTGTGCATACTCTATGTGTTTTTCCTAACCGTTTGTTGACTTGTGTTTAAAACTAAAATAAACTGAATAATGACTAAAAGGACTTTGTATAATTAATTAATTAATTTAAGTAATTAAAGTCTAATAATTTAATCGGAATTGACTTAGTACGATATTAGGCATGTCCCGTAAAATAAAAATACTGAAAGCAGTCCTAGATTAACGCTCCAGTACTGGCGCCACGATTTGGGCTGAAGCGTCACACTATGTTGTGCAACGCCTGGCGACATCTATGTCTCCTGGTGCTGCACTGCAGAGTGCGGCGACAGTCCTGTTGCTTTGGCGATAGTTCAACATTTTACTCGAGTCATCACGATGAGTCTAATTAAACAATTTGCTAATTAATTCGATTATTTTATTAATAATAGTACCTTTTTTAATCCTTAATTGAGTCTAGACACTAAGTCCCATGGTCTTACACAAGAGTCAAAGCATGTCATTTGCACTCACAAATAAAGCACACACTAATATGTATATACACTTTGACCATCTCTAAGGGAGTCTTGTATGCACGTGTTTTCCGTCATTTTTTTTAGGGGGGTAAGTCGGATATTAATCCTCCTATTAAACCACTTGTTTGAACCCTATACTTGATTCCAAAAATATGCACCCTATTTTTTCTTTTTTCTTTTTATAAACCCGTAAAGTCAAAGTCAATTTGAGTCAAATCATTAAAACAAAAATGATTTAATTTACAGTGCGTGGTCGAGAAAGGAAGGGTGTTTGATCAAAGACAACCTTCTCGTTCAAGTAAAACTCTTTGACAAACCAATTGCTCAAAAAAGAAAATCCAAGAAGATAATGGCGAGTCAAGAAGAAGTTAATGAGCTCAAGAAGCAAATGGCTGGTGTTACAGAACTACTAAAGACTTTAACCCTCCAAATTAATGACCCTGTGAAGCAACAACATATGGATCTTATGCAAGAAAGTTTGAGCAAGTTATCTATTGACTACAAGTTTTAGGGAATTAGTTCACAAGGGGTCTCGGTGGACAAGGATCTTCTTCCGCAGAAGTTCAATGCCAAAGACATCCCAAAATTCAAGGCAACTAACAACCCTTATTTTCATTTAAGATCTTTTGAAACAATAATGGGTATTAAGGGTATTGATAAAAAAGTATTTTCTTCTTTATATACCTTATCTCTTGAAACCGTTTGCCAAAAATGGTTCTTTTCCCTTGACAAAGAGAAAACCTCTACTTGGGAATCGATAGTAAACGCTTTCATTGATAGGTATAAGTGCAATATCCAAGTTGAAACTGATCATAGGGAACTTGAAATACTTAAACAGAAAGAGAGGTTTCACTTATTTCTTCAATAAATGGAGAGAAACCTGTGCTAGGATGATTGAAGTACCAAGCAAAAAAGAATCTGTGAGGTTGTTCATTAAGAACCTTCAAGAAAAGTACTCCAAGCATCTCGAGTATCAAAAAAATCTACACACCTTCAAGGCCGTCTATGACATTGGAATTAACATTGAAGACGACCTTGCTAAACTAAAAGCTGCTAATAATAACTCCAACAGTGGCTAGAAAGGCAAGAAGAACGACAATCCTTCTTCTTCCAAAACCACCCACTCAAACAATGTTAGCACCTTTAATTTGAGTGACGTTCTTGCTATGAACAACCAAGGAAAAATGAAACCATTTAGGCCTATTGGTATGAGTTATGACACCGCATTCGACCGACTAAATGCAAAAGGTCTTATAACTCCTATTGGACCATTTGGGGACCCACCAGTTGAAAAGAGGATAGCTAATTGGAACCCTAATGCACACTACAAATATCACCAAGGTAGGGGCCATCTCACTAAAAATTGTTGGAAGCTTAAGGAAGCTATCCAAGATTTAATTGATAACAACAAACTACCATTGCCCCCTGCCAGTAAGAAGCCAAGCATCGACAATGCACCTCTCTCCCATTCCTTGGTCATCTCTGATGAGGAAAACGATGTTGATCCCTCATCTCTCATCAAACCTATTGAAGAAATTCATGTTATCGAAGAAGAGGAGGAAATCTTTTTCGATGTCATGGATGATTTTCCAGAACCGGCAACCAAGGAAGATGTGCGAATGCTTATATGGTCCATGTGGGAGGGAATAGACTTACTACGTGAGGCTATTGAATTTGCAAAGAAACAAGGGGAAGAGCTTCAGAAAAAGTACGATAAAGTCCCACCCATGAAGAAAAAAACATTCCCTTTACAAGTAATTGACACACCCAAGAGGAGTAATAAACTCTATACTCCAATTAGGACTCTATATGCTAAAATGATCCAAATGCTCTCCGAGAATGGTAAGGTAAAACCTCTCGAACCGAGACCATTTGAATCTTTAAAGAGGATAGATAGGTTTTATTGTCCATACCATCAATTAGGGGGACATACTATTGAAAACTGTTTTAAATTTAAAGATGTAATTCAGAAAATGATTGATGATAAGAAGCTAGTTCAAATCCCACAAGAAGAAGACATAAGCATCAATGGGGTTTGGGACAGCGATGAAGAAGACGTCTACCTAAAATACATGGAAAAATCTCCACTTTCAGTGTCGTATTCAGTAGGTGATTTTGGGACGAAGAGGATTCACCTATAGACGTCCTCACAAGATTTGGGAGAATGCAACCTCCCGTCTCTACACAACCTATTCCAACTGTGCAGCAAGTTCCCATACCTATCATAGAAGCCAATGAAATTGTCAAGCAATTAAAAAAGACCAAGGTCGAGATGAATGCATGGAAACTTCTAGCTACGTCTCGAGAACATAGGTTGGAAGTAATGATCGCCTTGGATAAGATAAGGATAGATTCCGACACCACTACTAAGGGGTTGGCTAACTTCCTTACGAGTGATCTCCCTAGTCCTATCAACTTGATCACCTTTACTGACAAAGATTTACCTCCAGAAGGTGACAAAAATTACAATGCACTAAACCTCACAGTAATCTGCAAGAGAATGAACGTCCCAATGACTCTTGTAGACAATGGATCGATAATTAATGTCTGTCCACTCAGAACTGCGAGGATGTTAGGCATAAGGGATGAAGACTTAACCCCGTCAACACAAGGAATAAGAGCTTATGACAATACTCGTCGCCAAACTCTTGGTAAAATTACTATGAATGTAACGGCGGGAGCAATAGAACACGCCACTACCTTCCAAGTGGTAGATATTAAAGCTTCATTCAACTTATTGTTGGGACGTCCTTGGCTTCACGACCTCAAGGTCGTCCCATCATCTCTTCACCAACAGGTAAAATCCATAGTTGGAGGAATTCCCATCACAATTGATGGTTCACCCATGAGGATTAAAGCTGGGGAAAATCCGATCATTAATGTGGAACACGATGAAGATGATGAAGACTTGTGGGGCTTTAATGAAGAAGTCTCCTTAATCGAGGAAGATGAAAGGACCCCTCTCTGTCACGACCCCCACTGCAATATGACAGTAAATGCTATTCTCAAGAGACAAGGGCACTTTATTGGAATGACTCTAGGAAAGAAGAAGGAGATAGCAAAATTGCTGAAATTACCTGGCCTCCTTAAGTTAGATACATTCGGACTTGGTTTCGAACCGACTCGGGAAGATCTTAAGCAAGCCCAGGAAAGGTCTCAGATGCGTAGGAAAGCTCGCATCCAAAAGAAAGCAATCCCAATGGATCAGTATCCTCTTACTCTCAATGGACAGTTCGCAAGAGAAGGAGAAGACTATCCATGCTATGAATTTCCCGAACCCTTTGTTGTAAATGAAATAAGGCGACCGGGGTTCGAAATCTTTTTGGATTGCTACTTTTTAGATGAGATCCCCACTCCTATTCACAAGGAGAAAGCACCGCCATGCTTTGACTTTAATATCATGGGATTACTATTTGGCAAGAAAAAGATGAGCCGAGATATATAGAGGATAACTCCCCGCTCATCCAAACGATCCTACAAAGCGAGGACTTTGACCCTTCAAAGCTCATCACTCCAGCTGAAGGATTAGTACAATGGTGGCGCAAGACGGTCAAGGTGACTACTCCAACTGGAAGAAAAATCTCCATAACAACAGGGCAAGGATCGATGTTTGAAGAGTCGTTAGAGTCAGAGTCTTTTGCTGTAGAGTCGTCCAAGTCTTTAGTTGTAGCACCCCCTCCTTCTTCTATTTCTACTCCTAGGATAGTTAGTAATCAAGTCCCTGAGGACATTTCCCTTTTTAATGTAATGATTTCAGAGTTCAAGAATATGTCTTCTTCTACTTACTCCTCGTGTTTTTCATTAACCCAAGATGACGAGCATTGCTTAACTAACAATGAAAGCGACAAAGAAATTATTAAATTAATGGAAACACTTGAAAAGAAAACACTTATAATTGAAGAAACTGAGACGGTTGATATCTCAAATGATTCAACCATTAAAAGAGAAAATAAAATCGGATTACCACTTAATGAACAAGAAAGAATCGATTTAATTAATCTACTTAAAGAATTTATCGATGTATTTGCTTGATCATATGAAGATATGCTAGGAATTAATAGATAAATAGCTCAACACACTATACCACTAATTCCAGGAATGAAACCTGTAAAACAAAAGTTGCGTCGAATGAAACCCGACGTAGCTCCAAAAATAAAAGAAGAAGTTCAAAAACAAATAACCACAGGTTTCATCAGGGTATCCAAATATCCCGAATGGGTAGCGAACATGGTCCCAGTTCCAAAGAAGGACGGAAGAGTAAGAATGTGTGTCGACTATCGAGATTATAAATAAGGCAAGTCCAAAGGACGACTTCCCTTTACCACACACTGATATTTTAGTAGATAATACAACAAATCATGCACTTCTCTCGTTTATGGATGGATACGCGGTATACAATCAAATTCTCATGGCAGAAGAAGACATGGAGAAAACAACATTCATAACACCATGAGTGTTACACGGTAATGCCATTCGGGTTGAAAAACGCGGGTGCTACTTACCAACGAGCAGCGACTGCCTTACTCCATGATATGATGAAAAACGAGGTTGAAGTATATGTGGACAACATGATTGTGAAGTCAAAAGATCGCCCAGGTCATCAAGTAGCCTTGAGAAAATTCTTCGAAAGGCTAAGAAAATACAACATGAGGTTGAATCCATCCAAGTGTGCTTTTGGAGTCATCTTAGGCAAGCTCTTAGGATATGTCATAAGCTCTAGAGGAATAGAGATAGACCCAACCAAGATCAAGGTAATCATGCCAATGCCACCGCCTAAAACGAAGTACGCTATACACCGCTTGAGAAATTGTGCCTCGCATTGGTGTGGGCATTACATACTCATGCATACAGTCTTTGTAGTTTCCCGAATGGATCCACTTAAGTATCTATTCGAGAAGTCTACACTCAATGGGTGCATATCAAGATGGATAGTCAATTTAGCCCAGTTCAATGTGAGATTCATGCCTCAAAAGGCTATCAAAGGATCTGTGGTCTCGGATTTCCTAGCGGATTTTCCGATGGAGGATTCAACGCGAATACATGACAATGAATTTCCAGACGAAGACTTGATGGTCACAAAAGATGATACTTGGACTTTATACTTTGATGGAGCCTCAAACCAAAAAGGATGTGGCGTTGGATTATTATTAGTATCACCCAAAGAAGAGCACGTTCCAATCTCCATGAATCTAGATTTTGACGTTACCAGCAACGCTGCTGAATACAAAGCATGCGTGGTAGGCCTTGAAACAGCTTTGGCATTGGGAGTAAAGAAACTACGAATATTCGGTCCAATCTCCATGAAGCTAGATTTCGACGTTACCAATAACGCTGCTGAATACGAAGCATGCGTGGTAGGCCTTGAAACAGCTTTGGCATTGGGAGTAAAGAAACTACGAATATTCGAGGACTCTTCATGTATCATTAATTTGATTTCTAAAAGATGGAAAGTAAGGAGCGAAAGTCTAGCCCCTTACCAAAATTATCTGGAAACTCTTTCCAACCAGTTAGAAAAGGTAGAATACACTTATCTACCTAGAGAGGAAAATCAATTTGCTGATGCTTTGTCAAGATTAGCCTTAATGGTTAGGATTCCTACGGAAATCGAGAAAATGCCTCTAACTATAGAGAAGATGATAAAGTGATCCAAGATGAAGAAAAAGAAGAAGAAGAACCTTGGTATATGGATATACTTAATTATGTCACCAAAGGAGAATACCCTCCTCATGCTGACGAAAGAGCAAAACAAGCATTAAGACTCTTGGCTTCCCAAAACGTACTCATAGACAACAAGTTACATAAAAGGGTACCTAAGGGTAGAGCTCTCTTATGTTTAGGGAAAAAGGATGCCTAGAGAGCTATGAGGATAGTCCACGAAGGCATTTGTGGAACCCATGTTAATGGCAAAATGCTAGTCCAAAAGATAATGCAAGAAGAATACTATTGGACTACTATGAATAGGGATTGTCATCAATATGTAAAAAGATGCCCTAAATGCCAAATTTATGCTAATTTACAACATGTTCCTCCATCTCTAATTTACACCTACACTTCACCATGGTCATTCTCTACATGGGGAATTGATATCATTGGTAAAATTATCCCTCTTGGGAAAGGAGGTCACGAATACATCCTAGTAGCAATTGATTACTTCACAAAGTGGGTTGAAGCACAATCATATGCAAAACTCACTGCAAAACATTTAGCACTCTTTATCGAAAAAAATATCGTTTGTCGATACGGAGTCCCACATGAGATGATAAGTGACAATGGAACTCACTTTCAAGCTGAGTGTGAAGAATTGCTACAAAAATATGGCATTCAACACTATCATTCTTCTCCTTATATACCTCAAGAAAAAGGAGCAGTTGAAGCAGCAAATAAAAATCTAAAGACCATCATCGAGAAAATGACAGAAAATTACAAGGATTGGCATGTCAAACTCCATTTTGCACTTTAGGGTTATAGCATGTTAATTCGCACATTAACAGGAAATATGCTATTCTCCTTGGTTTATGGAATGGATGCCGTACAACCTATAGAGCTAGAAATACGATCTCTACGCATTGCACTAGAAAGTAAACTCGATGAAGTCGAATGGACTAGAGAAAGATATGAAGAGCTAATTCTACTTGATGAAAAGTGACTAGAAGCTCTACATCATACCCAATGCTATCAAACTTGTATAGCCAAACATTTTAATAAGAAGGTCAAGAAAAGAAACATCAAAGTAGGAGACTTGGTGTTAAAAGCATTAATGACAAATGTTTTAGATCCAAGAGGTAAATTTAGGCCTAATTGGTCCGTATCCTATCTTGTCAAAACAATCCTATTAGGAGGTGCAGCAAAACTATATGACATGGATGGTAATGAGTTCTCAAACATGACAAATCTTGACCAACTTAAAAATTACTACCCATAATTACTTGAGTAAGATACTCAAGAGAGCTATGTTCGGCCTGATTCCTTAGGAAAGGATACGTATGCAACCCTTTACATGGTGCGGCCACTTTACTTTTCGCAAACCTCGCGTCCCAGAAATAAAAAGGAATTTGACAGAAAATCGACGGAACATCAACATCAAAGAAAGAAGCCTATTGCTGGCAGAAAGACTGCAGCGCAAGGCAATAGCGCCTATCGCCGGATGACAACAGCCAGCGACAGCCGCAAAACGGGGGCGCCACTCTTCCGGGAGTACCTGGGAAAATTTCGGTGTTTTTCGGAAAATTTTCGACTTCCGTACTCGAAAACATTTTTCTAGAAATAAAATTTTCTGCTTTCATTGCTTTAATAAATTAAATTTAAAGAAGTTGATTTAATTAAAAGGATGAAATTTCATTAATAAAATAAAAATTACATTATTGATGGAATTTAAATAAAAGCTTAATAAAACAAATTAACCTTAAATTTAAAACTAAGTCTAATAAATTGGAAGTTAAGCATTGCTTCAATCTATGTTCTCTTTCTTTGCTCTTTTCCAATTTCTTCATCGTCCATGACTTTATCTAGTAGGCATCCTTTAGAGGACCTACATTCAATTTTAGAGTAAATGGTTTTTCCCTTAGCTAGTACTCCATGTTTCTTTTCTACCCAAACCTTCTTCTCTGGAGTGTCAGCTTTTCTTTTCCCTTTATCTTTTGTAGAGTCTTTCTTTTTAGGCATCATAGGTGTTTTGAATTCAATATTTTCACCCAAACGTTCCTTAACGGGAATCACTTTGTCACCTAGACGATTGTTCACATTGGTTTTACTCTGATTTTTTTTCATGTCCTTTGAAGGCTTCTTAAGAAGCCATCTCTATACATCATTGGGCAAGGAAGGAGGAACCTTTTAGGTAATCACTTCCCACAAAGGTTTAGCGCTCCAATATGCGTCAATTTCTCTACTTCTTGTGAAACAGGGAATTCATAGGGACGACGAGGATCCCCAGAAGAAATTTTTTGAAGTAGGTCGTACTGTTTTTTTACCCTGCAGGGATAATAAAAAGTCATCTTGGTTAAGCTTGGAAGACGGAAGAAAGGTTGCTTGTTGACACCAACCATCTTCTCTATTTTCCACCAAAGGATGACCCATTTGATAGCAAAGTTGCAAGAGACAAAGACTTTATTCCATTCATGGCACCCCATCTTAGGGAAGCATTTCTTTCACGTAAACAAGCAATTTGGAGTATATTTTTCAACATTGTCAGGAGCACTAATTAATTCTAGTCTCTCCATTAGCCATATCTGTAAAAAAAAATTCAATGCAAATAAATTAATTTTACTATACAAAAATATGTTTTTGATTTCTGTAATTCAAAATATTATTTTCCTAGCTGTAATAAAATTGGAGAGCCCCGAATAGGTGCTTTTGGATTTCTCTTCAATTCATCAAGACTAAGCATAGTCTCTCCAACAATTAATGGCATTGGATTTCTTCCAGATTCAATTTTCTCCAAAACAGTTAATATAATTGCTTTACCCTCATTAGTTCTACCACTAGTGAGAAGATATTGATTAAGCATGCAAAAGAGAAAAGCCCTTCTTCTATAAACATGAAAAGATTCAGAATAGGGTCTATCAAAGTAATGGTGTGCAAATTCTTTTAAATTAACTACATACTATCTACAATATTTTTTAGATCTTTGTCTCTTAAATTAAAGAAGCGCTCGAAATCTTTATAATAATATTCATTTATTCTAGGGATTACCGCAAGATCTAATAAAGGGAAGCCTAAGATGGCACCAAATTCTTCCGGTAAAGTGCTAATTTCATCACACCCAAGTCTAAAACAATGACTATCTGTTTCACAATATTCTAAGGTGGTATGAATGAATACTATATCAATATTTACCCCCTTAACACCATAAATACCTCCCATGTGAAAAAATTCAAGTTCTTTTCTCTCTTTAGCAGTTAAAGACCGACACCATTCACGAATGAAATTGGTAAAATTCTTAGTAACTAAAGACATGATTATTTGTTGAGAAACTAAGATTATGATTAATCTGCTAGAATTATGAAGAAATTCGGCAAATTAGGGGGCTATTTATGCAAAAAATCGACACAGTTTTACTCCGGAAAGGTCTTCAAGTCAGCGCACTGCAGCAATGCTTGGCGACAACAGCAATGCTTGGCGACAGCACAAAACGCCTGGCGACACATGGCGCTGTAGCGTTTTATCAACGAGCTATACAAACTGCGTTTTTCTGGCTATGATTCGAACTCGTACAATGGCTTTACGATTTTACCCTTTATACAAATACCCTTACATATTAATTTCATATATTTTTCTTCAATTTTTCTTTTTATTCAAACTTTTAGGTTTTTTTAAGTCCAATTTATTTTTCATTTTTTCTTTCTAGGGGAGAAATTCGGATACCCTCAATCAATAATAAAAATGACGGAAATTTTTGCGCAAAATTAATCATAGTTTTATCACAATTATTTGCACACACAAACATGCACATAAAATTGAAAAATAAATGCAGTCATAATAGATAAAAAGTGAGTCAATCAGGTAAAGTCCTATACAAGTCAAAATAAATAAAACACAGCTACAACTACGGCGCCGGAGGATGCAGATGATGAAGAATGTTCATCATATCAAAGAACTGCGCAGAACGAGGAGTATGCTCCCCACCAGCTCTAGTCTCTCCATGAGGAGGAAAACTCAGCTCAGGACCCGTCCATCCAAGGTCGTCCTGGGGATGAATCAGCAGAGACTGAGGCTGCGGAGGCTGCTGCGACGATGAGCCGACTTCGTACGTCCCACCACCTCTAGGAGCCGAGGTCGCATCTCCCTGGCTTACAGGCCCAGCATGTGCACCCTTAGATGAAGAGCCCGAGCCCTCCACCGCCTCGGTCCGGGCAGCGTCAGATCGACCACCCCGATCGCCACAACTAGTGCGGCGACGCCTCGAGCTGAACTTCGTCGCCTCTCTCGGAACCTAAGGTCTCGTCCGGGTACGGGAAGGAATGGGTTGTCCCTGCAAGAAGAAATCAAGTCAGAAGCAATCAAAATGGAAATATAAATAAGGCAAAAATAAAGAGAAAACACTACCTCTTGAACAGCGTCGTAGCGACGATAAGATGCCACGTTCCTCATCTGCACGAGCTGGCTTTGGAAGGCGTCTATGCACCTCGCCATCGCCGTAACCACCTCGCGCGAGAACTGTCAAAGAAATAAAATCAGTAACAATCCAAGACAGATTTAATTAAATAGCAAGTAAATAACTCACCCGAGTCTGGTGGCGAGGAATGGATCGCTCGACAAAGCGACGATCCTCGGGAGCCGGAGGAATCATCTCCTCGATAGGCCCGTAATGATTCCATGTATTATGTTTAGGGAAAAGGTTATAATATCAAATATGCTTATTATAATTCCTGTGATGCTTCCTATTCTCTTTCTTAATATTCATGTTAGTATCATGTTAGGGCTATATATTTGATCTTTGATGTTTAGTGACATGCTAGGGTTTGTTATTAATCTTGTTAGTATCATGCCTAGGATCTTACTATTATGCTTTAACATGATTATGATTATTTTAATGATTTATTATTATAATTGTTATTATTGTTATTATTATGTTGCTTGATTATTATTGTTATTGCTTGATCACGCCTTTTATGCATGTTTAAAGGGAACTGGTACTTGTAATCACGCTTAATAAGATAATTAATAATATTGTTTAGGGTTAATTTGATTATAATTCAAGTGATTGCCAATAATAGTTTTATTTGTGCATCAATGTTCAACCAACATAGATTAAACATGTTTAGGTTAAATCTAATGATTTCATGTTAGTCAGAAAGCGCACATGAATACGAGAAGAATAAAATAGAGACCTATTATTAGGGCAGGTTCTTCCTCTTTTAGATTGGATTTGTACCTTCATCCCCGAACTTCCAGTCATGGTTCCAGACCTATTGGAGTTAACGATCTCCTGGATCGTTAAGGAGTGTAACCTTCACCCTGTGAAGGGTTTACAAGTTCCTAAAACTTGTTGGCGACTCTTTTGCTCTAGCTTCCTTCCCTTTGGACGCCACCATGCTTAAGTGTATGATCACAGTAGGGTTCAAGTTTGGGGTGATGCTTGAAATATTCCCTACATACACAAGGGTAGTAGGGTGCTGCTTTACTACCTTCCTGCTGTCCGCGATCTTCAGCTGATCGGGACCTATGATTGGGCAAGCTTCGCCTATGCTGACTTTCTGCGAAGATTGCGAGACTCCTGTTGACACCGGTCTTACACAGGAGACATCGCTCTTTCCGGCTTCTGGAGAGTCGTAGAGGTATACTTTATCTCTTAAAAGTTAGCTCTAAACTCTATTTAGCACTTGCTGATATCTTTTATCTTTGTATATTTGGTTCTACGGGTACTTTCCTTCGCTTGCGCCGACGAGGCCATCTCCACACGAGTTCCCCGTTGGCGCCTTTTAAGGAGGTCACTATTGTAACCAGGCGACTATTGCCCATGTTCGAGAGCTAATCCTCTTGGTATGTTCTTTTGCATAGTTGACATCTTTGTATCAATTTAGGTAGAGCTTTATCTTATGAGCATTCTTTGCAGGAGCCTGACGTGTTATACCGGCCATGGGGCGGTTTGGTTATTTCTACGCTGGCTGCGCAGTACACTGCTGAGCGTCACTACATCCAGGGGACGTACGAGGCGGCGGTGTACCTAGGAGAGAGAGTTGATATTCAGCACTCCTCAGAGTTTTAGTCGTCCCTGATCCTCCGCTACGTCATATGTTCGGTGACGCGTGGTTGCTCAACTTATTAGAGAGATCGCATGCTGGTACCCCTTGGAGATCTTATGCTAGCTCAGGGCGGTGCTACGAGGAGGACCTGCTGCCGTTGTTAGCCTTGGCCCCTGTTCTGTCGGAGGAGGCGGCGGTATGATTTTTATCTTTTATCTTTTTGCTGAGTAGCCCCCAAGTGATATTTTATTCACTTTGGTTTGCTTTTTTCCAGACCGAGCCTACTGAGTTCGTTCCCCCTCGTATTTCCATCCACTATCAGGGGACATACGAGCCTATTGAGGAGATGATCCCTCCGGCTCCCGAGGATCAGCGCTTTGTTGAGTGATCCATTCCTCGCCACTAGACTCGGGTGAGTTATTTACTTGCCATTTGTCTATATCTGTCTTGCATTGTTACTAATTTTAGTTCTTTGACGGTTCTCACGCGAGGTAGTTACGGCGATGGCGAGGTGCAGAGATACCTTTCGAAGCCAGCACGTGTGGATGAGGAACGTGGCTTCCTGTCGTCACGACGACACTATTCGGGAGCTAGCTTTTTCCTCTTTATTTCTGCATTGTTTATACTTTTATTTTCGTTGCCTCTGACTTGATTTCTTCTTGCAGGGACAACCTATTCCTTCCCGTACTTGGACGAAACCTGAGGTTCGGAGAGAGCCGGCTAGGTCTAGTTCGAGGCGTCGCCGCACAACTTCTGGTGGTCGGGGTGGCCGATCTAATGCTGCTCCGACCGAGGCGGTGGAGGGCTCGGGCTCTTCATCTGAGATTGGATAGAGGTGGTTAGACGTACGAGGTCGGCTCGTTGTCGCAGCAGCCTCCGCAACCTCAGCCTCTGCTGATTCATCACTAGGGCGACATTGGGTGGACGGGTCCTGAGTTGAGTTTCCCTCCTCCTAGAGAGACCGGAGCTGGTGGGAAGCATACTCCTCAATCTGCGCAATTCTTTGACATGATGAACATTCCTCATCATCTGGGTCCTCCAGCGCCGTAGTTGTACCTGTGTTGTTATTTATTTTGACTTTTATAGGACTTTGCCTGACTGACTCATTTATTAGACATATTTTGTATATACATACTATGACTGTATTATTTTTATTACTAATGGAAGGTATCCGACTTTCTCCCCCAAAAAAGAAAAATTGAAAAATGAATCGGGCTTGAAACAAACATAAATTTGATTAATTTGGAATAAATTCAAGAAGAAAATAGAAGGGAAATATATTAAATTAATATATGTGGGATATTTGAACAAAAGGGTAAAATCGTAAATTCATTGTATGGATTCGGATCATAGCAAGAAAAACGCGGTTTGCATAACACATTGAGGAAACGCTACAGCGCCACGTGTCACCACGCATTTTGCGCTGTCGCCGAGCGCTACTGGTGTCACCAGGCGACAGGCTTGTCATTTGGCGCTGCAGTGCGCTGATTCCGAGTCCTTTCCGGAGTTAAAATGCATCGATTTTGTAAATAAATAGCCCCTAATCTGCCGATTTTCTGTATAATTCGAACAGATTAATTATAATCTTAGTTTCTCAACAAATAATCATGTCTTTAGTTACTAAGAGTTTTAGCAATTTCACTCGTGAATGGTGTCGGTCTTTAACTGCTAAAGAGAGAAAAGAACTCTACTTTTTTCACATGGGGGTATTTTTTGTGTTAAGGGGGTAGATCTTGATATAGATTTTATTCATACCGCCTTAGAATATTGGGACACAGATACAAATTGTTTTAGACTAGGGTGCGATGAAATTAGCCCTTTACCGGAAGAATTTGGTGCCATTTTAGCCTTCCCTTCATTAGATCTTGCGGTAATCCCTAGAATAAATGAATATTATTATAATGATTTTGAGAGCTTCTTTAATTTAAGAGACAGAGATCTAACAAATATTGTAGATGGTAGCGTAGTTAATTTAAAAGAATTTGCACGCCATTACTTTGATAGACCTTATTGTGAATCTTTTCATGTTTATAGAAGAAGGGCTTTTGTCTTTTGCATGCTTAACCAATATCTTCTCACTAGTGGTAGAACTAATGAAGGTCAAGCAATTATATCAAATGTTTTGGAGCAAATTGAATCTGGAAGAAATCCAATGTCATCGGTTGTTGGAGAGACTATGCTTAGTCTTGATGAATTGAAGAAAAATCCAAAAGCACCTTTTCGGGGCTCTCTAATTTTATTACAGGTAGAAAAATAATATTTTTAATTATAAAAATCAAAAACATATTTTTGTATAGTGATACTAATTTATTTGCATTGAATTTTTGCAGATATGGCTAATGAAGAGATTAGAATAAATTAGTCCTCCTGACAATATTGAAAAATATACTCCAAATTGCTTTGTGAGGCGAAAGAAACGCTTCTCTAAGATGGGGAGCCATGAGTGGAATAAAGTCTTTGCCTCTTGAAACTTTGCTATCAAGTGGGTCATCCCTTGGTGGAAAATAGAGAAGATGGTTGGTGTCAACAAGCAACCCTTCTGCCGTCTTCCAAGCTTAACCAAGATGACTTTTTATTATACCTGCAGGGTAAAAAGGCAGTACAGTCTACTTCAAACAATTCCTTCTAGGGATCTCCGCCGTCCCTATGAATTTCCCGTTTCACAAAAAGTAGAGAAATTTGACACATATTGGAGTGCTAGACCTTTATGGGAAGTGATTACCCAAAAGGTTCCTCCTTCCTTGCCCAATGAGGTGAAGAGATGGCTTCTTATAAGCCTACAAAGGACATGAAGAAAAATCAGAGTAGAACCAATGTGAAGAATCGTCTAGGTGATAAAGTGATTCCTGTTAAGGAGCGCTTGGGTGAAAAGATTGAATTCAAAACACATGTGATGCCTAAGAAGAAAGACTCTACAAAGGATAACGGGAAAAGAAAAGCTGACACTTTAGAAAAGAAGGTTTGGGTAGAAAAGAAACATGGAGTCCTAGCTAAGGGAGAAACCATTTACCCTAAAATTGAATGTAGGTCATCTAAAGGATGCCTACTAGCTAAAGTCATGGATGATGAAAAGGATGCAGATAAGAATTAGAAAAAAGCAAAGAAAGAAAAGAAAGATTGAAGCATTGCTTAACTTCCAATTTATTAGACTTAGTTTTAAATTTAAAGTTAATTTGTTTTATTAAGCTTTCATTTAAATTCCATCAATAATGTAATTTTTATTTAATTTTATTAATGAAATTTTAGCTTTTTAATTAAATCAAGTTCTTTAAATTTAATTTATTAAAGCGATGAAAACTGATTAAATTATTTTATTTTCCAGACCTTTTTTCGAGTACGGAAGTCGAAAATTTTCCAAAAAACACCGAAATTTGCCATGATACTCCCAGAAGAACGGCCCACCATTTTGCGACTATCGCCACACGTTTCTGTCTGTCGCCGAGTGACAGGAGCTGTCGCTTTGCATTGCAGTATGTCGGTCGGCGATAAACTTCTTTTTGTGACGCTGCTATTTTGTCAAATTTTTATTGCTTCTGGGATGCGAGGTTTGTAAAAATTAAAGTGGCCGCACCCTATAAAGGGTTGCCTACGTATCCTTTCCTAAGGAATCAGGCCAAACATAGCTCTCTTGAGTGTCCTACTCAAGTAATTATTGGCAGTACTATTTAAGTTGGTCAAGGTTCGTTATATTTGAGAACTCATTGACATCCATGTCAGTTAGTGTAGACACCTAAAAATGTCTCCCCAAAACCAAACCCGATGATGAACAACCTTTCACCGCCACTATTGGTCGGGTTCAGTATTTAATCCCGAGAGTGCTTAAAAAATCATATTTGATTAAATTCATATTTTTGAACAGTCCATGGATTAGTCTTAATGTTTGGTAAAAGCATAGTTTTAATTTCAGCCCAAACTTATTATTTAATTTTAGCCCAAACCTTTTTATTTTATTGTTTTATTATTTATTTTTGGCCCAAACCTTTTATTTATTTTATTTAATTATTTTCTTATTTTAGCCCAAATAATAATAAATCCGAAAATGGCCCGAAATTATCAATCGGCACTTAAAATGCTGAACGAAATTAGGGTTAAAATGTATTTAGACGGAAAAGCAGGTTGGGAATTCCCGCGCCACGGCAGGTACCCACCGTGTCACGGGAATCCTTCCCGTCTAACGGTAGGATTTCCCGTAACACGGGAAATCTGCCGTGACACGGGAATTTCCGTGTCTTTTCCGCGAAAACCCTTAACGCGTTTTCTTCCTCGTTTATTGAAAATTTCCCGCGTCACACCAAAAATGCACCGTGTCATGGAAATGTTTCCCGTCTGACGGTGGGAATTCCCGTGTCACGGTACAGTTTGCCGTGTCGCGGGATACTTTTTTAGGGTTTTTATCATTTTAGGGTTCCGTGTGCTCCCTCAGCACATTTTCTCTATAAATACCCCCTCATTTCTGATGTACGGGGAATCAATTAATTCTCGAGTTTATTTTTCTCTCTTCTATGCTTTAGCCTAAACACTAGCCTACCCTTCTTATTTCAAAATTCCTTCTTCAAGTGCTCAAAGGAGTCCATACTTTACTCGTGGTTCTGTCCTTAAGCCAAGGCGTGAAAGGTAGAACTGTTTGAGGGTTTGGCCCCAAATCAACTCTACTTTATTTAATTTAATTTAATTATTGCTTTATTATTTCCTTGAAGTTACTAACTCATTTATTATTTTTTACTTGCAAACAAACAAAATCAAAGTAAGAATCATGTTCCTTTTATCTCTATTATTTTTCTAACGATTTTATATTGTTGGAATTATGATTAAATTGCTTCCAATATTAATTTTATTCTATTATTACTTATTGATCACTATATTACATGTTTAAAGGGAATATGTAATTGAAAATCACACCTAATAAGATAATTTGGACAACCGATTTAGGTTCCTTTTTAATCTTATTGTTTAATCAAGTGGTCACGATATTTTAGAATTATGTGTGCATTAATATTCAACCAATTTAGCTTAATAATAGTTTGGAGCGAATTGAATATTTTGTTTGTACGCCTTTGAGATCACAGGAATGCTTTTCAATATAAGAATCGAGTAGAGGCCAATACGGGCGAATGTGACTCCATGACTCACTTCGTACCATCATCCCCGATCCTCCTTTCGTGGTTCCGAACCATATGGAGTTAGTAATCTCATGGATTATGAATGGGGTGTAACCTTCACGGGTTAATCGGTGTTGCCTTCGTTGTCCCTTTATCGTGGTTGCCTTTTATGATCCGTGAACGGTTTACAAGCTCCTTAAAAACTTGTTGGCGGCTCCCTACTTTATTTGTCCCTAATCATTGTTCCTAATCGTAATGTCAATTCCCACTTCCTATGAGTGCCAAGCATATTCACATCATGCTTTAACGTAGGCGCACTTCGAGCGACGCCTACAGTTAGTTTTGATGCACCTCCTAATAGGATGGTTTTAACAATATAGGGTCCGGACCAATTAGGCCTAAATTTGCCTCTTGGATCCAAAACATTTTTCCTTAGTGCTTTTAACACCAAATCTCCTACTTTCATTTTTCTTGTCTTTACCTTCTTATTAAAATTCCTAGCCATATGGGTTTGATAACATTGGGTATAATGTAGAGCTTCTAGTCGCTTTTCGTCAAGTAGAACTAGCTCTTCATACCTTGCTCTAGTCCATTCGACTTCATCGAGTTTACTTTCTAGTGCAATGCGTAGAGACGGTATCTCTAGCTCTACAGGTTGTCGGCATCCATTCCATAAACCAAGGAGAATGGCGTATTTCCTATTGATGTGCGAATTGACGTGCGATAACCCCAAAGTGCGAAATGGAGTTTGTCAGGCCAATCCTTCTAATTTTTTGTCATTTTCTCAATAATAGTCTTTATATTTTATTAGCTGTCTCAACTACTCCATTTTCTTAAGGTCTATAAGGGGAAGAATGATGGTGTTGAATGCCATATTTTTGTAACAATTCTTCACATTCAGCTTGAAAGTGAGTTCCATTGTGACTTATCATCTCATGTGGGACTCCGTATCGACAAATAATATTCCTTTCGATAAAGAGTGCTACATGTTTTGCAGTGAGTTTAGCATATGATTGTGCTTCAATCCACTTTGTGAAGTAATCAATTGCTACTAAGATGTATTCGTGACCTCCTGTCCTGGGAGGGGTAATTTTACCCATAATATCAATTCCCCATGTAGAGAATGGCCATGGTGGAGTGTAGGTATAAAGTAGAGATGGAGGAACATGTTGTAAATTGGCATAAATTTGGCACTTAGTGCATCTTTTTACATATTGATGACAATCCCTATTCATGGTAGTCTAATAGTACCATTCTCGCATTATCTTTTGGACTAGTATTTTGCCATTAACATGGGCTCCACAAATGCCTTCGTGGACTATTCTCATAGCTGTTTGGGCATCCTTTTTCCCTACACATAATAGAGCTTGACCCTTAGGTAACCTTTTATGTAACTCGTTGTCTATGAGTACGTATTGGGAAATCAAGAGTCTTAATGCTCGTTTTTCTCTTTTGTCAGCATGAGGAGGGTATTCTCCTTTGGTGACGTAATTAAGTATATCCGTATACCACGGTTCTTCTTCCTAGACCACTTCATCATCTTATATGGCTTGAATATAAGCCGGTTGATGCCTTTTCTCTATGGTTTGATTTGTGTAGGAATCCTAACCATTGAGGCTAGTCTTGTTAAGGCATCAGCAAATGACCTGGAACTGTGAACCGTGTCACGGCATATTCTGCCGCGCCACGGTGAACAGTGCCGTGACACGGGGCTTTCTACCGTCTGACGGTAGATTGCACCATGTCATGACAGTCAGCACCGTGACACGGTGCCCAGGAAAAGTGTCCTGTCAGTTTTTTTTTCGGTTTTTGTGCAAACGTCGGTGGTTGATGTGTCCAGTTTAGTGTCATGTCTAGATGTAAGGTTAAAACACGCGTCTATTACCTCACCTAATCACTCACATATCGTGTTCACACACTTTTTTCCTTAGTCGTGCACTACTTTTTGACCGTATTTTAGAGTAGTCTTGTTTTTGTGTCGTTTTTTTTTCGGAGTAAGTCGGATGATATCCTCCCATATTTTTTAAAATAATAAAAAAATAAACAAGTAGAATTTCAAAAAAAAAAAAAATCTTTTTTTCTTTTTTTTAATCCGGATGGGTTAAGGTTAAGTGTGGTTATTAAAGGTGTGTTTGTTTCGGTGTCACAGCACTTGGTCAAGAAGCAGGGGTAGATTGTTACGGTTCGAGTCAATACCTTAACAACCTCTTATACCAAAGAGGCGTACAAGGAAACCACCTCAATCATCTCCACAAGATCCATCTCCAGTCTACTTTCAACCAATGGCTACTAAGGAAGACATCGAGAACCTCAACAAGATAATTGAAAAGTTGTCTAATATGATGCAGACACTCACCACTAGAGTCGGCACGGTAGAACAAGACAATCAAAACAATGTCACTACCGCTGCAATGGACAAGATTAAGGAACAGATGAGCAAGATTTCTGAAGAATTCACTTATGTGGAACAGCCTGTCACCTCTTCGTCCATAAGGGACAAGCTTCCTGAGAAGTTTTCCACTGCTGATATTCCCAAATTCAAGCCTACTAATAATCCGCTTTTCCATTTGAAGGCTTTTTCTGCAGCTATGGCTCTTAAGGGAGTAGATGTGACACTCTTCCCTACAGTGTTCCCTCTTTCCTTGGAGAATTCCTGTCAACAGTGGTTCTATTCTTTGGAATCCAAACATGTCGCGACCTGGGAGGATGTTGTTGAAAGCTTTATGAATCGTTACAAGTGTAACATTCAGGCCAAGACTTCTGAACGTGAACTCTCCATTCTCAAACAGAAAGAGAATGAAGGCTTCACCACTTACTTAAGCAGGTGGAGGGAAACAGCCGCGCTCCTGGTGGATACCCCCAAGGAGATAGAAATGGTTCGCTTGTTTATTGCCAATCTGACTCATAAGTACAAGCAACACTTGAAGTTTCTGCCTCTGAGTACCTTTGAAGCTGTATACGATATTGGAATCAATATCGAGGACGAACTAATGAAGACTGCTGGTAGCAACAATAATAACAGCACTTGGAAAAACAAGAAGAACGACACTCCTTCTTCTTTGTCTTCTAAGCCCAATAATGCTACCAACAATATCAATATCAATGATGTGCTGGCCCTTAATGCTCCTCCTCAAAGATTCCAAAGGCAAAGGAGGGTTTACACGCCTTTGGGAATAACTTATGATGCTTCTTATGACCGTTTACATGGTCAAGGACAGATTATGCCAATTGGACCATTTCCAGAACCTCGACCAGAGAATAGGACCGCTAGCTATGACCCCAATGCTTATTGCAAGTTTCATCAAGGCAAGGGTCATAATACTGAGAAGTGTTGGAGGTTGAAGGATGCAATCCAAGACCTAATTGATGCTAATAAACTTCCTGTCCCTCCAGGGGGAAAGAAGCCTAACATTCAAACAGGTCCTCTTTCTAATGCTTTGGCTATCATGGGAGACGAAGTCTCCTTTGATCCGTCAATACTCATTCAACCTGTGAATGAACCTCTGCCGGAAGTTACTTTATCTCGAGTTCTGAAGAAGTGAATGGAATTTGGGATAGTGACGATGAAGACGTCTATCTCAAGGATATAGCCTGTTCATCTCTTGGCACAAGTGAAGATGTTTGGGGGGACTTTGAGGTCAAGGTTCTCACCAGAAATGGACGGTTGCAACAACCTAATCCACCTCCACCTCCACCACAATCACATCCGATAATTGATCCCATCGACCCTGTGAACAGCGATGTGGTCAAACAATTGCAAAAGACCAAGGTGGAGATGAATGTATGGAAGCTTTTGGCCACCTCCCACGAGCATCGAAAGGCTGTGATGAATGCTCTGGTGAAAATAGGAGTTGATGATGACATGACTCCTCAAGGACTGGTCAACTTTCTCACTACTGAATTGCCACGTACTAGCAATCTGATTTCGTTTTCTGACAAGGATCTGCCCCCGGAAGGGGACCAACATAATAAGGCCTTACACCTCACTGTGGTGTGTAGGCAGATGAATGTTCCTATGAGCCTGGTTGATAATGGCTCTGTAATCAATGTGTGCCCACTCCGTACTACAAAGAAGTTGGGCATAAAGAATGAAGAACTGACTCCCTCCACTCAAGGGATTCGCGCTTATGATAATACTCGCCGTCAAGCCATGGGTACTATCATACTGAACATAACTACTAGGGCCATTGAACATCGCACTAAGTTTCAGGTAGTAGACATTAAAGCCTCCTTCAATCTGTAGTTAGGACGCCCTTGGCTTCATGAGCTACAGGCGATTCCATCATCGCTGCACCAAAAAGTGAAAGCCATAGTTGGAGGGGTTCCAATTACCATTGATGCCTCTCCTATGCGCATTCAAGTTATCGACACTCCTATCGTCTATGTCGAGCACGACGAAGTAGACGAAGATCTTTGGGGTTTTTCACTCGATGATGTTCTCGTGATTGAAGAAGAGGAAAAGTGTCATCTCGACTTCGAGCCCTATTCAAACACCAATATCAACGCCATTGTGAAGAAGCAAGGTTATTTCCCTGGAATGACTCTTGGACTCAAAAAGAAAATGGCTGAATCATGGGGCCATCCTGGTGCACTCATGAAGGATACTTTTGGCTTGGGATTCAAGCCAACAAAAGAAGATGTGAAACAAGCTCTATTGAAGATGAAGGCTCGCAATAATGCTCGAATCACGAAGACGGAAATGGCCATGGATCCATATCCATTCACCCTCAATGGCCTGTACATCAAAGAAGGGGAAGACTTCCCATGCTATGAATTCCCTTAGCCATTCGTCCACGATGGGAAGCGTGAACCAGGATTTGAGGTATTCCTCGATTGTGACTTTGTTGATGAAGACGAAGAGCTCTTCACAACCAATAAGCCAGCTAGCCCGAGTTCTGATGATCTAGGCATCAACCTGCTTTTTGGAATGAAAAAGAATGAGTCTAAGCCCGTCTGCAATGATAACTCCGAGCTCGTTCAAGCTGTCATAGCAAACAAGGATTTTGACCCCTCCGAGTTAATCGTCCAAGCTGACAATATTTCAAGGGGATGGCGTAAGACATTGAGGATCACTACGCCAAGTGGAGAGAAGTTGGAAATAACCGCTGGCGAAGGTCCTGTGTTTGATGAGTCTGAGTCGTCTGGGTCCGAGTCCGAGTTTGAGTCTAAGTCTGTAGACGAGTCCTTAGAGTTTGAGGCCGGCCATCTTTCTACTATAGAGTTCAATCCTGAGTCTCTTGTTGAGTCCTCTCTTTCTAGTCCAAATAATTCCGGTGAGGTCGCAGCCGACCTTACCCCTCTTGATGTATTAGCCAATGAATTCAATAAAATGAGTACCTTTGCTTACGATGCGTGTCATTCCCCTAGCCTTGATCAATATTGCTTTGCTAATGAAAAAATGACAAAGAAATAATAAAAGCAATGGAACAACACAAAAATAAAACAGCAGTTATCGAAGATACAGAAACAGTTAACATTTCCAATGATACGACTGTTAAAGAAGTAAAAATTGGATTAACACTAAGTCAAGATGAACACAAAGAGCTAATTAACATGCTTAGTGAATTTGTTGATGTATTTGCTTGGTCATACCAAGATATGCCAGGAATTGACAGGGATATAGCTTAGCATACGATACAACTCATTCCAGGTATGAAGCCTGTCAAACAAAAGATACGCCGTATGAAACCGGATGTGGCTCTCAAAATCAAAGAAGAAATTAGAAAGCAGTTGGTCGCAGGTTTCATCAAAGTATCCAAGTATCCAGAATGGATAGCAAATGTGGTTCCAGTTCCAAAGAAGGATGGAAGGGTCAGAATGTGTGTTGATTACAGGGATCTCAATAAAGCAAGCCCAAAAGATGGGTTCCCTCTACCTCACATTGACATTCTGGTCGATAATACAGCAAACCATGCACTCCTATCATTCATGGACGGTTACGCCGGATATAATCAAGTATTGATGGCTGAAGAAGATATGGAGAAAACCATATTCATCACATAATGGGGTACATATTTCTATACGGTAATGCCATTCGAATTAAAAAACGCGGGTGCCACCTACCAAGGAGCAGCAACAGCATTATTACACGACATGATGCACAAAGAGGTGGAGGTCTATGTCGATGATATGATCGTTAAGTCCAAAGATCACCCAGGCCATATCATTGCACTTCGTAAGTTCTTTGAAAGACTCCGCAAGTACAACATGAGATTAAATCCAGCAAAGTGTGCATTCGGAGTCACGTCAGGCAAATTACTTGGATATGTGATCAGTTCTCGAGGGATTGAAATAGATCCCACAAAAGTAAAGGCGATCATGGCCATGCCACCGCCCAAGAATGAGAAGGAGATTCGAAGTTTCATTGGAAGGTTGCAATATATAAGTAGGTTCATATCAAAGCTCACAGCGATATGTGAACCTATATTCAAGAAGTTTAAGAAAAATGTCCCAATCACATGGGATGACGATTGCCAAAAAGCTTTCGACAAAATCAAAGAGTACCTGGCAAACCCACCCGTGCTAGCGCCAGCAATACCTGACTTTCCTCTTCGACTCTACCTTACGGTCAAAAGAGAAACGATGGGAGCAATGCTAGCACAAGAGATTGAAAGCAAGGAGAATTCAATCTACTACTTGAGTAAGAAGCTTCAAGGATATGAGACACGATACACACCACTTGAAAAATTGTGTCTCGCACTTGTATGGGCCGCACAGAAACTAAGACATTACATGCTCACTCATACAGTGCATGTCGTGTCCAAGATAGATCCTTTCAAATACCTGTTCGAAAAAGCAACACTCAATGGCAGATTATCAAGGTGGATAATCAATCTTGCTCAGTTTGACTTGAGATTTGTACCACAAAAAGCCATCAAAGGTTCTGCGGTTTCTGATTTCTTAGCAGACTTTCCGCTAGAAGAAGTTGAGAAAGAAGAAGATGAGTACGATTTCCCTGACGAGGATTTACTCATGACCGAAGATGATAGCTGGACGCTCTATTTTGATGGAGCTTCAAACCAAAAAGGATGTGGTGTAGGAGTCTTGCTTGTATCACCCAATGAAGAGCACATCCCAATTTCCATGAAGCTCGACTTTGATGTCACCAACAATGCCGCAGAATATGAAGCATGTATTTTGGGGTTAGAAACAGCTGTCGCCTTGGGAATTAAGAAACTCATAATCTACGGTGATTCTTCACTAATCATTAACCAAATCTCCAAGAGATGGAAAGTGAGAAGTGAAAGTCTCGCTACGTATCAAGCTCATTTAGAAACTCTCACGAAGCAACTAGATGAAGTGGAATATACGTATTTGCCGAAAGAAGAAAACCAATTCTCCGACGCACTAGCTAAATTAGCATCAATGGTGCGAATTCCAATGGATACAATCAGAATGTCGTTGACCATAGAAAGAAGATATGAGCCGGCTTATGTTCACGCACTCGACGATGAACAAGAACCACAAGAAGAAGATGAAGAGCCATGGTATACAGATATCCTTAATTATGTTACAAGAGGAGAATACCCTCCTAACACTGATAAAAGGGCACGTCGTGCTTTAAGGCTCCTGGCCTCACAGTATGTGCTCATCAGGGGAGAACTCCACAAGAGAACTGCAATGGGGAGAAATCTCTTATGCATAGCTGTAGGGAATAATTTCAAGCTTTAATCCCCTAGCTTGAACCCCACTGTGATCATACACTAAAGTACGGTGGCGTTAAAAGGGAAGAAGATAGAGCAAAAGAGTCGCCAACAAGTTTTTTAGGAACTTGTAAACCGTTCATAGGATGAAGGTTACACCCCTTTACGATCCAAGAGATCGTCAACTCCATAAGGTCTAGAACCAAATAAGGGTTCGGGGATGAAGGTACAAATCCAACCTAAAAGAGATTGAACCTGCCCTAATAATAGGCCTCTACTTTATTCTGATCGTATTCATGTGCGCTTTTTGACTAACATGCAATCAATAGGATTAACCCTAAACCTGTTTATCTATGTTGGTTGAATTTAATGCACAAATAAACTATTATTGGCGATCACTTGAATTATAATCAAATTAACCCTAATCAAGATTATTAAATATCTTATTAAGCGTGATTACAAGTACAAATTCCCTTTAAACATGCATAAAAGGTGTGATCAAGCAACAAAAATAAATAATATGTATCAAACAACATAATAATCATAATAATAAAATTATAATCATAACAATAAACATCATAATAACAATCATGTTAATCATCATAATAAATAATCAATCATTGGAATAAACATGAATAATAATAATATCAATCATAATTAATAATAATAATAATAATCATGTTAAAGCATAGCAAGATCCTAGGCATGATACTAAAAAGATTAGTAACAAACCCTAGCATGTCTCTAAGCAATAAAAATCAAATCTTTAACCCTAACATGATACTAACATGAATAAATATTAGGAAGAGAATATAAGGCATCATAGCAATCATATTTAATATTAAAATTACCCTAGACATGATACTAGGAATATCATAATAACAATATAAACATGATTTCTACATCATAATATCAATAAATCAATTAAAGCACTTACTTTGATGCCTCGTACCTCTTTCTAATAACAAAATACACACGTTAGTAACTTCAAGGAAAATAATAAATCAAACAATTAAATTAAATAATTGAAAGAGAGATTTGGGACCAAACCCTCGGAAATTAAAACCTTTCACGTCTAGGGCGAAGGCAACTTCGAATATGGCTAGGTGTTTCTAGATCTTGTGAATGCGGAATTTTGTATAAAAAAGTAAGGTTTAGAAAAAGATAAAGAGATGAAATAACCAAGAAAACTTGATGATAATTGGTGAATGATTAAGAGAGAATTAATGATTGCGAATGAAAACTGATTGTAGGTGAATGATGGATGTAGATGATGAATTAAAACGGAGTTTTTAATACGATATTTATAGAGAAAATCAGCCAAAAAGATAAAATAACCAAAACAGAGTCTGACGCGCAGAAAACAGAGTTGGCGCCACCCTTGGCTAACTGGCGCCAGGCACCAACACTAGCGCGGCGCCAGGCCTGGTTCCAGGCGCCAAGGTCTGGGGTTAGGTGCCAAGCCTGATTTTAACGCGTTTTCGAAAATCAGATAAATTTGCCGTACTGGAGGATAAAATCATATAATTTCCTCGAAAATGCTATTTGATTTTAATTATAACTCTGAAAAGTCAAAAATCAATTTATCAATGCTAATTGCATTAAGAATGATAAATCACATTAGGCCCTACCCTAGATCATTGGGCCGCATATAAGGCTCAAACCGAGCCCAGTTTAGTAAATTGGCCATAATTTCCTCAATATTCATCGAAATTGGGATTATAATATATCGTTGGAAAGGTCTTGTCAAGCCCCATGCAACTACACTATTATTGGACCCATATCATGGAGCAACCAAACTGGATTGGCTGTTTTCTTAAAATAAGTTTTCAAAAACAGAGAGAAGAGAAAAGAATTAAAACTTTCCGCAACACTAGACTTTCCACACTTTCACTTCATTCGATTATGATTCGACGCGAAAGGTACTCATCACTGGGTTTGGTTTTGGGGAGACACAAATGGGTGTCTACAGAAGCCCCCACTTTGACTGAGTTTGGAGAAACGCAAGTTTCGAAAACAAAAGTCAAAGTATCGACAGGGACGGAGAATGATTCAGAACGTTCTGCGATCCTAAATCAATCTTGTAACGCCGATACCTGCAAACTAGCGTTAGTTAAACAGATAAAAGAGTTAAGAAACGCGTATCTTGCACCGTCGAGCACACGTCTCTGAAAGTAACCGATTTGCTGTCGCTTTAATGTTGTTTTGATGACCTCCTACAAGCTAGAAAATGTCATCCCGCTTGAAAACCGCTACGCCCGTAACTGCTTCCAAATTATAAGATTGTTTCGCCTGAAACGATCCTCCTCTGCATTGATAATATTCCACGTCCAAGGGAATATCATCGAAGATTATTTCTCTTGAAACAATCTCCATTTGCATTATGACCATCCTCCATGCCTAATGGAACATGATCGAAGACAACTTCGCCCGAAATTACCTCCAGTTGTTTGTGACAACTCTCCGCAAGCTAGGGAATGTTGTCGAAGATATCTTCTCTTGAAGTCATCCTCATTTGATGCGATAATTTTCCAAGGGAAATTACCGAAGATCCACGCCTGTCGATCTTTAAAAGTTCGCCTGAATTTTGCTCCCGCTATGCCTGCACGTTTGCGCTTCCGTTGCTTTGAACCTGTATGTCGGTGCTCTTTTGCTTTTGAACCTATATGTCGGTGCTTTTTGCTAATAAGCTAATGCTTAGGCGCTTTAAGCTAAGTGAGACGATCTCTTATCAGGTCGATCACTTCATGTAATCAAGCCGATTACTAAATCATGTCAAATTGCTTAGAGGGGCTAACTGGCATACCAAGGAACCCAAAAATATGTTGCAGAAGGCTAGCACAACCATCAGCGCCACCTTATTAGCATTAGCGCCATGCGCCAGGCCTAATTTGTGACGCCAATGCATAGGGCTTGGCACCAGCACGGGGACTTCCTTAAATACCCCTTTCCCCTTCATTTTGCTGCTGCTTATCGCGATTTTGCTCGAAAGAAAGTCCGAAAACTTCAATTGCTCGGTGCTTGCTCGTTTCTCAACCGAATTCGCTCAAATTTGTTGCAAATCAAAGCTCTTTTCATCTATTTTCCTGATCTATGTAAGTTTTCTTCAAAATCACATCAGTTTTTATGAATTCTTGGCATGTTTATTCACGAATTTCATGAAAATTCGAAACTTATAGTGCTCAATTTGCTTTGTTTGTCAAGTTTTATGCCATGAAATTGCTTGATTATGTTTGTATATTGCCTTGGGAGTAATTTGAGACTTGTTTGACTCAATTTGGTGAAGAAATGAGCAATTTGCCATTGTTGGACCTCTTAAGGTCGTGAAGAACAATGTGACTTGTTCTTGATGTTTTTGCTAGCAATTCTTGTTCAATTTGTCACAATAATCACTATAGTGTTGCAAGAAATTGTTTGATTGCTTGAAAAATGTTGTTATGCTCAATTCGAATTTGTGCTCTGTTTTAGTACTACGTACTCTATTTTTTTGTGAACATAGTATCATGCGGCTAGGCGAACATTAGATACTATAGAACCTTAATTTATGATGATTCTGCACAATGTAGCATGGATAGACAACGAGGCTCGGGTTCACGGTCCCGAAACACTAGACGGGAGCATGAGCCCGTGGAGGACGACGACGAGCCGTCCACTTTTCTTGGTCGGCTTCCGAAGTGGGATGAGCGGACCCTGTTCTTCGCCCCTGTCCACCACATTTCTGAGAGGGTGAGACGGGGCATCGCGCCCGGGAGGACGCGGCATCACGGCTCCGGCGGTGATGGTTTAGGCGATTTGTACAGGATGTACATCGACAGGGATCTTGAGACGAGGCTCCTATGGGAGTCTTGCGGACTAGCTACTCTGTTCGAGACCTCCGAGGCTATGATTGCCTCAAGCGGGGGTCACCACGTAGTGTGCGCTTTGGTGGAGTTCTTCTGGGACACCACCAACACCTTCCATTTCCCCTGGGGCGAGATGATGGTCACCCCTACGGACTTCAGTCTCATCACAGGACTGGAGTTCACTTCTATGCCACTGCCGTTTGACAGTGGAATCGACGTCTTCTCTTCGGAGGTCGAGAAACTGTTGGGGCCTATCGCTATTCGGGCCCGAGCTGAGGTCGAGACGACTCAGTTTAGCGCTAGGGGAATTCGCCGCTCGACACTGGCAGCGGCTCTTGATGACAATGCGACCACCCGAGAGCAGCGCGTGCGCATCTTTGCGCTGATGTTGTTGTCAGGGACATTCTCCCCTGACAAAGGTAGTAGGGCGTTGCTTTACTATCTTCCTGATGTCCGTGATCTTCACCGGATCGGGACTTATGATTGGGCCAGCGTGGCCTATGCTGACTTTGTTCGTGCGCTGAGGGACTTGTGTTGACACCGGTCCTTTTTTACGAACGTCGCTTTGTCTGCCTTTTGGAAAGTCGTAGAGGTAAACATTATTCCCTATAAAGTTTAGCTCTACATATTAGTTAGCATTTACTCACACTTTTAACTCCTTGTAGATCTGGTTCTACGAGTACTTTCCTTCTGCTGCGCCGGCGAGACCATCGCCGCGGGGATTTCCAGTGAGCGCCTCTTGGGGCGGTCATCATGTGGATATGTCTACTGCACATGTCCGGAACTGGATCATCTCGGTACGACTTTTATTGTTTATTTTGCTTTTCCGCGGTGCTTTAGACATATTCTTGTCTGATTGATGCTCTTTATAGGGACCTGAGGTGGTATACCGGCTGTGGGGTGGTTGGACAGTCCCTAGGTTAGCCGCACAGTATTCTGCTGAGCGTCGCTATTTTCTGGGGACTTATAGAGCGATCGCGTACTTGGGAGAGAGGGTTTCTAAACAGCATTCTTCTGATGTCTTCGTCGTTCCTGCTGCTCCACCACGTCATATGTTCGACAAGGAGCGGTTGTCGAGCATGTCTGAGGAGCTGGTACCCCTTGGCGGTCCCATGTGATCCTCGGGTGGTGTTATGCTGAGGAGCTACTACCTTTATTAGCTCCAGCTCCCGTACCGGCTGAGGATGTGAGGGTAAGATTTTTTTCAGCTTTACTTTCACTAAGTAGCCCCCAAGTAATGTTTTACTGATTTTTTTCTGTTTTATCAAGATGGTGCTGCTGAGTTCGTGCCACCCCGTATGTCTATCCACTACCAGGGGATGTACAGGCCGATCGAGGAGATGATTCCTCCGGCTCCCGAGGGCGAGCGCTTCGTAGAGCGGTCGATTCCTCGCCACCAGACTCAAGTAAGCCTAGTTTTTCAGAATTTTGTGTTCATATATCATGCATATTTACTGACTTATTTTTCTGACAGTTTTCACGCGAGGTGGTTTCGGCGATGGCACGATGCATAAATGCCTTCCGGAGCCAGCTCGTCCGGATGAGGAATGCGGCCACTTGCCGTCGGGATGACGTCATCCGAGAGGTAACCTTTCTTTACTCATTATTTTTGCATTGCTGTTTCAATTTTACCTTGTTTCTGATTTAATTCTTTTTGCAGGGCCAGCCTATTGCCTCTCACACTTGCACGAGACCTGAGGGGCGGAAGGATCCAGCGAGGTCTAGCTCGAGACGTCGTCACACTTCGTCAGGGGGTAGAGGCGGTCGCTCTGAGGCTGCTCGAGCTGACGTTGCAGAGGGCTCGGGATCTTCTTCTGAGGGTGCTCACGCTGCACCGGTAGGAGAAGCTACCTCGGCTTTCAGAGGTGGTGGGATGTACGAGATAGGCTCGTCATCGCAGCAGCCTCCGCGGCTTCAGCCTCAGGTTGATCCTGGCTGGAGTGGTCCTATATTGAGTCTTCCTCCTCCTACGGAGACTGGAGCTTGAGTTGGAGCTGGTGGAGAGGTGACTCCTCGTACGACGCATTTTTATGATATGATGGGCCTACGTCCTCCAGCGCCGTAGTTTGTTCCTGTGTATATTTTATTTTGACTTTTCCTAGAACTTTGCCTTAAACTCATTATACATTTTGTATATTTATGTTATTATGAGTTTATTTGATTGTTATTATTATGTGTATGTTAGTGTGTGCAAGAAAAGTATGACAAACAATTTTGCGCAAATATTCCGTCATTTTTATTATTGATGGAGGGTATCCGACTCTCTCCCCCAAAAAGAAAAAATAAAAAAAGAAAAAAATCGAATAAAATTTCGAGTGTTTGGAAATTAAAATAAAGTCCAAAAAGAATAATATAAATTAAAAATAATAGCTATATTTAATTAATTAAGAAAAAGGATAAAAAAGTGTATGTTAGTGCGTGCAAGAAAAGTGTGACAAACAATTTTGCGCAAATATTCCGTCATTTTTATTATTGATGGAGGGTATCCAACTCTCTCCCCCAACAAGAAAAAATAAAAAAAGGAAAAAATCGAATAAAATATCGGGTGTTTGGAAATTAAAATAAAGTCCAAAAAGAATAATATAATTTAAAAATAATAGCTATATTTAATTAATTAAGAAAAAGGATAAAAAAGGATGTTTAGGAAAATTAAACGGAGCCATTAAGTCATTAACCGACTCGAGTTTAATATTAAAAATGCAAGTTGAGCACTCGCGGCTGATCTGGCAACTTGGCGCGTGGCGCCAGGCGCTACACTTAGCGTGTGGCGCCAAGCGCTGGCGGTTGGCGCCAATCACGGGGTTTTGACGCCAATTGACGCTGATTCCGTATTTCATTCTGATTAAAATTCTTCGCAATTTGTGTATAAATATCCCCTTGCCCAGCCGATTCTTCTCATAATTCCAGCGAATAAAATAATTCTCTGCTTTAGAAAAAATAATAATCATGAATAGGGGGGAATTTATTTCACTCATGAATTGTGTCGATCTCTTAATGCTAGAGACAGAAAAGAATTAGATTTATTTCACTTGGGGGGAATTTATGGCATCAAAGGGGTAGATCTTGACCTAGACTTCATACATATCGCTCTAAAATTTTAGAATGTTGATACTCATTGTTTCAGAATAGGGTATGATGAGATTAGCCCTTTGCCAGAGGAATTTTGTGCTATTTTAGGCTTCCCTGCAATAGACCTTGTAGTAATCCCTAGAGTAGACGCATACTATTATAAGGATTTTGAGCGCTTCTTTAATTTAAAGGAAAGGGATTTATCAAAAATAGTGGATGGCAACATAGTTAACTTGAAAGAATTCGCACGCCATTATTTTGATAAACCTCTTTCTAAATCTTTTCATATATATAGAAGAAGGGCGTTCTTATTTTGCATGCTTAACCAATTTTTTCTTAGTAGTGGTAAAAATAATGAAGGTCAATCAATTATAACCAATGTACTAGAACAAATTGAATCAGGGAGAAATCCAATGCCATTAATAACTGGAGAGACTATGATTAGTCTAGATGAATTGAAAAGGGACCCTAAGCACCTTATCGCGACTCTCCAATTTTACTACAGGTAGAAAAATAATATTTTTAATCACAGAAATCCAAAAATATATTTTTGTATTGTAATAATAATTTATTTGCATTGCAATATTTTACAGATGTGGCTAATGGAAAGGCTAGGATTAATTAGCCCTCCGGATGATATTGAGAAGTATACGCCCAATTTCTTTGTGAGAAGGAAGAAACGATTCCCTAAGATTGGGCGCCATGGGTGGAGAAAAGTCTTCGAATCACGTGATTTTGCTATCAAGTGGGTCGTCCCATGGTGGAAAATAGAAGGGATGGTTGGTGTTAACAAGCAACCTTTCTGCCGTCTTCCAAGCTTGTCTCGTGTGACTTATTATTATCCCTGCAGGGTAAAAAAGACAATACGGCTTGCTTCAGAATATTCCTTCCGGGGATCTTCGTCCTCCCTTTGAGTACCCTATTTCTCAAGAAGTAGACAGATTTGATGCTTATGGTGGTAGACCTTTATGGGAAGTGATTACCCAAAAGGTTCCTCCTTCCTTGCCCAATGATGTGAAGAAGTGGTTGTTGAAGAAACCTTTGAAGGATAAAAAATCAGGGTAAATCTGATGTGAAGAGTCGTCTGGGTGACAGGGTGATTCCTGCCAAGGAACGCCTAGGTGCAAGAATTGAATTTAAAACACCTACAATGCCTAGGAAGAAAAATGCTACCAAAGATAAAGGGAAAAGGAAAGCTAACACCACAGATAAAAAGGCTTGGGTGGAAAAGAAGCATGGAGTGTTAGCTGAAGGGGAGACTATGTACTCCAAAATTGAATGTAGGTCCTCTAAAGGATGCTTACTAGCTAAGGTTATGGATGAAGAGGAGGAAGTAGACAAAAATCGGAAAAGGGAGAGAAAGGAAAAGAAAGATTAGGAGCATTGCTTATCCTTCAATTTATTAGACTTAGTTTGTTATTTTTTATTTAAAGTTAATTTATTTCAGCTTTATTTAAATTCCATCAATAATGTAATTTTTTTTTTATTAATGAAATTTTAGCTTTTAATTAAATTGTTTACTTTAAATTTATTTTATTAAAGCAATGAAAATCGAAAAAAATCAATTTTCCAGAAATTCTTCGAGTACGGAAGTCGAAAATTTTCTGAAAAACACCGAAATTCACCCCGAATTTATTTTCGAATTGGCGCCGGTTATTGGCATTTAGCTCCTGTCATTTAAGTCTGGAGCCAGGCGCAAATTCCATCGGCTGGCGCTGATGACTTTTGGCTGGCAGCAAGCTCTTCTTTGCGACGCCGATGATTCGCCGATTTTTTGTTGAATTTTTAATTAATTCTGGAACGCAGAGATGTCGAAAAATAAAGTGGCCGCACCCATAAAGGGTTGCCTACGTATCCTTTCTTAAGGAATCAGGCCGAACGTAGCTCTCTTGAGTATCCTACTCAAGTACTTATAGGTAGTATTTCTTAAGTTGGTCAAGATTTGTCATGTTTGAGAATTCATTGCCATCCATATCAGTTAGTTTTGCTGCACCTCCTGACAGGATTGTTTTGACAATGTAGGGTCCAGACCAATTAGGTCTAAATTTTCCCCTTGGGTCTAATACATTTTTCCTTAGTGCTTTTAATACCAAATCTCCTACTTTGATATTTCTTGTCTTGACCTTCTTATTAAAATGCCTAGCCATACGAGTTTGGTAACACTGAGTGTGATGTAGAGCTTCTAGTCGTTTTTCGTCGAGTAGAATCAATTCTTCGTATCTTGCCCTAGTCCATTCAACTTCATCAAGTTTACTCTCTAACGCGATGCGTAGAGATGGTATTTCTAGTTCGACAGGTTTTACGGCATCCATTCCATATACCAAAGAAAATGGCGTATTTCCTGTTGATGTACGGATTGACGTGCGGTAACCCCACAATGCGAAGTGAAGTTTGTCAGGCCAATCTTTATAATTTTCAGTCATTTTCTCGATGATAGTCTTTAAATTTTTATTAGCTGCCTCGACTGCTCCATTTGATTGAGGTCTATAATGGGAAGAATGATGATGTTGAATGCCGTATTTTTGTAGAAATTCTTCACATTCGGCTTGAAAGTGAGTTCCATTGTCACTTATCATTTCATGTGGGACTCCGTATCGGCAGATAATATTTCTCTCGATAAAGAGTGCTAAATGTTTTGCAGTGAGTTTAGCGTATGATTGCGCTTCGACCCACTTTGTGAAGTAATAAATTGCTACTAGAATAAATTCGTGGCCTCCTATTCCTGGGGGAGTGATTTTGCCAATGATGTCAATTCCCCATGTAGAGAATGGCCACGGCGATGTGTAAATATAGAGCAAAGATGGAGGGACATGTTGTAAATTGGCGTAAATTTGGCATTTAGGGCATCTTTTTACATATTGATGGCAATCCTTATTCATTGTAGTCCAATAATATCCTTCTCGCATTATTTTCTGGACTAACATTTTGCCGTTTACATGAGTGCCACAAATTCCTTCGTGAACTATTCTCATTACTCTTTGTGCATCCATCTTTCCTACACATAAGAGAGCTCGACCCTTAGGTACCCTTTTATGTAGCTCGTTGTCTATAAGTACATATTGGGAAGCCAGAAGTCTTAATGCTCGTTTTGCTCTTTTGTCAGCATGAGGAGGGTATTCTCCATTGGTGACATAATTGAGTATATCCGTGTACCATGGTTCTTCTTCTTCTTCTTCTTCTTCTTGGACTAAGTCGTCGTCTTCTATAGCCTGGATATATGCTGGTTTGTACCTCTTTTCTATAGTTAGATGCATTTGCTCCATTTCCGTGGAATCCTAACCATTGAGGCTAATCTTGCCAAAGCATCAGCAAATTGGTTTTCCTCTCTAGGTAGATATGTATATTCCACCTTGTCTAATTGATCAGTGAGCATTTCCAGGTAGGTTTGATAAGGGGCTACACTTTCGCTCCTCACTTTCCACCTGTTAGATATCTGATTGATGATCAAAGAAGAGTCTCCGAATATCCTTAACTTCTTTACCCCCATTGCCAAAGCTGTTTCAAAGCCTACCACGCATGCTTCATATTCAGCAGCATTGTTGGTAACGTCGAAATCAAGCTTTATTGAGATTGGAACGTGCTCTTCTTTAGGTGATACTAGTAGTACTCCAACGCCACATCCCTTTTGGTTTGAGGCTCCGTCGAAATACAAGGTCCAAGTATCATCTTCAGTAACCATTAAGTCTTCATCTCGAAATTCATTGTCTTGTATTGGCGTCGAGTCTTCTATTGGAAAATCTGCTAGAAAGTCTGACACCATGGATCCTTTAATAGCTTTTTGTGGCATAAACCTTTCATCGAACTGGGCTAGATTGACTATCCATCTTGATATGCGTCCATTGAGTGTAGATTTCTCGAATAGATACTTGAGTGGATCTAATCGGGAGACTACGAAAACGGTATGCACCAACATGTAATGTCTTAACTTAGTTGTGGCCCACACCAAGGCGAGGAACAATTTCTCGAGCGGTGTATAGCGTGTTTCGTATTCGAGCATCTTTTTACTTAGGTAATAGATTGCGTTCTCTTTGCATTCTACTTCTTGTTCTAGCATGGCTCCCATTGTCTCTTTGGTAACTGTCAAGTATAACCTATGAGGTATTCCGAGAAATGCTGGTGCTAATACGGGAGGATTTGCGAGATAGGCTTTGATCTTTTTAAAGGCTTTTTGACACTCGTCATCCCATATTACTGGTACATTCTTTTTGAGCTTCTTAAAGATTGGTTCACATATTGTCGTCAGTTTTGATATGAATCTACTTATGTATTGCAACCGGCCAATAAATCCTCAAATCTGTTTCTCAATTTTGGGTGGTGGCATTGACATGATTGCTTTAATCTTGGTTGGGTCTACCTCTATTCCTCTAGAGCTTATGACGTATCCCAAGAGCTTGCCTGAGGTGACTCCAAAAGCACATTTTGATGGATTCAACCTCATGTTATATTTTCTAAGCCTTTCGAAAAATTTCCTTAAGGCTAGTTGATGTCCTGGACGGTCTTTTGATTTTACAATCATGTCGTCGACATATACTTCGACTTCTTTATGCATCATGTCATGGAGTAAGGCAGTTGTTGCACGTTGGTAAGTAGCACCCGCGTTTTTCAATCCGAATGGCATTACCATGTAGCAGTAAGTGCCCCATGGAATTATAAAATTTGTTTTCTCCATGTCTTCTTCTGCCATGAGAATCTGGTTGTAACCTGCGTACCCATCCATGAACGAGAGAAGCGCGTGATTTGCCGTGTTATCTACCAGAATATCGATGTGTGGCAAAGGAAAGTCGTCCTTTGGACTTGCCTTATTTAGATCTCGATAGTCGACACACATCCTTACCCTTCCATCTTTCTTCGGAACTGGGACGACGTTGGCGACCCATTCGGGGTATTTGGATACCTTGATGAAACCTGCAGTTATTTGTTTTTGGACTTCTTCTTTTATTTTAAGTGCTACGTCGGGTTTCATTCGACGCAACTTTTGTTTTACAAGTTTCATTCCTGGAATTAGTGGTATAGTGTGTTGAGCTTTTTTTCTATTAATGCCTGGCATATCTTCATATGACCAAGCAAATACATCGATAAATTCTTTAAGTAAGTTAATTAAATCGGTTCTTTCTTGTTTATTCAATGTTAATCCGATTTTAACTTCTCTTTTATGAGTTGAATCATTCGATATATCAACTATTTCAATTTCTTCAATTACCGATGTTTTATTTTCGAGTGTTTCCATTGCTTTAATAATTTCTTTGTCTTTTTCATTGTTATCTAAGCAATGCTCGTCATCTTGGGTCAGAGAAGAACACGAGAAGTAAGAAGAATGAGAAATATTATTGTACTCTGAGATCATTACATCAAAGAGTGATATGTCCTCAGGGACTGGATCACTAACTATCCTAGGAGAAGCAATAGGAGGGGGAGGTGTTACTACTAAAGACTTAGAAGATTCTAAAGGGAAAGACTCTGACTCGGACTCTGACTCAGACGACTCTTCAAACATCGGTCCTTGCCTTGTCGTGTTGGATATCTTCCTTCCGCTTGGAGTACTCACCTTGATAGTCTTGCGCCACCCTTGTAGTGATCCTTCAGCTGGAGTAATTAGCTTCGAGGGATCGAAGCTTTCACTTTGTAGGACTGTTTGAATGAGCGAGGAGTTATCCTCTTTATAAGTTAGCCCATTCTTTTCTCTCCCAAACAGTAATCCCATGACGTTAAAGTCAAAGCATGGAGGTGCTTTCTCCTTGTGGACGGGAGTTGGGATTTCATCAGTGAAGTAGCAATCCAAGAAAATCTCGAATCCCAATTGTCGTATGCTGTTTACAATAAATGGCTCGGGAAATTCATGGCATAGATAGTCCTCTCCTTCTTTTATGAACTGACCATTAAACGTAAGGGAGTACTGATCCATTGGAATTGCTTTCTTTTGAATGCGAGCGTCCCTACGTGCTTTCGAGTTTTCCTGGGCTCGCTTGAGATCTTTCCGAGTCGGTTCGAAACCAAGTCCGAAAGTGTCTAACTTAGGGAGGCCAGGTAACTCCAGCGGTTTTTCCATTCCTTTCTTCTTCCCTAGGGTCATCCCAGGAAAGTGTCCTTGTTTCTTTAGCATGGCATTGACAATCATGTTTGAATGGGGGTCATGGCAAAGAGGGGTCCTTTCATCCTCCTAGATTAAGGAGACTTCTTCGTTAAAGCCCCATAGGTCTTCATCATCCTCGTCGTGTTCCACATAAATAATTAGGTTTTCTATGGATTTGATTCTCATTGGCGAAGCATCGATGGTGATTGGAATTCCTCCAACTATAGCTTTCACTTGTTGGTGGAGAGATGAAGGGACGGCCTTTAGATCATGAAGCCAAGGGCGTCACAACAATAAGTTGAATGAAGCTTTGATGTCTACTACTTGGAAAGTAGTAGCATGTTCTATTGCTCCTGCTGTTACATTTAGGGTAATTTTGCAAGAGCTTGACGACGAGTGTTGTCGTAGGCCCTTATTCCTTGTGTAGACGGAGTTAAATCTTCGTCCCTTATGCCGAGCATCCTTGCGGTTCTAAGTGGACAAACGTTGATGGCTGATCCATTGTCTACGAGAGTCATAGGAACATTCATCCTTTTGCAAACTACTGTGAGGTTTAATGCCTTGTAGTGTTTGTCACCTTCTGGAGGTAGATCTTTGTCAGAGAAAGTGATTAAATTAATCGGGCTTGGAAGATCACTTGTGAGGAAGTTGGCTAGTCCCTCAAGAGTAGTGTCAGAGTCTATCCCGATTTTGTCCAAGGCATTCATTACAGCCAACCTATGTTCTCGAGATGTTGCCAGAAGTTTCCATACATTCATCTCAACTTTTGTCTTCTCGAACTGCTTAACAATGTCGTTGACTTCAATGATAGGTATGGGAACTTGTTGTATGGTTGGTATAGGTTGTGTTGAAACGGGAGGTTGCATTCTCCTTGATCTTGTAAGGACATCTATTGATGAGTCTTCTTCACCCCAAACGTCATATGTGGTGTATGACACAAAAGGCGGAATTTCTACTAAGTCTTTTAGATAGACATCTTCTTCATCATTGTCCCAAACTCCATTAATGATTCAATCTTCTTCTTGTTGGACTTGAACTAGTTTCTTTTCATCAATCATTTTTTGTACCAAATCCTTGAACTTGAAACAGTTTTCTATAGTGTGACCCCCTGATTGATGATACTGACAGTAATATCTATCTGTCCTTTTCAATGATTCGAATGGTCTCGGCTCGAGAGGTTTGATCTCGCCATTCTCGGAGAGCATTTCGAACATTTGCGCATATGGGATCCCGATTGGAGTGTAGATTCTATTGTTCTTTTTGGATCTCTCAGTGACTTGTAAGGGAAAATATTTTGCCTCATAAGTCGTTCTCACCGGTGTGGATTCTCTTTTAGGTTCACCTTTCGGAAGTGGAAGCTCATCATATTTCTTATGGAGTTCGTTCATAACTTTGAGAGCTTCACGTAGTAATTGCGATACCTCCTTCATAGACAGTGTGAGCAATTGTATATCATCTTTATTTGCCAGTTCTGGAAGGTTATCCTTGACATCGAAAAAGATCTCCTCTTCTTTTTCTGTGGCACTAATTTCTTTGACAGGTTTAATGAGAGAGGAGGGGTCAACCTCGTTTTCCTAATCGGAGATAGCCAAGGTATGATCTAGAGGTGCATTTTCGATGCTTGGCTTCTTACTGGCAGGGGGAAACGGCAGTTTGTTGTTGTCGATCAAGTCTTGGATAGCTTCCTTAAGCTTCCAACAGTTTTCAGTAAGATGACCCCTACCTTGGTGGTACTTGCAGTGTGAATTGGGGTTTCAATTAGCTGACCTCTTCTCAACTGTTGGGTCCCCAAATGATCCAATAGGAGTTATAAGACCCTTTGCATTTAATCGATCAAACGCGGTGTCATAACTCATGCCAATAGGAGTGAAGTTCCTCCTAAATGGTTTCTTCTGTCCTTGGTTGTTCATAGCAAGGACTTCTCCTAAATTAAAGGTGCTCACATTGTTTGAGTGGGCGGTTTTGGAAGAAGAAGGATTGTCGTTCTTCTTTCCTTTCCAGCCACTGTTGGAGTTATTGTTGGCAGCTTTTAATTTAGCCAAGTCATCTTCAATGTTGATCCCAATGTCGTAAACGGCCTTGAAAGTATGGAGATTATTTTGATATTTGAGATGCTTGGAATATTTTTCTTGGAGATCCTTGATGAACAGTCTCACAGATTCTTTTTCACTTGGCACCTCAATCATCTTAGCTGAGGTTTCTCTCCACTTGTTAAAGAAAGAGGTGAAGCCTTCATTCTCTTTCTGCTTGAGGATTTCAAGTTCCCTATGATCAGTCTTGACTTGAATGTTGCACTTGTACCTATCAATGAAAGAGTTTGCTATTGACTCCCATGTAGAGGTCTTTTCCTTCTTGAGAGAAAAGAACCATTGTTGGCAAACGGTCTCAAGAGATAGTGATATTAGAGAGGGGAAGACTTTCTTATCGATACCCTTAATACTCATTATGGTTTCGAATGCTCTTAAATGAAAGTATGGGTTGTCAGTTGCTCTGAATTTTGGGATGTCGTTGGCGTTGAACTTCTACGGAAGAAGATCTTTGTCCACCGAGACCCCTTGTGATGTAAGCTCTTGAAACTTATAGTCGCTAGAAAACTTGCTTAAACTCTCTTGCATGAGGTCCATTTGTTTTTGCTTCACGGGATCATCGATCCTAAGTGCGAGAAGCTTCAAAGTCTCAGTCACGGTAGCCAGTTGGTTCTTAAGATCATTGACTTCTTCTTGAGTTGCCATTATAACCTTAGCTTTCCTCTTACGAGCTATGGGTTTGTCGAAAAGTTGGACTTGTACGAAGAGGTTGTCTTTGATTAATCGTCCTTCCTTTCTTGACCACGCGCTGTAAATAAACCATTTTGCGTTTTAATTACTCGACTCGAATCATCTTGACTTTACGGTTTATTTTAAGGAAAAAAGAAAAGAGAAAAGGGTGCATATTTTTGGCAAAAATAATGTACATATTTTTAGGAGACTAAGTATAGATTATTTTTTATTAGAGGATAAATATCCGACTTACCCCCCTAAAAAAATGACGGAAAAACGCGCACACAAGACTCTCTTAATCACGGTCAAAGTATGTGTATTGGTGTGTGCGTTGAGTGTAAGTGACATGCTTGGACTCTTGTGTAAGACCATGGGACTTAGTGCCTAAACTCGATCATTGATTCAATTAAATATAATTGACAGCAAAATTAACCGAATTAAACAGAAGACTGATTAATTAGAAACTAGGTGATGACTCGACCAATAATCCGAACTGTCGGCCAAGCAACAGAACTGGCGTCGCACTGTGGAGCTTGGCGCCATGCGACAGAACTGTCGTCAGGCGCTACACTCCATAATGTGGCGCTACAGCTCAGACCTTGGCGCCAATATTGGAGCTTCGGTCTGGGACTGTTTTCGGTATTATTAATCAACTAGGGTATGCCTAAAGTCGTACTAGGTTAATTCCGATTAAAATATTACTTTATTGACTCTAATTAATTAATTAATTAATTAATTAATTGGGCAAAGTTCTTTAATTCATTAAGTTATTTAGTCTCAACACAAGTCAACAAACGGTTAATAGAAACATAGAATATATATGCACAACAAATAATGCACAATTAGTCAAGTAGGCACAACATGATACAATGCGTTTGCAACCTAACCATGGCTCTAGTTCTCTAAAGTTCGGGATATGGTTTAGTCAATAGAGGGTCCATGTTTAATTGTCCGGATGCACCGCGCGGAAGCCTAACCGTGAAGGGTTGGCGCGAGTGGATGGGACACCGCGAGTTTTAGAAAAAAACTCGCTTCCATGGTTTGGTGAATTCAACATCTCGGATATACCCTTTGTTGCACAGAGCGTTCAATCAGGTAGATGGAGCATGAATTCCCAGAGGGTTATGTCCATATGTAGAACACATATGGGTTTCATAAAAGTGAGAAAAAATTCAATCAGGAAGTAGGATCGAGCAAATAATACGAAAAACCGGTCGAAATTAGAACGCATATTTCTGGCGGTATTGGGGGAAATTGGCGCCAGCAATCAGAGACTGGCGCCAGCTTTTAACTGTAGTGCTTGGCGCTAATGCTGGTGTCTGGCGCTACGGTTAAAATACTGGCGCTAATGCTCTGGCCCCTGACGCTACTTCCCACATGCTTCAGCAGCTTTCTGTGCTCGATAAAATTTTCCAGTTTCGCGCGGTGTTATTTAAGTCCTAGTTGTGAAAGATATTTCTAAAATTTCCTACGTGTAAAATCCTATGTTTTTATCACATTACGGATGGTCTTTCCAATGAGATCTTTTTTATGCATATGACAATAATGTTAATCAAAATTACGCACATGAAATACTTAGAACTTTTCGAGTCTCATCCACTCATTCTAAATCATTGTCGAAACAAATTCAGGAATTAAAATAGAAATCCTCCCCAGTGGAGTCGCCAAAAACTGTAGGGAATAATTTCAAGCTTTAATCCCCTAGCTTGAACCCCACTGTGATCATACACTAAAGTACGGTGGCGTCAAAAAGGGAAGAAGATAGAGCAAAAGAGTCGCCAACAAGTTATTTAGGAACTTGTAAACCGTTCATAGGATGAAGGTTACACCTCTTTACGATCCAAGAGATCGTCAACTCCATAAGGTTTAGAACCAAATAAGGGTTCAAGGATGAAGGTACAAATCCAACCTAAAAGAGATTGAACCTGCCCTAATAATAGGCCTCTACTTTATTCTGATCGTATTCATGTGCGCTTTTTGACTAACATGCAATCAATAGGATTAACCCTAAACCTGTTTATCTATGTTGGTTGAATTTAATGCACAAATAAACTATTATTGGCAATCACTTGAATTATAATCAAATTAACCCTAAACAAGATTATTAAATATCTTATTAAGCGTGATTACAAGTACAAATTCCCTTTAAACATGCATAAAAGGTGTGATCAAGCAATAAAAATAAATAATATGTATCAAACAACATAATAATCATAATAATAAAATTATAATCATAACAATAAACATCATAATAACAATCATGTTAATCATCATAATAAATAATCAATCATTAGAATAAACATGAATAATAATAATATCAATCATAATTAATAATAATAATAATAATCATGTTAAAGCATAGCAAGATCCTAGGCATGATACTAACAAGATTAATAACAAACCCTAGCATGTCGCTAAGCAATAAAAATCAAATCTTTAACACTAACATGATACTAACATGAATAAATATTTGGAAGAGAATATAAGGCATCATAGCAATCATATTTAATATTAAAATTACCCTAGACATGATACTAGGAATATCATAATAACAATATAAACATGATTTCTACATCATAATATCAATAAATCAATGAAATCACTTACTTTGATGCCTCGTACCTCTTTCTAATAAAAAAAATACACACGTTAGTAACTTCAAGGAAAATAATAAATCAAACAATTAAATTAAATAATTGAAAGAGAGATTTGGGACCAAACCCTCAGAAATTAAAACCTTTCACGTCTAGGCGAAGGCAACTTCGAATATGGCTAGGTGTTTCTAGATCTTGTGAATGCGGAATTTTGTATAAAAAAGCAAGGTTTAGAACAAGAGAAAGAGATGAAATAACCAAGAAAACTTGATGAGAATTGGCGAATGATTAAGAGATAATTAATGATTGCGAATGAAAACTGATTGTAGGTGAATGATGGATGTAGATGATGAATGAAAACGGAGTTTTTAATACGATATTTATAGAGAAAATCAGCCAAAAAGATAAAATAACCAAAACAGAGTCTAACGCACAAAAAACAGAGCTGGCACCACCCTTGGCTAACTGGCGCCAGGTACCAACACTAGCGTCAGGCGCCTGGTCTGGTTCCAGGCGCCAAGGCCTGGGGTTAGGCGCCAAGCCTGATTTTAACGCGTTTTCGAAAATCAGATAAATTTGTCGTACTGGAGGATAAAATCATATAATTTCCTCGAAAATGCTATTTGATTTTAATTAAAACTCTGAAAAGAAAGTCAATTTATCAATGCTAATTGAATTAGGAATGAAAAAGAACCTTCTAGAAGATTCTAGAAAACTAAAACCATTCCTAATTGCATTAGGAATGATAAATCACATTAGGCCCTCCCCTAGATCATTGGGCCGCATATAAGGCTCAAACCGGGCCCAGTTTAGTAAATTGGCCATAATTTCCTCAATATTCATCGGAATTGGGCTTATAATATATCGTTCGAAAGGTCTTGTCAAGCCTCATCCAACTACACTATTATTGGACCATATCATGGACCAACCAAACTGGATTGGCTGTTTTCTTAAAATAAGTTTTCAAAAACAGAGAGAAGAGAAAAGAGTTAAAACTTTCCGCAACACTAAACTTTCCACACTTTCACTTCATTTGATTATGAATCGACGCGAAAGGTACTCATCACTGGGTTTGGTTTTGGGGAGACACAAATGGGTGTCTACAATAGCCAAGAAAGAAGCACATAAAACCATGGAAAACCTTCATGCCGGTATATGTGGAATGCACATGAATGCAAAGATGTTAGTCCAAAAGATTCAACGGCAAGGTTATTATTGGACTACTATGGAGAGAGATTGTCACGAATACGTCAAGAAATGTATGAAGTGTCAAGTCTACGCAAATTTACAGCATGTTCCACCTTCGCTTCTCTACACATATACTTCTTCATGGCCTTTCTCCACTTGGGGAATCGACATCATTAGAAAATAACACCACCAGGACAAGGGGGGCATGAATTCATCCTCGTAGCAATCGACTATTTCACCTAATGGGTCGAAGCTGCCTCATATGCTAAGCTGACGGTGAAACACGTAGCTCAATTCATTGAGAAAAATATCATATGCCGCTATGGGGTACCACATGAGATGATCAGTGATAATGAAACACATTTCCAAGCCGGATGCGCGGAATTATTACAGAAATATCATATCAAGCATCACAGATCATCACCTTACAAACCACAAACAAATGGTGTGGTCGAATCGGCCAACAAAAATGTGAAAACTATCATCGAAAAGATGACAGAAAATTACAAGTATTGGCCAAGTAAGCTACATTTCGCCCTTTGGGGTTATCGAACCTCTGTTCGTACATCAACGGGGGCCACTCCTTTCTCTCTGGTTTATGGAGTTGAAGCTGTACAACCAATAGAACTCGAAATCCCTTCTCTTCCAATCGCATTGGAAAGCCAACTAGATGAAGTCGACTGGATTAGAGCAAGATATGATGAACTAGTCTTACTTGATGAAAAACGCTTGGCAGCTTTGTCAATTAGGTCGGCCTTCACCATTAATGTGTCTTTTGTAGCCCGAACTGTCACACCCCTAGTCGAACTTTCACCCCTTTTACCTTTCTTAAAATTCTTCGGTTGTTTCTCTCTATAGACCATCTTCTCTTTACCCTTCCCTTTCACATAATTCTTCCTTTTCGGCATTATAGGAGTCTTAAACTCAATCCCTTGTGTTCTTGGACCTAGACGATCTTTAGGAGGTGCTTTCCTGTTTCCAAGATGACTCTTCACATCAGACTTGCGTGATCTGAATCGTTCCCTCCTACTTCTAGGGTTTAACCATGCCTTGTATGCACTAGATAAAGGAGGAGGAGCTTGGTCACTTGCAGAAACGGTCCACGAAGGTCTTCCAATCCAGTAAGTCTCGTACTTGTGAATGTTACTTTCATGCAACGATACTTCAGGTGGACTATCGTTATAGCGTGGAACTACTTGTTCAAGTCCATACTGCCGCATCAGTCGAGAAGGACAATAAAAAGTCAGTTTTAAGATACTAGGAACACGGCAATATGGAGTATCATTCGTGCCAACCATCCTAGTAAGCCTCCACCAAGGAACCACCCAACGAATGGAAAATTCCCTCTTTGCAAAGAAATTTTTCCAGTCTTCATACGACATGTTCACAGAGTAATTCTTGTTCCTGCGGACTAGGTCGTTAGGGCCATATTTTTCAACATCGTCGGGGGCTTCAAATAATTCCAAACGCAGCCACTCGGAGCGTATTTTTACCTGCAGCAGTACCAGAGAGCCCTTCCTGATGGCTTTCCGGTCAGCCTTTGCTTCGTCAAGGCCACAAAATGCTTCTCCAAGGCACGTAGGCAGAGGAGATCTCCTAGATTCGACATGTTCAAGCACAGACGCTAGACAAGCATATCCTACCCTACCGTTTGCAAATAAAAGCTTGCTAAACATGCAAAAAATATATGCCCTTCTACGATATACATGATAAGACTCTGAGATAGGGCGATTAAAATATAAATTTGCAAGTTTTTCTAAGTCTACCTCATTACCACATACAATTCCATTTAAATCTGGATCTGTTAGATTCAGATGGCGTTCAAAATCTTGGTAATAATATTCACGTAGGGTAGGCATGGCAATAAGATTTCTAGCAGGAAATCCAAAGATTGCACCGAATTCCTCCGGCAGGGGACAGATTTCATCGTAATCAAATTTAAAACAATGTGTTTCTAGACTCCAATAATCTAATGATGCCCTAAGAAAATCATGTTCAATCGCTACATGTCGCAGGGCTAGTAAACCCCTGACATGAAATAATTCTAACTCTCTTTTGTCAGCATTGGTCAAATAATAAGACCAGTCGCGCAATGTATTATCAAAATTCTGAGACATGATTATTGAAATATGAAATTCTAATTATTTTGTGTTTCGTAATTATGCATATCATGAATATAATGGTCCTATTTTATAGCAAAAGCGCTCGAAACTACTCAGAAATTATCTTTTTGTACGCGTAAACCACACCATTGTAGAATACGCGTACCGTGACACGGGAAATCCCACCGTGTCACGGGAACTTTTGCCGCAACACGGCAGTTTTTGCCATGACACGGTGTACAGTGCCGTGTCACGGCACTCCACACGTTTTCTTTTTTTATCTTTTACCTTATCTATCTGGATTTTTTTTAGTATTTTATCTTCACCGTTTATTTTTCAGTTTTCTGAGAGTTTCATTCCTAATAAAATTCTCAACTTTTTTACTTTTATTTTTATTTTTATTATTATTATCTTTATCATTTATTTTATTTTATTTATTTATTCATCACTTCAGTATTTTATTTTTTATTTCCATACCTCTTTATCATTTTTATATTTACTTATTTATTTTATTTATTTTTACTTTTTATTTCTTTTTCTTTTGGGGAAGGTCGGTACCCTCCACTTACTCCACTTACTTTTTTGTCGCGTCATTAATAAATACACGATCACACACAATGAGTCTCAAGCACACACTAACACACACTAATAAATACATAAACTGTGAATAATGTACAAAATGAGTCATAATAAATAAACAGCGTCAAGTGTCATCATAGTATGTACAAATAAAGACCCTCGGTCAAAAGTCTGCAGAACTAGAATCAGTCTCATCTCCCTGTGAATACGGGAACGGTGAGCCAAAGAGTCCCGCCATCATCCGAGTACGGGGAGTAGTGTCCCTACTAGTCCCTGTGACTCCAGCAGTAGTCAAACTCAAGGCAGGACCCGTCCAACCGGCAAACGGTGTAGACTGACTCAAAGACACGGGAATCGTCGGTGGAGGCATCGTCCCATACATCGGAACTGAGAACAAGCCCAACACCGGTGGAGGAATCCCAGACGATGAAGCTGAAAATAAACAAGGATCCACGGGAGTCAAAACAGGCCTAAACTCAGGCTGTGAAGGCTATGAAAATGACTGTCGCTGCCCCTAACTCTGACCATGAAAGCGCTTGGAAGACTGAGGCTGCTGCCACTAAGCCTCCTGAAACGGCTGAGTAATCTAAGGCTCTCGCTGAGACTGAGAATGCCGATGAACCACAGGAGATCGTCTACCACGACCAAGCTCCTCCTCGTCCGAGCCTCTATGCCTCGAGCGCGAGCGGGACCTCCGTTGCTCCTGAAAGATAAAAAATTAAAAGGCGTCAACAATGCAAAATAAAACAAATGGTAGAAGTGGAAAAAAATGAACATACCTCAAGAACATCGCTAGAATTGCTCCGACAACTCGCACCACGCCGAAGCTTGATGATGCAGTACTTCAGAGCGTCAACCAACTTCATGAATCCCATCATCTCCGAGCAGTTAGGCTGAGGATAAAACAAAGAAAAGTCAGTAACAAGCGGTGTTAAAAGGATGAATAATGCATCAAAAAAACTTACCGGCTCAAAGACCTCAGGCAGAGACTCTTGCGCCTGTCTGTAACCCTCTGGCGCGTCAGCAATATGGTCTTCGGTAATACCAATCGGCCCCGGGTAGCGGACAGACTGAGGCGGAATCTCGATCCTCCCCACAGGGCGGACAGTCATCTGAAAATATAATCGAATAATCAAGTTATTCGACTATTTAAATAGAGACTAGTAACAAAAATCCTCAAAAAAAATCATACCTCAGGAAGACGGGGTGGAGGAGCCAGAGAGGGAAGCAAGTCCTGCGCATAATCACCCTCCATGTGCACAAGCTCCTGCAAAGGAAAAGTGTAGCGCTCTCCCCTGTTTATCAACTCCCTAATCAAGCGCGAGTCCAGCATCGACTCTGGTGGAGATGTGGGCACCACAAAGCGATCGCCGCTATGCTGACGAATGACACGCTCTCCCAAATACCAGACAAAGCGTCCGGTACCAACCAAAATGGTGCGGTGCGCTGAAAAACACAAGGCCTCAGGAAGATCAGTCATCCCGGCCCAAGGACGACACTGAACATCAATGGCAACCTGAAAACCATAAAAAGTTGGCATGAAACACCGGAAATAACGTCAGAGAGAGAATAACAGGCAACAAAACTAATTCTTACGCCAATAGAAGAGGTGCCTCGGCGTAGCAGCCCGCGCAGTGCAGAGACAGACTCCACCCGTGACTCTCCTCGATCACGCCAGCTGGCCCCGACAGGGAAATCATGAACCGCTCCACGACGCCGTCAAGAAGCCAAGCCTGGGAAGTACTCGTAGAACCATAGCTGCAATGAAAAGTAATCTTTGAGCACATGAGTCGAACAAATTAAAATAAAACAAGAAGAGGAAAGGATCATCACCTCTACGACTCTCCACATACCGTAAACAGTGATGGGAGACTCGTCGTTCAGCTGCCGACAGCCATGACGTAACGACAAGAGAAGATCGGCGTATCCGAGGTTGGCCCAGCTATAGGATCCTATCTCATTGATCCTGACTAAAGAAGGGAGGTAGCAAAGGAGTGCGCGTGAACTCTTATCAGGAGAAAGAGTCATGGAGATCAGAATTAGAATGAAGATCCGCACTCGCTGCTTAGCCGATGTCTCCTCCATGTTGAAGCCACGAGCTAGAACTGAAGCTAGCTCCGATCGCCCGCTCCTAGGACCACCTCGAGACACTGGCCGGGTCCTGATATGCTGAACGATCGGACCTAACAAATCGGCTTCCTCAGCCCCTCCCCAAGAAAGATCGGACATCTGAGCTACGGCCCGGTCAGTGAAGCGCAGCCCGCTAATCATGCTAAAGTCCAGAGGGGTCACTGTCATCTCCCCCCAAGCAAAATGAAAAGTGTTGGTAGTATCCCAAAAATACTCTAACAATGGGCGAACGACTGTCGCACCGCAACCCCGGGGGCTGCGAAACCCTACGACCGCCGTATAGAAATCTACTAAACCAGCCGATTCCCATAAAGCGTTCGTAGCAGGATCTCCTGTAATGATCTGGTGAAGTCAAGGAATCAAATCTCCGGCTCCAGAACCGTGGTGGCGAAGCGTGCCGTCGACTATGCCGGAGAGTGGGCGATGAGAAACGTGGTTCTCACGGCAGAAAACCAACTGGTCTGGAGTCCATAGAGGTGGAACCCACCTACCTCTACTCGTAGAAGCCCGAGGCTCGGAATCTAAGACATCGTCGTCCATACCCTCGGGAATAGTGGGAGTGTCCTCCCGAAAAGCCTGACGCCGGACATGGGTGGAAAGATCGCGATCCCGTCGCCTAGGCATGCTATTATAAAAATAAAGATCTAAATGCTTAGCATCATTTCCTAAGACATTTAATTCGAGTTGCATTTTAATAAAAAAATCTAAATGCTTAGCATCACTTCCCAAGTTATTTAGTCATTTATCGCATTATACGCTAAATTTTTACCTCAAGGCTAAAAATTGGCAAAATAATGGAATTGTTTATAGTATATTGTTTCTCCATGACAAACTAATACTACAGTTCTCCTAGCCGCATGATACTATGTTCTCCATGACGATATAGTACATACACGAAATATGTTTCGAAGTTGCACAAAAACAATAGATCGATACATTATAGCAATATTTTACAAGATCTACAACCAACATGTCATCAATCCAAGTGCAAAAGAACAACATGAACTACAAGGAACACCATTTACCATAAGTAGTATCAAAAATGGTGATTTTGCTCAATTCTTCACCGAATCATGCAATTTTTGTCTTAAATCGCTCACAAACATGCATACGTACATATGAAAGCAAATTCATGGCAATAATTGTGACATATAACCTCAAAAATTAAAAATTCCCAATTTGATTTTTCAAGGTTTTCACATGAAATTTGAGGCAAATTCAAGACAAAATTAAGAGGAACTTACATAGATCCTTGTAGAGGTTCAAATATGAGGAGTATAGAAAAAAAATTAGAGTGACTTTGGTGAAAAATCGAACAACAAAAGCTCGAAAATAACTCCAGCAACCCAGCTCACTCACCGCGACACAGGAAGCAGCGCCGTGACACGGTGGCTGTCGTCCGTGTCACGGTTCCTCTGAGACGATGAAAGAGATCCGGCAGCAGCAACGGAGTGCAGGCAGTGGAAGCAGTCAGCAGCAACAGTACACCGCAGCTAGAACGAAGCAGACGGGCGAAAAAATCCGTCGTGTCACGGTTTCCGGTCCCGTGTCACGGTAACGCCAGACGAGCGTCGGTTGTTTTAACCGTGGCGCGATGGTCTGTGTGAGCAAGAAAATGAAAATGGAGAAGATAGAGAGAGGATATGAATAAAGAAAATGGCGAAATGGTGAAAAAGATGAAGCAAAAGCCTGAATTTAAAGCCAAAAAGTAACCATTACGCACCCCGTTCACCATGCCACGGTGACCGTTACCGTGTAACGGTATTCTAATGACGTGGCGCGCTGGGATTTGTGGGTCAAAAGCATGAAAATCCACGCCGTTGACCAATTCAAACAGCAAAAATAAAAAAAAATATAATAATAAAATACCCCGTGACACGAGGTTGTGTCCTGTTTGACGGGGGATGTTACCGTGTCACAGCATAATGCCACGTGGCACGGTAATTATGCGCGTTGTCAGCGAATATTCCTGGCGTATTTCCTGTTGATGTGCGAATTGACGTGCGATAACCCTTAAGTGCGAAATGGAGTTTGTCAGGCCAATCCTTCTAATTTTTTGTCATTTTCTTGATAATAGTCTTTATATTTTATTAGCTGTCTCAACTACTCCATTTTCTTAAGGTCTATAAGGGGAAGAATGATGGTGTTGAATGCCATATTTTTGTAACAATTCTTCACATTCGGCTTGAAAGTGAGTTCCATTGTGACTTATCATCTCATGTGGGACTCCGTATCGACAAATAATATTCTTTTCGATAAAGAGTGCTACATGTTTTTCAATGAGTTTAGCATATGATTGTGCTTCAATCCACTTTGTGAAGTAATCAATTGCTACTAAGATGTATTCTTGACCTCCTGTCCCGGGAGGGGTAATTTTACCCATAATATCAATTCCCCATGTAGAGAATGGCCATGGTGGAGTGTAGGTATAAAGTAGAGATGGAGGAACATGTTGTAAATTGGCATAAATTTGGCACTTAGTGCATTACATATTGATGACAATCCCTATTCATGGTAGTCCAATAGTACCATTCTCGCATTATCTTTTGGACTAGTATTTTGCCATTAACATGGGCTCCACAAATGCCTTCGTGAACTATTCTCATAGCTGTTTGCGCATCCTTTTTCCCTACACATAATAGAGCTCGACCCTTAGGTAACCTTTTATGTAACTCGTTGTCTATGAGTACATATTGGGAAGTCAAGAGTCTTAATGCTCGTTTTGCTCTTTGGTGAGCATGAGGAGGGTATTGTCCTTTGGTGACGTAATTAAGTATATCCGTATACCACGGTTCTTCTTCCTGGACCACTTCATCATCTTATATGGCTTGAATATAAGCCGGTTGATGTCTTTTCTCTATGGTTAGAGGCATTTGTTCGATTTGTGTAGGAATCCTAACCATTGAGGCTAGTCTTGTTAAGGCATGAGCAAATTGGTTTTCCTCTCTAGGTAGATAGGTGTATTTTACTTTCTCCAGCTGATTGGTGAGAGTTTCCAAATAAGTTTGGTAAGGGGCTAGACTTTCACTCCTTACTTTCCATCTTTCAGAAATCTAGTTGATGATCAATGAAGAGTCTCCGAATATTCGCAATTTCTTTACTCCCAATGCCAAAGCTGTTTTAAGGCCTACCACGCATGCTTCGTATTCAGCAGCGTTGTTGGTAACGTCAAAATCTATCTTTATAGAGATTGGAACGTGCTCTTCTCTAGGTGATACTAATAATACTCCAACGCTACATCCCTTTTGGTTTGAGGCTCCATCGAAGTATAAAGTCCAAGTATCATCTTCTGTGACCATCAAATCTCTGTCTGGAAATTCATTGTCATGTACCGACATCGAAACTTCTTTTGGAAAATCTGCTAGGAAATCCGAGACCACATGTCCTTTGATAGCCTTTTTAGACATGAATCTTACATCGAACTAGGCTAAATTGACTATCCACCTTGATATGCGCCCATTGAGTGTAGACTTTTCAAATAGGTACTTAAGTGTATCCATTCGAGAAACTACAAAGCCTGTATGCACGAGCATGTAATGTCTTAGCTTGGTTATGGCCCACACCAATGTGAGGCACAATTTCTCAAGCAGTGTGTAGCGTACTTCATACTCGAGCATGTTTTTGCTTAGATAGTAGATTGTATTTTCTTTACCTTTTACTTCTTTTGCAAGCATAACTCCTATTGTCTCCTTGGTGACTGTTAAGTACAACCTAAGAGGGATCCCTGGGAATGCTGGTGCTAATATAGGAGGATTTGCGAGATAGGCTTTGATCTTCTCAAAGGCTTTTTGACACTCATTGTCCCATATTACTGGCACATTCTTTTTAAGTTTCTTGAATATTGGTTCGCATATCGTTGTTAATTTTGATATGAACTTACTTATATATTGCAACCGGCAATAAACCATCGAATTTGTTTCTCGGTTTTAGGCGGTGGCATTGACATGATCTCCTTGATCTTGGTTGGGTCTATCTCTATTCCTCTAGAGCTTATGACATATCCCAAGAGCTTGCCTGAGGTGACTCCAAAAGCACACTTTGATGGATTCAACCTCATGTTGTATTTTCTTAGCCTTTCGAAGAATTTTCTTAAGGTTACTTGATGTCCTGGGCGATCTTTTGATTTCACAATCATGTCGTCTACATACACTTCAACCTCTTTGTGCATCATATCATGGAGTAGAGCAGTTGCTGCTCGTTGGTAAGTAGCACCCGCGTTTTTCAACCCGAATGGCATTACCGTGTAACAGTAAGTACCCCATGGTGTTATTTATGTTGTTTTCTCCATGTCTTCTTCTGCCATGAGAATTTGATTGTATCCCGTGTATCCATCCATAAATGAGAGAAGCGCATGATTTTCTGTATTATCTACTAAAATATCAATGTGTGGTAAAGGGAAGTCGTCCTTTGGACTTGCCTTATTTAAATCTCGATAGTCGACACACATTCTTACCCTTCCATCCTTTTTTGGAACTGGGACCACATTTTCCACCCATTCGGGGTATTTGGATACCCTGATAAACCTGCAGTTATTTGTTTTGAACTTCTTCTTTTATTTTAAGAGGTACGTCGGGTTTCATTTGACGCAGCTTTTGTTTTACAGGTTTCATTCCTGGAATTAGTGGTATAGTATGTTGAGCTATTTTTCTATTAATGCCTGGCATATCTTCATATGACCAAGTAAATACATCAATAAATTCTTTGAGTAGATTAATTAAATCGGTTCATTCTTGTTTATTAAGCGTTAATCCTATTTTGACTTCTCTTTTAATGGTCGAATCATTTGAGATATCAACCGTCTCAGTATCCGCAATTATCGGTGTTTTCTTTTCAAGTGTTTCCATTGCTTTAATAATTTCTTTGTCATTTTCATTGTTAGTTAAGCAATACTCGACATCTTGGGTTAATGAAAAACACGAGGAGTAAGAGGAAGAAGACATATTATTGAATTCTGAAATCACTACATCGAAAAGGGAAATGTCCTCAGGGACTTGATTACTAACTATCCTAGGAGTAGAAATAGAAGAAATAGGAATAGAGGATGCTATCGCTAAAGACTTGGAAGACTCTACAGGAAAAGACTCATACGACTCTTCAAACATCGGTCCTTGCCCTGTTTTTATGGAGATTTTTCTTCCACTCAGAGTAGTCACCTTGACCGTCTTGCGCCATCCTTGCACTAATCCTTCTGCTGGAGTGATGAGCTTCGAAGGGTCAAAGTTCTCGCTTTGTAAGACCGTTTGGATGAGCGAGGAATTATCCTTTACATATTTTGGCTCATCTTTTTCACGCCCAAAGAGTAGTCCCATGACATTAAAGTCAAAGCATGGGGGTGCTTTCTCCTTGTGAATAGGAGTTAGGATCTCATCTAGAAAGTAGCAATCCAGAAAGATTTCGAACCCATGTTGCCTTGTGCCATTTACAACAAAAGGTTCGAAAATTCATAACATAGATAGTCCTCTCCTTATCTTATGAATTGTCCATTGAGAGTAAAAGGATACTGATCCATTAGGATTGCTTTCTTTTGGGTGCGAGCATTCCTACGCGCCTTAGACCTTTCCAGGGCTCGCTTAAGATCTTCCCGAGTCGGTTCGAAACCAAGTCTAAAAGTATCTAATTTAGGGAGGGTAGGTAATTCCATTTGTTTTGTTATCTCCTTTTCTTTCCTAGAGTCATTCTAGGAAAGTGCCCCTGTCTCTTGAGAATAGCATTTATTGTCATATTGGAGTGAGGGTCGAGACAAAGAGGGGTCCTTTCATCCTCCTTGATTAAGGAGACCTCTTCATTAAAGCCCTATAAGTCTTCATTATCCTCGTCGTGCTCCACATTAATGATCGGATTTTCAACAGCTTTAATCCTCATAAGTGAAGCATCGATTGTGATAGGGATTCATCTAACTATGGCTTTTACCTGTTGGTGAAGAGATGAAGGGACGGCCTTGAGGTCATGAAGCTAAGGGCGTCCCAACAATAACTTGAAGGAAGCCTTGATATCTGCAACTTGGAAAGTAGTGGCATGTTCTATTGCTACCGCCGTTACATTCATAGTGATTTTTCCAAGAGCTTGGCGAAGAGTATTGTCGGAGGCTTTTATTCCTTGTGTTGACGGGGTTAAGTCTTCATCCCTTATGCCTAACATCCTCGCAGTTCTGAGTGGACAGCCATTAATTGCCGATCCATTGTCTACAAGAGTAATTGGGACGTTCATCCTCTTGCAGACTATTATGAGGTTTAGAGCCTTGTAATGCTGTTCACCTTCTGGAGGTAAGTCTTTGTCATAAAAGGTGATCAAGTGGATAGGACTAGGGAGATCACTCGTAATGAAGTTAGCTAACTCCTCAGGAGTGGTGTCGGAATATATCCCTATCTTACCCAAGGCATTCATTATCGCCAACCTATGTTCTCGAGACGTAGCTAGAAGTTTCCATACGTTCATTTCGACCTTGGTCTTTTTGAATTGCTTGACAATGTCATTGTCTTCTATAATAGGTATGGGAACTTGTTGCACGATTGGAATGGGTTGTGTAGAGATGGGAGGTTGCATTCTCCCGGATCTTGTGAGGACGTCTATGAGTGAATGCTCTTCATCCCAAAAATCTCCTATTGAATATGACATTGAAATTGGAGGTTCTTCCATGTCTTTTAGGTAGACGTCTTCATCATCACTGTCCCAAACCCCATTAATGCTTATATCTTGTTCTTGTGGGATTTGAACTAGCTTCTTATCATCAATCATCTTCTGAATTAAATCTTTGAATTTAAAACAGTTTTCAATAGTATGTCCTCCTGATTGATGGTATGGACAGTAGAACTTGTCTGTCCTCTTTAGAGATTCAAGTGGTCTCGATTCGAGAGGTTTGACCTTACCATTCTCGGAGAGCATTTTGAACATTTTAGCATAGGAAGTCCCAATTGGAGTATAGAGTTTATTACTCTTCTTCGGTGTGTTAATTACTTGGAGAGGGAATGCTTTCTTCTTCATGGGTGGAACTTTAGCATACTTTCTCTAAAGTTCCTCTCGTTGTTTCTTTGCTAATTCAATAGCTTCACGTAGTAAGTCTATTCCCTCCCACATTGACCATATAAGAATTCGCACTTCTTCCTTGGTTGCTAGTTCTGGTTCGGAAGAAAAGTCATCCATGGCATCGAAAAAGGTTTCCTCCTCTTCTTCGATAGCATGACTTTCTTCAACAGGTTTGATGAGGGATGAGGGATCAACATGGTTTTCCTCATCAAATATGGCCAAGGAATCGGAGAGAGGTGCATTGTTGATGCTTGGTGTCTTACTTGCAGGGGGCGATGGTAGTTTGTTGTTATCAATCAAATCTTGGATAGCTTCCTTGAGCTTCCAACAATTCTCAGTGAGATGGCCCCTACCTTGGTGATATTTGCAGTGTGCATTGGGATTCTAATTAGCCGTCCTCTTTTCAACTAGTGGGTCCCCAAATGGTCCAATAGGAGTTATAAGACCTTTTGCATTCAGTCGATCGAATGCGGTGTCATAACTCATACCAATAGGAGTAAAATTCCTCCTAAATGGTTTATTTTTTCCTTGGTTGTTCATAGCAAGAACTTCACTCAAATTAAAGGTGCTAACATCATTTGAGTGGGTGGTTTTGGAAGAAGAATGAATGTCGTTCTTCTTGCCTTTCCAGCCACTGTTGGAGTTATTGTTAGCAGCTTTATGTTTAGCAAGGTCGTCTTCAATGTTAATCCCAATATCATAGACGACCTTGAAGGTGTGTAGATTGTTTTATATTTTAGATGCTTGGAGTACTTTTCTTGGAGGTTCTTGATGAACAACCTCACATATTCCTTTTCACTTGGTACTTCAATCATCCTAGCAGAGGTTTCTCTACATTTATTGAAGAAATAAGTGAAACCTTCATTCTCTTTCTTTTTAAGTATTTTAAGTTCCCTTTGATCATATCAACTTGAATATTTGTTAGTTGAGACGATTAATACAAGAGGGGGGGTGAACTGTATCGAGTTCCTAAAGTCTACTTTTGTGGGATAATAAAACAATGCATATAGGAACTTGCAAGAACACACAGATTTTACAAGGAAACCTTCCAGGGCCTAACTGGAAGTAAAACCTCGACCTTACCTTAGGGATTTCAAACACAAACCACTTCACTATAATAGGGCAAACACCAAGTTACAACCTATTAACACAGACCTTTAATCACATGTTCCACACTTGCTACTTGATAGGACCCTATCCTACCCAATCTAAGTACCACACTTAGATTCACTCGTACTGCCAAAGTACAAAACTCTCAGCTTCACACTAGAAGCTTACACAACCTGTATGTGATGTAAAAAGATAACTAACTCACCCAAATAACCCAACCAATACAAATGTATGACACCTAGTATATGATAGGCAAGCTATGCACGAAATCCAAAACTAATATGACAAGTTAGAAGCTTGGTAAACTTATTCTATTAATTCTCAGTGATTTCTCCACGCATAAACTCGCAAAAACCTTAAACCATTTCGATCTCTACTATTTATACAAGTAGGACTTGTATAGCAAGTAGGTTTTCTAAAAGATAAATAAGTTAACTTAACTTATCTTTAAAACACGGTTTTATGAAAATCATATTTGAAGAAAATCTTTTCCGGAAAAATAAGATAGAAAGATATTGTTAAAAAGAATCATATCTGTTAACAAACCGATTTTAAGAAATAAAACCTTTTAGAACATCGTTTCTAAAATCTATCTTTTATATTTTCCTTATTAATTTATTTACCAAGAAAACTTGCCACGCTTCTAATAAATATCGTGCATTAACCTACTTAGCATATTAACAATAATCTAGAAGATAAAAACCTTAGCTAAATTAAATTGTTGCGCCGCACTTTTGTACAGGTAGGTTACTTGGGCTCCACGCAGAATAAGTTCCTTCAGGGACCTTAGTTTGTTGACTTCAAGTTCCTGTTAGGGAACTCAGTTCTTGTTAGAGAACTTATTTCTTGTTAGAGAACTCTTCTTCTTTTCTGTTTAAATTTTTTAATAAAGATCTCCTCATGTCTTCTTAGTTCCAGTTACTTCTTCCATCACCACGATCAACTTCACCTAAACTAATCAAACACTTGAAAACCTTTATTAGATGAGTTTGCTTTATTTTAAGTTCCTCATCGTCAAAACTTTTAAGCTTCAACAATATTGCATTTATACCTATCAATGAAAGTGTTTACAATTGATTCCCAAGTAGAGGTTTTCTCTTTGTCAAGGGAGAAGAACCATTGCTGGAAAACAGTTTCAAGAGATAAGGAAAATAAAGAATGAAGTACTTTTCTATCATTACCCTTAATATTCATTATTGTTTCAAAAGCTCTTAAATGAAAATAAGGGTTATCAGTTGCCTTGAATTTTGGGATGTCGTTGCCATTGAAATTCTGTGGAAGAAGCTCCTTGTCCACCAAGACCCCTAGTGAACTAATGCCCTAGAACTTGTAATCATTAGATATCTTGCTCAAGCTTTCTTGCATGAGCTCCATTTGTTGTTGCTTCACATGGGTCATTAATTTGGAGGGTTAAGGTTTTTAGAAGTCCAGTAACACCAGCCATTTACTTCTTGAGCTCATTAACTTATTCTTGACTCGCCATTATCTTCTTGCCTTTCCTTTTTCGAGCGATTGGTTTGTCAAAAAGCTATACTTGAACGAAAAGGTTGTCTCTAATCAAACGCCCTTCCTTTCTTAACCACGCCCTATAAATTAAACCATTTTTATTTTAATGACTTGACTCAAATTGAGTTTGACTTTACAGGTTTATAAAAAAGAAGAAAAAGAAAGCAAAAATAGGGTGTATATTTTTGGGAATCAAGTATATGGGTTCAAACAAATGGTTTAATTAGAGAATTAATATCCAACTTACCCCCCTAAAAAAAATGACGGAAAACACGCACATACAAGACTCCCTAAACATGGTCAGAGTGTACATACATATTAGTGTGTGCTTTATTTGTGAGTGCAAGTGACATGCTTTGACTCTTGTGTAAGACCATGGGAATTAGTGCCTAGACTCAATTAGGGACTAAACAAAGGCATTATTATTAACAAAATATTCAAACTGATTAGCAAACTATTTAATTAGACTCGTTATGATGACTCGAGAAAAATGCTAAACTGTCGCCAAAGCAACAGGATTGTCCCCGCACACTACAGTGCAGCGCCAATTGACAGAATTGTCGCTCGGCATTGCACAGCAGCGTGTGGCGCTGCAGCCCAAATTTTTGCGTCATTACTGGAGCATTAATCTGGGACTACTTTCAGTAATTTTACTCTACGGGACATGCTTAGAGTCGTACTAAGTCAATTCTGATCAAATTATTAGACTTTAATTACGCAAATTAATGATTTAATTAATTAGGCAAAGTCCTTTTAGTCATTAATTAGTTTATTTAAGGCTTAAACACAAGTCAAACAAACGGTTAGGAAAACACATAGAGTATGCACATCAAATAATGCACAAATAGTCAAGTAGGCACAATATGATGCTATGAGTATGCAACCTAACTATGGCTCTAGTTCTCTAAAGTTCGAGATATGGGTTAGTAAAAGAGGGTCCAAGGTTATGATTTCGAAATTAAAACTCATATTTCTAGCTCGGTATTGGAAGAACGCAATGCCAGCCAATAGAGACCGTCGCCGCAATCTAGCCCTGTCGCCTGGCGACAGAATTGTCGCTCGGCGACAAAGCCATATCGTCGGCGACGGGCTCTATTTTCTAGACGCCGGTTCCTACATGCCTCAGCAACTTTCTATGTTCAATAAAATTTTCCAGTTTTTCGCAGCATTATTTCGGTTCTAGTTGTGAAAGATACCCCTAAATTTCCTACGTGTAAAAAATCCAATGTTTTTAACTCATTACGAATGGTCTTTCCAATGAGATCTTTTTTATGCATATGACAATAATGTTAATCAAAATTATGTACATGAAATACTTAGAACTTTTCGAGTCACATCCACTCATTCTAAACCATTGCCGAAATAAATTTCGGGAATTAAAATAGACATCCTCCCCAGTTGAGTCGCCAAAAAACTATAGGGAATATTTCAAGCATTACCCCAAACTTGAACCCCACTATGATCATACACTAAAGCATGGTGGCGTCCAAAGGGAAGGAAGATAGAGCAAAAGAGTCGCCAACAAGTTTTAGGAACTTGTAAACAGTTCAAAGGGTAAAGGTTACACCCCTTAACGATCTAAGAGATCGTTAACTCCAATAGGTCTAGAACCATTACTGGAAGTTCGGGGATGAGAGACAAATCCAGCCTAAAAGAGATTGAACCTTCCCTAATAATAGGCCTCTACTTTATTCTTCTCGTATTCATGTGCGCTTTCTGACTAACATGCAATCAATAGGTTAACCCTAAACCTGTTTAATCTATGTTGGTTGAATATTAATGTACAAACAAATCTATTATTGGCGATCACTTGAATTATAATCAAATTAACCCTAAACAAGATTATTAATTATCTTATTAAGCGTTATTACAAGTACAAATTCCCTTTAAACATGCATAAAATGCGTGATCAAGCAATAACAATAAATATAAACAAGCAACATAATAATAATAATAATAATAATCATCATAATAATAATCATATTCATAATAATAATCATCATAAATCATAAAAATAATCAAAATCATGTTAAAGCATAATAATTGCAAGATCCTAGGCATGATACTAACAAGATTAATAACAAACCCTAGCTTGTCACTAAACATCAAAGATAACATATTTAGCCCTAACATGATACTAACATGAATATTAGGAAAGAAAATAAAAGGCATCATAGAAATCATAATTGACATTTTATTCTTTACCCTAAACATGATACTAAGAACTTATTGTTGTCACCCTAAACATCATACTAAGAAAAGAATCCTAACATGATAGTTGGAATCAAAACAACAACCTAGAAATGATTTCTATATCATAATATCAATAAAGCAATTAATGCACTTACTTGGATGCGTCGTATCTCTTTCTAAAAACAAAATACACACATTAGTAATTTCAAGGAAAATATGAAATCAAAGAATTAAATTAAATACTTGAAATAGAGAATCTAAAGAAAGTTTAGACTAGAGATTTGGGACCAAACCCTCATAAATCAAACCTTTCACGTCTAGGGCGAAGGCAACTTCGAATTATGCTAGGCGTGTTTAGATCTTGTGAATGCGGAATTTTGTATTTGAGAAAAGGATAGTTTAGAAAAGAGAGAGAGAAAGAGTATCAAGAATTTCTTAATAAGAGTTGGTGATTTAAAACGGAGGTTTTAGGAGGCTATTTATAACGAAAATCAGCCGAATTATTATAAAAAAAAAAAAATTAGAGTTTTGAAAAAAATAAAACACGACGCTGTCGCCAAACACGCCCATGTCGCCAAACGACAGAGCCTATCGCCAAGCGGCAGACGTGTCGCCGCGACGCCAGGCCTGTCGCCAGGCAACAACCTGCAATTTCCACGTGTTTTCATATTTTGATAAAATTTAAGCATACAAGGGGTAAAACTGTAATTTCCTTAAAAAACACTTCTTTTATTCTAAATAAAACTCTTAAAACTTAATTATCAATGCTAATCACATTAGGATTCAAAAGAATCTTCTAGAAGATTCTAGAAGACTAAAATCAATCTTAATTGCATTAGGAATGATAAATCATAATAGGCCCTCCTCTGGATCATTGGGTTGCATATAAAAATCAAACCGGGCCCAGTTTAGTAATTTTGCCATAACTTCCTCATTATTCATCTGAATTGGGCTTATAATATGTCATTAGAAAGCTCTTTTCGAACCCTTGATATGGACCAAACTAAACTGGATTGGCTATTTTCATAAAATAGTTTTTCAAAAACAGAGAGAAAGAAGAGAATCAAAAACCAACCACAACACCAAACTTTCCACACTTTCACTTCATTCGATTATGATTCGACGTGAAAGTTATTCATCACCGGGTTTGATTTTGGGGAGACACAAATGGGTTTCTACACTTCTTAGCTTTCCTTTTCCGGCCGATTGGTTTGTCAAAAAGCTGTACTTGAACGAAAAGGTTGTCTCTGATAAAACGCCCTTCCTTTCTTGACCCCGCGCTGTAAATTAAACCATTTTTTTATTTTAATGACTTGACTCAAATTGACTTAGACTTTACGGGTTTATAAAGAAAAAGAAAAAAAAACAAAAATAGGGTGTATATTTTTAGGAATCAGGTATATGGGTTCAAACAAGTGGTTTAATTGGAGGATTAATATCCGACTTACCCCCTTAAATAAATGACGGAAAACACGCGCATATAAGACTCTCTAGACATGGTCAAGGTGTATATATATATTAGTGTGTGCTTTATTTGTGAGAGCGAGTGACATGCTTTGACTCTTGTGTAAGACCATGAAACTTAGTGCCTAGCCTCAATTAAAGACTAAACAAGGGTAATGTCATTAAAAAAATAATCGAACTGATTAGCAAACTGTTTAAGTAGACTCGTCGTGATGACTCGAGCAAAATCCCGAACTGTCACCAAATCAACAGGATTGTAGCCGCACACTGCAGTGTAGCAACAAACGACAGCGTTGTCACTCGGCGTTGCAACCCAAATTTTTGCGCCATTACTGGAGCATTAATCTAGGACTGCTTTCAGTATTTTTACTCTACGGGACAGGCCTAAAGTCGTACTAAGTCAATTCTGATCAAATTATTAGACTTTGATTACTCAAATTAATTAGTTAATTAATTAGGCAAAGTCCTTTTAGCCATTAATTAGTTTATTTAGGGCTTAAACACAAGTCAAACAAACGGTTAGGAAAACACATAGAGTATGCACATCAAATAATGCACAAATAGTCAAGTAGGCACAATATGATGCAATGAGTTTGCAACCTAACCATGGCTCTAGTTCTCTAAAGTTCAGGATATGGGTTTGTCAAAGAGGGTCCATGGTTATGAGTCTGGATGCACCGCGCGGAAGCCTTACCTTTGGAAGGGTTGGCGCGAGTGGATGGGACCCCGCAAGTTAAACTCGCTTCCATGGTTTGGTGAATTCAACATTCTCGGATGTACCCTTTGTTGATCAGAGCGTTCAATCAGGTAGATGGAGCATGAATTCCCAGGAGGGTTATGTCCATATGTAAAACACATAAGGGTTTTAGAAAAAAGAGAAAAACTCAATCGGGAAGTAGAATCGAGCCAACGGTGCTAGAATTGGTCAAAATTAGAACTCATATTTCTGGTTCGGTATGGAAGAATGCAGCGCCAGCCAATAGAAATTGTCGCTGCGATATAGCCCTTTCGCCTGGAGACAGAGTTGTCGCTCGCCAACAGAGACATATCCTCGGCGACAGGCTCTGTTTGCTAGACGCCAGTTCCTACATGCCTCAGTAGCTTTCTGTGTTCGTAAAATTTTCTAGTTTTTCGCAGCATTATTTCGGTTCTAGTTGTGAAAGATATTTCTCAAATTTCCTACGTGTAAAAATCCTATGTTTATGACTCATTACGTATGGTCTTTCCAATATGCATATGACAATAATGTTAATTAAAATTACGCACATGAAATACTTAGAACTTTTCGAGTCTCATCCACTCATTCTAAATCATTGCCGAAATAAATTTCAGGAATTAAAATAGAAATCCTCCCCAGTGGAGTCGCCAAAAATAGTAGGGAATATATAAAGCATTACCCCAAACTTGAACCTCACTGTGATCATACACTTAAGCATGATGGCGTCCAAAGGGAAGGAAGCTAGAGCAAAAGAGTCTCCAACAAGTTTTAGGAACTTGTAAACCGTTCACAGGGTGAAGGTTACACCCCTTAACGATCCAGGTGATCGTTAACTCCAATAGGTCTGGATCCAAGACTGGAAGTTCGGGGATGAGGGTACAAATCCAACCTAAAAGAGCTTGAACCTGCCCTAATAATATGCCTCTACTTTATTATTCTCATATTCATGTGCGCTTTCTGACTAACATGCAATCAATAGGTTTACCCTAAACCTGTTTATCTATGTTGGTTAAATATTAATGCACAAACAAATCTATTATTGGCGATCACTTGAATTATAATCACCCCTTCATGAATGTTAGGAAAGAAAATAGGAAGCGTCATAGGAATCATAATTGATATAAGAAAGTTATTCTTTACCCTAAACATCATACTAAGAAAAGCATCCTAAGAAACTTATTCTTTACCCTAAACATCATACTAAGAAAAGCATCCTAACATGATACTAGGAATTAAAATAACAACCTAAACATGATTTCTATATCATAATATCAATAAAACAATTAAAGCACTTATTTGGATGCCTCGTACCTCTTTCTTATAACAAAATACACACGTTAGTAACTTCAAGAAAAATAATAAAACAAAGAATTAAATTAAATAATTGAAAGAAAGAATTTAGAAAGTTTAGACTAGATTTGGGACCAAACCCTCAGAAATCAAACCTTTCACGTCTAAGGAAAAGGCAACTTCAAATTATGCTAGCTGTGTCTACTGCTAATGTATGAGGAATTGTGTTTGTAAAAGGCTAGGCTAGAAAGAGGAGAGAGAATCAAGAAATTCTTGATGAGAGTTGGTGATTCAAAACGGAGGTTTTAGGAGGCTATTTATAACGAAAATCAGCCGGAATATGATAAAAAAGAATCAGACTTTCGAAAAGAATAAAACACGACGTTGTCGCCACACACGCCTCTATCGCCGAGCGACAGAGCTTGTCATCGAACGACAGACGTGTCGCCGCAGCGACAGGCCTGTCGCTAGGCGACAACCTGCACTACTAGAAAACAACAAAATAACGACGGAAATTTTCAGTCGGAAAACCCGTTTCCGTCGGAATTGGTTGTCGGAAAACCTTTTGTCGAAAATGGGCCTTTTCTGACGGAATTTCCGTCGGAACCACTATTCCGACGGAATTCAGTCCGCCGGAAGATATTTTAAGTCCCGAAATAATCCGTCGGAAATGTACGACGGACTGCATTCCGCAGGAAATTTCCGACGGAAATTCCGTCGGAAAATACTTTAAAAAAAAAAAGGCCTACCGTCACCAGCAACCACCACCCCACAGCACCAGCCACCACCCCACGGCACCAGCCACCACCCCAGCCCACCTAACCCGTACCTTCACCCACTACCTAACACACCAAAACCTCCACTAGAACCCACCTAAAAAAACTAGACCCCCCTAACCCTACCCCCACAGCACCAGACACCACCCAACCCGTACCACCAACCATACCAAACCAGAACCCACAAACCAAACCACACCCCCCTAACCCTACCCACACAGCACCAGCCACCACCCACCACCCAACCCTCCTAACCCGTACCATCACCCATACCAAACCAGAACCCACAAACCAGACCCCCTAACCCTAAACAACCAGGCCCACCACCTAACCTACCCCACCTAACCTTAGCTCAGATCTACAACCTTAACAGTCACATATTCAGCCGAACCCCCCAACTAAGCAAACCACCACCACCGTGGCTGCGGAATACCACAATCACCACCAAAAATTAACAAAAAAAATTAAAGAAAGAAAATTGAAATAAAATAAGATACATACCTTAATACGACCACACATGACCTCGAAATTAGGTTTTCGGGTCAAATTCGACCATGAAAACTCTAGATCTAGACTTTTCATGGTCGAATTTGACCCGAAAACCTTTGTTTTCAACTTGAGAAGAGAGAAAAAGGGCCAAAACAGAAGAAATTGTGGGCGAAAACAGAAGAAATTTTTGTCGATAACAGAAAAAGGGCGAAAACTCGGTACGGTGATGGTGATGTTGTTCATGTCGGTCGTGATGTCGATGGTGATAAGCATTGTCGGTGGTGGTGGGGGATATGAGGAAAGTAGAGGAGGGAAAGAGGAGAAGAGAACGAGAGGAGAGAGGAGAAGAGAACGATAGAGTGGAGAGAGGAGAATGAAGAGGAAAGAGGATAAGGAGAGAGAAGAGGAAAAGAGGCGTAAAGCATTGTAGGGTTTTTAGAATTTGAATTTTTTTTTAAAAAACAAAATATATATATTCCGACGGAAAATTCTGTCGAAAATTTTCGACGGACTATAAATCCGTCGGAAAATGTATTTTCCGACGGAATTTTCCGTCGGAAACGCACATATATTTCGACGGATTTTTATCCCGTCGGGAATTTCCGATGGATTTGCGATGGAATTGTTGAATTCGTCGGAAATTTGTGACGGATTAAAAATCCGTCGAAAATTTTGACTTTTCTGACGAAATAATGTGTCCGTCGGAACCAGTCCGTCGCTATTTGCCTATTTTCTAGTAGTGGTGTGGTGCGGCACTGCAGACAATTTTTTCACATGTTTTCATATTTTGATAAAATTTAAGCGTACGAGGGGTAAAACTGTAATTTCCTTTAAAACGCTTCTTTTATTCTAAATAAAACTCTTAAAACTCAAATATTAATGCCAATCACATTAGGATTCAAAAGAACCCTCTAGCAGATTCTAGAAGACCATAATCAATCCTAATTGCATTAGGAATGATAAATCATAATTGACCCTCCTCTAGATCATTGGGCCGCATATGTAAATCAAATCGGGCCTAGTATTCTGGCCATAACTTCCTCATTATTCATCGGAATTGGGCTTATAATATATCGTTGGAAAGCTCTTTTCGAGCCCAATCCAATTACATTATTATTTGAACCTTTTCATAGACCAAACTAAACTAGATTGGCTATTTTCATAAAATAGGTTTTCAAAAACAGAGAGAAAGAAGAGAATTAAAAACTAACCGCAACACTAGAATTTTCACACTTTCACTTCATTCGATTATGATTCGACGTGAGAGGTATTCATCATTGGGTTTGGTTTTGGGGAGACACAAAATGGGTGTCTACAAGTGTGAAATTATGTTCTTGCTCCTTCGTTGAGACGCCTTTCGTTGGAAGAAATTTGTATTTCGGTCACCAGCTTCTAACCACAATGCCCTCGAACGCTGTCTCTAATATATTTCCTCTTGATGGAGTAAATCATTAATTTCTTTGACCACTTTCTTCCTCTCATTTACTTGAGCTATAGATAGGGCCCCCTTATTCAACACTCCCAATCTTTTTCTTTTTTTCCTAATCTCTTTAAAGATTTTCCCAAACTCCTTATTGCTCCACATTTTCAATTCTATAGAACAACTCTCAATTTTATTTTTCTACAGAGGCTCCACCTAACTGCCAAGCCTGCTTTACCACGTCCTCACAACCTTTGTGATCTATCTAGAGTTGTTCAAACCTAAAGATCTTCTCCTTCCCACCACCTGTACCCCCCATCAAACTAATCAAGCAGCAACTTTATTGGTGAGTGGTCAGACCACTCACGCTCGAGATTACCCATCTTTTCTCTCTCAAAAACAGCCAACCACTCATGATTAGCTAGTGCCCTTCCTAGTCGACACTTAATGTTATCCTCCCCAATATGTCCGCTATCATAAGTAAAACCATAGCCCGTGAAAGGAACATGTCGTAACAGACATAAGTCAATAGCCTCTTTAAAGTTCTCCATTTTCCAATTAGCACGATCTTTACCCCCTTTTTCTCCGAATAAGAGAGGATTTCATTGAAATAACCAATGCAAACCCATGGCATGTTAACTTCATTCGCCAGCTCATTCGATAACTTCCACAAGAGATAACGATTTTAGACCTCCGGCCATCAATATAACCCAGTGAGTCTCCACTTAATTCTTCCCAGTCCCTTCAAAACTACCACATTGATATGATGAATAGACATTGATCGCAGCTCGACATTAATCCCTTTCAACCAAAACAAAGCAACTCCCCCGGACCTCCCACGACTATCAACTGCCAACCCCTCATAGCCAATTAACTTTGAACGAATTTTATTCTTCTCCCTACTACTTAATTTCGTCTCTATAAGAAAGATAAGAGACGGGGCTTCTCTCCGTACTAAGTTTCGAATATTATTAACTGCAGAGTTATTGCCTAACCCTCTATAGTTAATACTTATAATACTCATTGAGCTTGGCGGGGTAGCTCATATGCTACCTCCGCTAACCGCAATCCATTAGAATTTTCATCAATCATAATTTTCTTTGGCACACTCTCCAACTTCATCATGTCTCCATTCCCTTCTCTGTTCCTCTTTCCCAGTAATACTTACCCCTCATAATCCATTTTACACTAACCACTCCCTCCTTTTTCTTTCACTTTCTTAAAACTTTTTCCCACCTAACTTACCCACCTTCTGACCCCCTCCTACTACAAACTCCACAACAGGCCCCAAAACCCCACTCACTCCTGATTCTAACTCCCCACTACCATCCTCCTTATTATTCACGCTCGCAACATCACCTGCCAACTCCCTCACTACTACACAAGACCCCCCATCTGATTCCCCTGCACTCCACAAGCAATATGGAGTGTCGAGTCCCACAGCTCCTCACTCTCTCCCACAGTCCCGAGTATAGATTTCCCCTGGCTCACCTGGTTGATAGTAACCCCTCCTCCTCATGAAGGAGTTCTGTCTTCGATAAGTGCAATTACTAGATATATCAAGGATCACTATTATGGAGATAATAAGTTCGTTCTTTTGGGTCGTCATTATATGTTGCTAGACTATGATCAATGATATTTGGGCTAGTCAAATAGTCCAAAGCCCACTAGAATGGATCCTATGAGTTCACACACAAGAATATTGGGTTAAGCAAGTTAGAGGCCCATTTATGGGCTTCATGAATGAGTAACTAATCATGAATTGGATTGGGCTAGCATAGTTAGATTAGAGTTAGGTTTTGGGCCTTGTCATGGACTCATATTTAAAGATGAGATCTAAAAATAAGATCCATGCCTAGGGTTGTAAGATAGAACACAATCAACAGTTGATTGTGCATCAAGCAACCAGAAATCCCAAAACCCTCACACAATCTTTCTCTATCCCGCGGCTCTCCCCCCCCCCCTTGGACTCACGGTCGGCCACCCCTAGTGGCGCGTGTGGTGGTTCATGATTGGTTCGTTGCTCGTTCTTCTCCTTAGAAGGTCAATTGAAGGGTTCAATTGCAACTAACTAGCATTGGTGGAGGTCTTAATCCGTGCCTGGGACCAAGTAGAGGAATCACGTTTGAGGTTCTTTGTCTCTCTTGTTCTTGTTCGATCACACGTGGAATCACGCTTCAAATGTATTAATTCTAATTCTTTATGTGTTATGCATGATCTTGGGATTAGGTGCTATATGAATATGATTCATGTTTTTTGCATTCGTACCTATAAACTCCTACACCTCACTCCTTATTTCACTCCCAAGTTTCTTGCATTGTGTACTCTGATCCTTTAAGTCCAAAGGTTTAAGAGTAAACAATAAACCTTTTCGCGACGATGAACAAATCTTCTCAACCTCTTCTTTGAGCTTCGCTCTCCCTTTACGAGGGGAAGCCTGAAGCCATAAACCCCACTGCTTCTCATCCAGCTGATCATCCTCCGCTACATTAGGACAATCTTTTTCTGTATGTCCTAGGATTCCACACAGAAAGCAGAATGTTGACAAGCGTTCCTACTTAAATTGAATAATGGAAATAGTCCTTTTCTTGTTCCTTATTCTTTGAACACGCCGTAATGGTTTTGATATGTCCACAAAAATCCTAACTCGTCTCGATTTTTCCCACCCTAGTTCATCATCTTCCACTTCTAGTACTACTCCAACCTTCTCCGCAATGGTTTTAACATTAGCATTAGAGCGACTATCAAATGGAAGATTGTAAATTCTTACCCAAAAAGGGCAGTGTTTCAATTCGATTGAGTCCGGTTGTTCATCACCATGAATTTCTCCAAGCAATAGGAGTTGATTGTGACAAGGGTTAAATCGGTCGCTACAATCTAACTCTCAATCAAACAATACTTATACGAACACCCTATAACCAAGTACAATGGCAAATAAAGGTTCGGTCCACGAGGAACGAGAGTAATTGCAAATCAATCTTAAACCTAAGCTAGTTCGAAATCAATGGAAAATGGTGTTCTAAAATAATACTAATAAGATGGAATAAATCAATAAACTAAGACACTAGGGAGAACGGGAATCCGCCTAACCATTGGCAACTAAGCAACAAGGAATCACAGAGACAAACGGGATATGCAAAGACTATAAGTCTGATCAATATCATGTGATAGGAAGACAACGGGCAATACTAAGCTTGGATTTCTCATGCACTTAACATTACTCGATACATAATCAAACCACATTCAATAATGAAATACTCAATTCACAATCTCTTGTTCAAATCAAGGATATCATGCAATCAAATTCAAGATTCTAGGTTAGCTACTCCTATTATAATGAATTAACATGCAATCGCGTATAATCAATTTAATCACAATCCATTTATCAAAATCAATCCTCAATTACATAGGTTACCTAGGCCGGGTTTCATCCCGAAACCCTAGCTAGGAGACTACTCACACATATTCATAATCAAAGCAATAATGAATTCCAAAAGCATAATAGATATAAACATGAATTCTGATTAAGGAATAATAAAGCTTGATTAATAAACAAGAATGAATAATACCAATTGTATTGATGCGAATCAATGGAAAAGTTCAGAACTTTGATATCCGTCGTCAATGAATAATACAAAGAATCTTCGCAAATCTTGCTTCAAATCAATCCAAGAAAACTAAAATCTCTAGAAATATCTCTAAGAAAACTAATGAATCTCTAATACTAAGAACGTTCTCCAATAACTCTCTACAAAGGCTCTCAAAACTATCTCTAAAACTGTCTCTGGAATCCTCTTAAAGTCGGGCCTTATATACGTCTTCTAATTCGGAGAAGTCAAGCGCACAGTTAACCCTGGATCAGCACGGCCGTGCTGTATTTGGCACGGCCGTGCTAGCTTGTCAGTAAATAAACCGGATTTCTTCTTCAAATTGGCACGGCCGTGCTATATATGGCACGGCCGTGCAGCTTCCTGGCACGGCCGTGCTAAAAATGACACGGCCGTGCTGAATATGCTCTAGCACGGGGCTCATACTGAAGCTTACACGGGCACGGGCAACATCTGGCACGGCCGTGCTAATGGCCTGCACGGCCGTGCTGGTGCGTGGATTCTGACACGGCCGTGCTATTGGCTTGCACGGCCGTGCTGCCTTGACTGGGGTTGCTTGCTTATAAGCCAGCACGGGTGTGCCTATGGTAACACGGCCGTGCTGCCTGTGCTATGTAATCAATGCACGGCACTTGAACTTCCTTAACTCCTCGGACTCCGGTCAAGGCTAGCTCGGTTACGCATCAAGGGCTCGGGATCCGATTAAACTCGGTTGATATTACCTGAAAACACATCAAAAACAAACCAAAAACCCGTGAAGCACGTAATATGGGGAACGTAAGCATAACAAGGTAATAATCGGCCAAAGCGGCCCCAAATACATCCAAAATCATCCTAAAATATGCTCTAAAGCGCGCCCTAAAGTGCGCTTGTCAAAACCCCCCAAGCTACACTTTTGCTAGTCCTCGAGCAAAAAACCAAGGGAAACACACACAAGATCAAATAAACTATGCCATTGCGAACAAATCAAATTAAGCACGGAATGAAATCAATGGATCCTACTTAGAACAACCATGCACGGAAGGAAAACTCACTCAAACAAGCAACGAGACACACAATCCAAGATATCGTTGATCAAATGCGAACAAGACCTAAACCAAGCATAGAGAACAAAGAAATCATGCTTCCCTCTAAACCCGACCAAAACGGCCACGTCCTCCCCTTTTGCTTCAAATCACCACCCTAATTGGCCCCTCGTGATTCCTCGAAGGAACCGGAAGAAGTGATGTTTTGAGGAAATAACAAAGGTATCCCGACATCTCGATTACGCATAATCTTTCCATAGGGTTGAAAGGTATCTCCCTCCACCGTTTGAGAACCGAACACCTCTAAAGTCTAAGGGTCTTAAAAGGGTTGTAATGTATTGGCAATGGGTAAGGTAGGTGAAAACAATTTAAAAAAGTGGGGTTAATTCCTAAATGAAGCGCAAGAATCACAATTCTCAAAAACAATAGTTCAAAAGATGTAATTCACTTTCCACAATCTCATTGATTCACATTCTTACACATCCCAAATTATCCATATAATACACACTCAAATGACCTCTTTCAAACTTCAAAAAATTTATTTATGTGTCCTTGCCTTTTTCACAATTCGGACGGCTTTTCTCTTCTTCTTTTTTTCTTTTTTTCTTATTGATGGCAAAATGACTTTCACATTACATATTTACAATTAGGCTCACTTTTACACCTGCTCAAACCAACTATCAAACTTTATTTCTTGATTAGTAAACAATAAGCTCAACAAACCTATCTAGGTAAACGCTTCACAACTAAGGGTTGGTAAAACATTGGCCATCGGGTTTGTAACACGGTTAACCAAGAATGGAATTAAAGCTCAACATGGTTAGCAAGTAAGATGATGTAAAAAGAAAATCAATTTGTAACAAAACAAAAGGAAGAAAATAAGAAAAATGAAAAAGGTGCCCTCTTCCTCCCTTAAAAGTGTCAAGTCGGTCTCGGGAGCTACTAGTCAACACAAAGATCGAAAAATGCGTAATCAAGGATCCAAATATGCCACTCAACAAGAATGATGAAGGCTAGAACAAATAAACCTCACGGGATCTAACAAATAAAGAAACTACCAATCAAGGGGGTCAAATCCACAACCGGGAAGCGACTCCATCTTACCACAGCCCAAAGGCATAGAGTTTCACATGACAAAAAGTGTTCTATTTCTACCCTTCGCCTAGACTCGTCCACATTGATCAACAATAGACTCGAACTGTGTATTCATCACTGGCTTAAGTGGAAATAGACATTCCATACACATTCATTCACATTTCGAATCCAACATGAACAATATTCCAAAATTTTGCAATTAGACAAGTTTATTATGATCCAAAAACATAGGAAAAGACTATGAGGCATATCATATAAGCTAAACCACACATCCTCATAGCAGAAGCTTTTCCTATCTAACACAAACATATGTACAACTAAGCCAACTGAATAAGTTGAAAGGCACATAACGAGGCATAAAAATCACATAAAATCCCAATCGACAAACAAGTGAGCGAATGATATCAACATCAACGATCCCAGGTTCCTTAGAACCGATCAAACATCCTCGAACCATTCAACTTCTTCCTAAACTAAACTATCCTAAGCACACAAAAAAAGAAAAGATCTCACCAAATTTGCTTCCCGGGAGCTCCAATTAACGGCCATAGCATCGTTCTTCAAACTCATGCCGCGTCTCGAATGTTCCCAATCTGCAAAAAGGAAAGACATACTAGCAAACAAGTTAAGGTTAGTCTAGGAAAGCAGTAAATACAAGTAAGACCCCCCCCAAGCTAGAATCAAACATTGTCCTCAATGTTTATACATCAAGGACTTACAATAGTAAGGAGAGGGAGGTAACTAAAGGGAAAGGGAAAGGGATCACGAGCTAGGCCCGCCCGGGCCATAAGGGAAACGGGAGGCCATATCATCAACACTCCTCTTCAGGTCTCTGAAGGCGGAGGTCATATCCTCGTTCGACCGGCGCAAATCCGCTACCTCGAGCTTCAAATCTTCCATTCCTTGGCGGAGCAAGGCGAAGTCTTGAGCCGGGATCTGCTGGGCCGCATCCGGGCCACCCTCCTCGTCATCATCATCATCGTCAGCATCGTCACCTCCTTGGCCCCCGTGGGCCTGCTCATCTTCCTGGTGAGGCTGGGGACTGCGGTCTACATACTCCGTGCCTCCGTCCTCGTGCCAGGCGAAGTCGGGGTCGAAGATCCAGTTGTCTTTGTTGTAAACCACCGTCCTCTCCGGATCGGGCAAGTAGGCGTATGGCTTGCCTGCTACGAGCCACAAATAGAAATCCGGCTGGGATGTCCCTTCAAGCCACTGCATGGCTCTCAAGGTGCGCATATCAAGCCTCGTAGTGCCTGGGATAGCCTGCAATTCAGAAAAATCAATCCCATTATATTGCGCAAGAATGGTGATCATGCCACCGATAGTAATATCACCCCTACCCCGGGCTACACCGTCGAGGTGGTCTAGTAACCACGCTCCCATGTCTAGACGCCCGTCCCCACGGGTGAGGTGCCAAATAAACTGTAACTCCCTAATGGAGACTACACCCGAAACTATCTCCTCTAGCAAAGATAGTAGAGGAGAAGGTCCTGTGGGACAACCGAAAAGGCGGGATTAACGATGGAAGTCGCCTTATCCCTACGGGGATCTCTATCCATTTTCCCTGTGATTTGCCGCCAAAACAACCCGGAGTTGTAGTGTTTTGAGTGGCCATCCTTAGGACCATATTTCAGGTCGGATGTCCACCCAAAGGCGGCATTAACTTGGGCCACCGACATTTGAATGGTGCCCGAGTTCATTAGTTGAAAGGACAAGTACCGGGGTGAGTTATTCTCATCCCGATGCACGTACAAAGAAGACAAAAATTCGAGGGTAAGCCTCTTGTAAGTGAGAGCATGCATGGTAAGGAAAGAATCAAAGTTAGTAAATGAAAATAGTTGAACCATGTCGCTTTCGATCCCTAGAGCCCTAGCGGCTAAAGGGTCGTAGAACTTGGTAGGCCGGATCGGTCGGTGGGATAATCCTACAAATTTGTCCAAAAAGGACGGGTTATTAAAAACAATACCCATGGTGTCCACCGTGGGTGGAACCATGGATGAGGATGTATCGTCCCGACCCGGTCTCCTAGTCGATGTCTTTGTTCTAGGCATGTTTGATTCAAGAAATTAAGCACAATATACCAATTAACAAGCAAGAAACTATCCTAGCATGCAATGTACTACCCTAACACTACTAGTTCACCCAAACTTGCAACAATAAAGCACAATTCAACAACAAATATTCAATAAAACGAATGAAATTGGACAAAAATTGCGAAAATCAATGAGTTTAAGAACGAATTCACCGAGGACTCCACGAAGTGGAGTTGTGGCGAGCTCAAAGAGGGCCGAATTTTGCGTCCAATCACTTGAAAAATGCTCCAATGCAAGGAGGGTGCCGAGATCTTGAAAGAAGAATATGGGGAATTAGGGTTTGATTTGAGGAATTGAGGGAGGAGGTTGGGGGTTTGGGTTAGTTTAGAGAGAAAAAGGTAGGAAAGAGTGTTAAAGAGTTGGGGAATAATGAGAGAGTTTGAGTGAAATCGTGTTTAAAAAACACGAAAAACTATCCGGAACCCGCGTTGCACGGCCGTGCTATAACTGGCACGGCCGTGCTGAGGTTTGGCACGGCCGTGCCGAATGTGGCACGGCCGTGTTGGCTTGGCAGGCTTTTTGCCAAATTGAATTTCAGATGGCACGGCCGTGCTAAAATTAGCACGGCCGTGCTATTACTTGACACGACCGTGCTGAAAATGGCACGCCGTGCTAGAATGTCAGTGGGCTTTTGAGGTTTGGCACGGCCGTGCAGATTTTGGCACGGCCGTACTGGATTCTGGCACGGCCGTGCTGTCTGCTGCAGTCTGCAGGTTTTCTTTTCCTTCAAGGCACGCATCACTCTCTTCATTCCGACTTCTAACCAATCTTCTACCTGCACAAAAACACACAAGAGCACACAAAACTCACACAAATTAGGAGCTAAACCAAACAAAACAAAAGAAACTACTCTAGTAAAAGCAAGAAAATCGGGTTGCCTCCCGGAAGCGCTAAGTTTAACGTCGATAGTTTGACGTGGTCACATTCAACTCTTGTGACCGCATTCGAACACATCTATCACACCAACATGGGCTCCCTCATAGTATGTCTTCAACCTTTGCCCATTAACCACGAAGGATTACAACCCACTAGAATCATAAAGCTCAACCGCACCGGAAGGGAAAACATCTTTGACAGTGAATGGACCCCTCCATCTTGACATCAACTTACCGGGGAAGAGCTTCATCCTAGAGTTATATAAGAGGACTTTGTCACCAACATTGAACACCTTCCGCTCTATCTTCCGGTCATGGAACTCCTTAATCGGGACTTGTATAGGTTCGCACTGTCATATGCGTCCATCCGAAGCTCCTCCAATTCATGAAGGTCCAACATCCGTTGCTCTCCCGCGCTTGCTAGATCAAAATTTATCTTTTTGATAGCCCATTGAGCGCGGTGCTCTAGTTCGACCGGGAGGTGACATGCTTTCCCGTAGACCAAGCGGTATGGGGTGGTGCCTATTGGGGTCTTGAAAGCAGTCCGGTATGCCCAAAGTGCATCATCAAGCTTATCGGACCAATCTTTCCTATTCTTTGCCACTGTCTTCTCAAGGATGGACTTTATCTGTCGATTGGAGACTTCCGCTTGCCCACTAGATTGAGGGTGATAGGTTGTCCCGAACCTTTGATGTACTCCATTCTTTCGAAGCGTCCTTTGAAAGGCCCCATGCACAAAGTGTGACCCGTTGTCACTTATAACCGCCCTAGGAACCCCGAACCTTGGAAATATAATCTTCTTGAAGAGTTTCACCACCACCTTGTGATCATTTGTAGGGGAGGCAATTGCTTCCACCCACTTAGACACGTAATCCACAGCCACAAGTATGTATTGGTTCCCACGGGAGGAAGGGAAGGGTCCCATAAAGTCAATGCCCCACACATCAAAGATCTTAAGTTCAAGTATGGGTTTTTGAGGCATTTCATTCTTCTTGGAAATGTTTCCACTCCGTTGGCAAGCATCACAAGTCTTCACAAATGCCCACGCGTCCCTAAAGATATGGGGCCACCATAGCCCACATTGCAAAACCTTTTGGGCTGTCTTATTAGCCCCCATGTGACCTCCGCAAGGGTCGGAGTGGCACATTTTCAGCACACTATGAACTTCTTCCTCCGGAACGCACCTTCTTAGGAGACCATCTACACCTCTCTTTGAACAAAATTGGATCATCCCATATGTAATGCCTTGCATCTCTCCTAATCTTCTTCCGTTGGTTCTTGGAGTAATCGGGGGGAAAACTCCTCACAAGCCAAGTAGTTTACCAAATCCGCAAACCATGGTAGAATCTTCTCCTTGAGGAGGTATAAAACATCATCCTTCAACTCATCACAAATGGGCAGCCCATCATCTTCTTGTTGCTCCCTCTCCATGCGCGAAAGGTGATCCGCAACCACATTCTCGGCTCCCTTCTTGTCCCGGATCTCCCACATGAAATTGTTGTAAAGAGAGGACCCATCGGAGGAGGCGTGGTTTGGATTCCTTCTTCGAAATTAGGTACTTGATGGCAGCATGGTCGGTATAAACAATCGTTTTTGGAACCAATTGAGGTAGTCCCAAAATTTCTCAAATGCATGAACAAATGGCTAGGAACTCTTTCTCTGTAGTGGTGTAGTTCCTTTGTGCTTCATTTAAGGTCTTGGACATGTAATAGATCACGTGAACCCTCTTCTCAACTCGTTGCCCAAGAACACCTCAATAGCCGTATCACTAGCATCGCACATCAACTCAAAAGGTAGATCCCACCGTGGTCCTTGCACAATCGGTGCCGAAATCAAAGCTTTCTTAAGTGTGTTAAAAGCTTGTAGGCACTCTTTGTCGAACTTGAAGTCGACTTCCTTTTGCAGTAAGGCAGTCAAAGGCTTGGCTATAGAGAGAAATCTTTTATGAATCGCCGGTAGAACCCCGCATGCCCTAGGAATTGTCTTACCCCTTTTTGCATTGACCGGTGGTGGTAGCTTTGCTATAACTTCAACCTTTGCTTTGTCCACCTCTATGCCTGCATTTGAGATCTTGTGACCGAGGACAATACCTTCTTCAACCATGAAGTGACACTTCTCCCAGTTCAGGACTAAATTCACTCTCTCACACCGTTGTAGGCACTTCCCCAAGTTCACTAGGCAATCATCAAAGGAGGCTCCCCCAACAGAAAAATCGTCCATGAAAACCTCCATCTCGGCCTCCAACATGTCCCCAAAATTGCTCATCATACACCGTTGAAAGGTGCCCGGTGCATTGCAAAGTCCAAAAGGCATTCTCCTGTAGGCAAAAGTACCATATGGACAAGTAAAAGTCGTCTTCTCTTGGTCATCCGGGTTTATAGGTATTTGGAAAAAACCCCGAATAACCGTCAAGAAAGCAATAATACTTGTGCCTAGTTAGTCTTTCGAGCATTTGATCAATAAAAGGGAGGGGAAAATGGTCCTTTTTGGTAGATGCGTTTAGACGTCTATAGTCTATGCACATCCGCCAACCGGTCACCGTTCTAGTTGAGATGAGCTCACCATTCTCATTCTCAACTACAGTCATTCCCCCCTTCTTAGGGACAACATGCACAGGGGAAACCCATCTAGAGCTTGAAATGGGGAAGATGATACCTGCATCAAGAAGTTTGGTGATCTCTTTCTTCACCACCTCCCCCATTTGAGGATTG